>NC_134092.1:130136267-130452725 GCF_000715075.1 Nicotiana tabacum | reverse complement strand
AGGGTTGTAATCCCAAAGCTTATCTTGCAGTTTGTTTGAAGCGTGCAAACCTTGTTATCTTTCATCATCCAATAAAAAGCAGTTTCCTTTTTATTATCATTCTTGATAGTTTTCTTTTCTTTTTCTTCTTTCCTATACAGTTCCTTTTCCGCTGGCTCTAGTGATATGGCATGCATGAGGAATCCTCCGCCCAGTCTTAAAAATCAATCTGGTTCCGAAGTAATAATTCAAGAAATATATTGTGATTATGAATCAGAATATGATGAAGATGGGGTTTTTGAAGATATTAGTAGAGAGTTAATTCACTTTGAGGAAAAAATCAAACCTAACCTGAGTGACACCGAGGACGTCAATATAGGGGACACGAGTAATATCTGGGAAACTAAAATAAGTGTCCATCTCGAACCAAAGATCCGAGAGGAGTTAATTAAAGCACTCATAGAATTCAAAGATGTTTTTGCATGGTCGTATGATGACATGCCGGGACTGAGCACTGATTTAGTGGTTCACAAATTGCCCACCGATCCAACGGTGCCTCCTATCAAGCAGAGGTTGAGAAAATTCAAGCCCGACATGAGTGTGAGAATTAAGGAAGAAATCACCAAACAATTGGAAGCAAAGGTTATTCGAGTCACTCGATATCCTGTTTGGTTAGCTAATGTCGTTCCTGTGCCAAAGAAAGACGGCAAAATTAGAGTATGCGTCGACTATCCCAATCTCAACAAAGCAAGTCCAAAGGATAATTTCCCATTACCCAATATCCATATTCTGATCAACAATTGTGCCAAGCATGATATAGGGTCTTTCGTGGATTGTTATGCCGGGTATCATCAAATTCTAATGGATGAGGAAGATGCAGAAAAGACGGCATTCATCACACTATGGGGAACTTATTGCTACCGGGTAATGCCATTCGGTTTAAAGAACGCCGGAGCAACCTATATGAGAGCAATGACCACAGTGTTTCATGATATGATACACAAGGAGATTGAGGTATACGTCGACGATGTGATCATAAAATCAAAGCATCAGGCTGACCACGTTGGGGATTTGAGGAAGTTCTTCTTAAGACTTCGCAGGTACAACCTCAAGCTTAACCCTGCCAAGTGCGCATTTGGAGTTCCATCTGGAAAGTTGCTGGGATTCATAGTCAGTCGACGAGGCATCGAGCTAGACCCGTCAAAGATTAAAGCCATCCAAGAATTGCCACCTCCAAGAAACAAAATTGAAGTAATGAGTTTGTTGGGGAGGTTAAATTACATCAGCAGGTTTATTGCTCAGCTCATAACAACCTGTGAGCCAATTTTCAAATTGTTAAAAAAGGATGTTGCGGTCAAATGGACCGATGAGTGTCAAGAAGCGTTCGATAAGATAAAAGGGTACTTGTCGAACCCACCCGTGTTGGTCCCGCCAGAGCCAGGAAGACCTTTGATTCTTTACTTGACGATTTTGGAAAATTCATTTGGTTGTGTATTGGGGCAACATGACCTCACTGGCAGAAAAGAACAGGCCATCTACTACCTTAGCAAGAAGTTCACGGCTTATGAGGTTAAGTATACTCATCTGGAAAAGACATGTTGCGCCCTAACATGGGTAGCTCAAAAATTGAAACACTATTTGTCATCCTACACTACTTACCTCATTTCTCGGTTGGATCCATTGAAATACATTTTTCAAAAGCCTATGCCAATGGGAAGACTTGCAAAGTGGCAGATATTGCTCACAGAATTTGACATCATCTATGTGACTCGAACTGCAATGAAGGCTCAAGCACTGGCCGATCATTTAGCCGAAA
This sequence comes from Nicotiana tabacum, assembly GCF_000715075.1. Taxonomy (NCBI): domain Eukaryota; kingdom Viridiplantae; phylum Streptophyta; class Magnoliopsida; order Solanales; family Solanaceae; genus Nicotiana; species Nicotiana tabacum. The sequence goes on along the minus strand of NC_134092.1, from coordinate 130,450,930 downwards.
ACCCGGTCGATGAGGAATATGAGCCGTTGAAAACTTATTTTCCTGATGAAGAAACAATGCATATCGATGAGGTGGAGCGAATTGAAAAGCCTGGCTGGAAACTTTTCTTTGATGGAGCCGCTAACATGAAAGGAGTCGGGATAGGAGCTGTAATCATTTCTGAAACAGGGCATCACTATCCTGTTACGGCTCAATTACGATTTTATTGCACCAATAATATGCCTGAATATGAAGCTTGCATTTTGGGGTTAAGGTTAGCCGCAGACATGGGTATCCGAGAAATCTTAGTCATGGGAGATTCGGATCTTTTGGTACATCAAATTCAAGGAGAATGGGAAACCCGAGACTTGAAGCTCATACCATACCGACAATGTCTACATGATCTTTGTCAGCGTTTTCAATCAGTGGAATTCCAACATATTCCAAGAATCCATAATGAGGTTGCCGATGCATTGGCTACCCTAGCATCAATGTTGCACCATCCGGACAAAGCTTATATAGATCCGATACATATTCAAGTCCACGATCAGCACGCTTATTGCAATATGGTTGAAGAAGAATTTGATGGTGAACCATGGTTCCACGACATCAAGGAGTATATCAGGATGAGGATATATCCCGCACAAGCCACAGGAGATCAAAAGAGGACCATTAGGCGATTGGCAAATGGATTCTTCTTAAGCGGAGGAGTTTTGTATAAAAGAACACCAGATCTTGGATTATTAAGATGCATAGATGCCAGACAAGCTACAACTATCATGTCTGAAGTACATTCAGGAGTTTGCGGACCCCACATGAGTGGATATGTGTTGGCAAAGAAAATCCTCCGAGCCGGTTACTATTGGCTTACCATGGAGCGAGATTGTATCAGTTTTGTGCGCAAGTGTCATCAATGCCAAATACACGGAGATTTGATTCATTCTCCACCATCCGAGTTGCACACAATGTTGGCACCATGGCCCTTCGTTGCCTGGGGCATAGATGTGATTGGCCCAATTGAGCCGGCAGCATCCAATGGGCACAGGTTCATTCTGGTAGCTATTGATTATTTTACCAAATGGGTTGAGGCCAAGACATTCAAATCAGTGACCAAGAAAGCTGTGGTCGGTTTTGTCCACGCAAATATCATATGTAGATTCGGAATCCTGAAGGTGATCATCACAGATAACGGTGCTAATCTTAACAGCAACTTAATGAAGGAAGTATGTCAACAGTTTAAGATTACACATCGCAACTCTACCCCATATCGGCCCAAGGCGAATGGAGCAGTAGAAGCAGCCAACAAAAATATAAAGAAGATACTTCGGAAAATGGTAGAAGGTTCAAAACAATGGCATGAAAAATTACCATTTGCATTATTGGGATACCGCACTACTGTTCGCACTTCAGTAGGAGCAACTCCTTATTTGTTGGTATATGGCACTGAAGCAGTAATTCCTGCAGAAGTTGAGATTCCTGCCCTTCGGATCATTGCCGAAGCAAAGATTGATGATGATGAATGGGTCAAAACCCGTCTGGAACAGTTAAACTTGGTTGATGAAAAACGATTGGCCACAGTATGTCATGGCCAATTATATCAAAGAAGAATAGAAAGAGCATACAACAAAAAGGTGCGTCCCCGGAAGTTTGAAGTAGGTCAGCACGTGCTGAAACGTATTCTTCCACATCAGGTTGAAGCAAAAGGCAAATTTGCCCCGAATTGGCAAGGACCATTCATTGTGACCAGAGTATTATCGAATGGTGCACTATGTTAAATAGATATTGAAGGCAAATGCATAGACATGGCGATCAATTCTGACGCGGTAAAGAGATATTATGCATAACTTTTTGAATGTTTGTAGTTAGCATTATTTCGAAGATTGGCATGACAAAGGCAATTTATTCTGCTATCCAAACACTATACCATTTGCTTCTCCTTCGAGCCATATTTGTTTCTTTCCTACCCTCTCTTGGAATCAATGAAAAAAAAACATCACTATTATTTAGTGAACTACGTTTGACCTGATTTCTCAAAGAAGGATACGTAGGCGCCTCACGGCTCGGTCATAGGGTGCACGACATACACAATGTGCACGAAAAGAAACATTAAGAGACCCCAATCAAGAGACTGGGGCAGGAATTGTATTGGAAATAAAAAAGATTCCAAGAGTTGTAATTTTAAACCCATACCAAAGCTATTTAGCTTTTAATACCTTTTCCATTTCTAACCCCATACCAAAAAGACCTTTCGATCAATCTTAGAAAAATGCTGAGTCAAGCAAATGAAGATGGTTCATAACACTCTGGTACAAACAAGAAAAGAAAGTAAAAATGAGAGAGTCTTATAGGTGAAAACCCACACGGGCACCATAAGGCGACGGAAGTTGAGAGAAAAGTAAAATGAGAGAGTCATATTGGTGAAAACCTTCGTGGGCACCATAAGGCGAAAAGGAAGTGAAAAATGAACAAATGAGGAAAGTTTATCGGTGAAAACTCTTTGAGACATTGCAAGTCCAACAGGTCTGTGAAATGAAAAATAAAGTTGGATTACGGAAATTTTGAAAACAAAAATGAGACAATTGAAAGGAGATTGATTAAAAGACTGGGTTGATTAATCCGAAATGCATACCCTGATCATTAGTGCCGGTAACTCCAATCAGATAAGTTTTTTATTCTTTCTCCAACAGTCATCCAAACTTGGATTTTTCTTTTCATTCTATAATTGTCGAAATCAGCGTGTTTCGTCACTAATAATCTTACTTTTCTAAAAACTTTGAGATAAGTTTTATTCCAAACAAATAAGAAGGAATGTCAAGGTATACTACCAAGATTCAAGGTTACAAAATACAGCCACGAAAGGTGGGAGATAAAAGATATGGGTGTAAGAAAGGTGAAATCAAAAGTGGATCAACAAAGTCAGAAGGGACATATGATTACAGTTAAAAGGGTTTGAAGGAAAACATACAGAGGGGAAGAGAAACGAAGAGATCAAGGATCAATTACAAGGACAAAATTGTCTTTTCAACCATTCCAAGGCAATAAAGAGAAACGAAGAGAAGCATCACCATCGGCAAGAATACCCCAGTCAACCACCCTGCTTTAAACTAACGAAGTTTTCTTTGATTTAAAACAGGGGCAAATACAATATTTGTGTCAGGAAATACCTGATGAAGAATTAAAGAAGTCAGACGTCCACCTGGAGAACGAGGATAAGAAAAGAAGAAGTCAGGCGTCCACCTGGAGAATGAGGATAAGAATTAAAGAAGTCAGGCGTCCACCTGGAGAATGAGGATGAGAATTAAAGAAGTCAGGCGTCCACCTGGAGAATGAGGATGAGAATTAAAGAAGTCAGGCGTCCACCTGGAGAATGAGGATGAAGAATTGAAGAAGTCAGGCGTCCACCTGGAGAATGAGGATGAGAATTAAAGAAGTCAGGCGTCCACCTGGAGAATGAGGATGAGAATTAAAGAAGTCAGGCGTCCACCTGGAGAATGAGGATGAGAAAAGAAGAAGTCAGGCGTCCACCTGGAGAATGAGGATGAGAATTAAAGAAGTCAGGCGTCCACCTGGAGAATGAGGATGAGAATTAAAGAAGTCAGGCGTCCACCTGGAGAATGAGGATGAGAAAAGAAGAAGTCAGGCGTCCACCTGGAGAATGAGGATGAAAATTAAAGAAGTCAGGCGTCCACCTGGAGAATGAGGATGAGAATTAAAGAAGTCAGGCGTCCACCTGGAGAATGAGGATGAAGAATTGAAGAAGTCAGGCGTCCACCTGGAGAATGAGGATGAGAATTAAAGAAGTCAGGCGTCCACCTGGAGAATGAGGATGAGAATTAAAGAAGTCAGGCGTCCACCTGGAGAATGAGGATGAGAAAAGAAGAAGTCAGGCGTCCACCTGGAGAATGAGGATGAAGAATTAAAGAAGTCAGGCGTCCACCTGGAGAATGAGGATGAGAATTAAAGAAATCAGGCGTCCACCTGGAGAATGAGGATGAAGAATTAAAGAAGTCAGGCGTCCACCTGGAGAATGAGGATGAAGAATTAAAGAAGTCAGGCGTCCACCTGGAGAATGAGGATGAGAATTAAAGAAGTCAGGCGTCCACCTGGAGAATGAGGATGAAGAATTAAAGAAGTCAGGCGTCCACTTGGAGAATGAGGATGAGAATTAAAGAAGTCAGGCGTCCACCTGGAGAACGAGGATAAGAAAAGAAGAAGTCAGGCGTCCACCTGGAGAATGAGGATGAGAATTAAAGAAGTCAGGCGTCCACATGGAGAACGAGGATAAGAATTAAAGAAGTCAGGCGTCCACTTGGAAAATGAGGACGAAGAATTAAAGAAGTCAGGCGTCCACCTGGAGAATGAGGACAAAGAAAAGAAGAAGTCAGGCGTCCACCTGGAGAATGAGGATGAAAAAAAAAAGAGAAGTCAAGCGTCCACCTGGAGAATGAAGATGAGGAAAGAAGAAGTCAGGCTTCCACCTGGAGAATGAGGATGAAGAAAAGAAAAAGTCAGGCGTCCACCTGGAGAATGAGGATGAAGAAAGAAAAGAAACAGTCAAGGCACCCACCTAGAGAACGAGGGAATACAATTGAAGTGTTGAAATCAAAAGCCCGCTCATCTGATAAAGGAGCACATCTAAAATCAATAAAGCAGAGGAGTCCAACAAAATCCCCAGCAAGAAACAACGAGAATCCCAAAAGAAAATACGGGACACAATGAAAAGGAATACGGAATAAGCCAAATGCCCAAGAGTCACCAAGATATCAAGACAACAAGAAACGCAAGGGCATGATCTAGATAAGATTTTTTATAATTCTTGTACCATAGTCTAGTTTAGCTTTTTGTATTACCTTTGAAGTAAGGTGTAATAAGGAGGTCAGCAAGTAGTGAAAACAGCACAAAGCAGCAGTAACATCGCAGTCCCACGGTAGTCCCAGCTACCCAAAACTTCCCGAACTACATTGACCTGATTCCTTTATAGCCAAGGATATGTAGGAAACCTTTGAAGCAGAGGTTCGGTCAAATCTTTCAAAAAATGCTTCCCACGGAGTATTTGAACGGGCAAAAATCGCTCGTATCCGCTCACTTTATCTTTGCACGAAAACTCTTCGAGTTTCCGCACAAAGAGGGCAGCTGTGAGCACGTAATTTTTGCCTTACGAAAACTACTCCAAAGTAAATCAAAAAATAAAATAAATTTCTTTTACTGTGTAATTTTTTGAATTTGCGTGGTGTTAAATACTTGTGTTATGTCCGTAAGTGTTTACTTTGTCATAATAAAATGAAAAAATAAAATAAAATACATGTTGCATGCGTATAGGATTTAATTATGCATTTAAAAGATAATTTAAATAAAATCACAAAAAATATGCAATAGTTCTATTTTAAATATTCCACCGTGTGATTGATGTCTTGTCTGTGTGTTAAATAATTGTTATAGAATAATTAATATATTTTTGTGAAGTTAAAATTGTTTTATAATTAAAATTAGAAATTTAAATTAGAAAAATAAAATAGTTGAAAAAGAAATAAAATATATATATAATCGGACCTGGATTTAAATCCAGGCCCAAACCAAATTACCCCCTTTAGCCCAGGTCCGGTCCAGTCCAAAAAGAGTCAAAACGACAGCGTTTAGTCGTGGTTCATCATGGACCGTTCGATCAAATCCAATCAACGGATGAGATCTCATCACCCTAACCCACAACCCGTAACCCGACCCATTGACCCGATTCAGTCCGACCCCAACGTTAAACCAAACGACGTCGTTTGGTTAAGTGAGATGATCCTGACCGTGAATCTTACTTGATCGGACGGACAAGATCAATCCACCCCTCCCCTATATAAGTTCCAGACCCCTACCCCGGCCCCCTAACTAAACACCCCCCCTTCCTGTTCATCATCACCTTCCTCAGACCCCCCCTAACCCTAGCCGCCCTAGGATCCCACCGCCTGAAACTCGGCGGCATCAACGCCGCTGGTCACCAAAATGACACCCTAGAATCCCCTGAACATCCTCTACACAGATCTAACATTGGTTTCCTTCGAATCAGGCCCCAACTCTTCGAATCTTAAATCGAAGGTTGGCCTGAAAACCTTATCTTCTCCGATGACCTCCAAAATAACACCACAGTTTCTCCTAAATTCCCTCACCAAGGATCTGTTAGTTGCATGGTTCGAATCATACTGGAACTACTCGAATCTTCATTTGAAGATTCGAGTACAACCTGACCTTATCCCAACCTACTTCAAACTCACACCAGTTACCCCCTGACCTCCCTCGTGCCTAGAACATCTTTGGTTTCCCTCGAATCTAACCAGAAATGAGTAAATCCCAAATCGAACTTTCAAGAACCCTAAAAATACCAGACTTTTGGATTCTGTCCCGATTGAATAAAGATTGAGGTTTAATCGACCTTAGTCGAAGTATTTTCAGTGGAAAATACTTCGACTAAGGTCTGTTTGATTTCAAACAAAGTCCAAATCCAAGTCGAGTTGAGTTCAGTTGAATTTAAAGGTTCAGAGGTAATTTCTATTTCTTATGTGCATTCTATGTGTATTATATGTTCGTTTCATTAGTTTGTTTAATTTTTCATAATTTTCTAGTCAAATTTTTGTTATACTGTCCCCTACCCGTCAACTTGATTCTAAATGTGAATTGTTTCTGTTGATTGTGATTATGTACAATGTGTGTAATCGACTCGATTAAGTTCGTCGATTAGTTGTATTATGAATCTTGCTTTTGGAAATGTTGACTGAGATAGCCTGTTTTGAATAGATTATTTTGCTATAACCAGTTAATTAGTTATTGTTAAGCAGTTAGTTCTTGTTTAATAAACCAGTAAATTCAAATGAATGTTGTATATGTGTTGATTTCTGAGCATTGAGTTTCAGGGCATTGTCAGTATATTGACAATGCTCCTGTATTTGTTTGTTTTTTGGTTCAGTTTTGAATCTCAGTCGAAATGATCCTGCATATTCTGTGTAATGTTAGTGGGTATTATTCAGGTTCAGTATTCAATTGAGAATCATCTATCTTAATTCAACTCTTGTGCATAAATGTGATGTACTGTCTTTAATCCTAGGACTGGTTATAACTGTTAAAGCAGACTTTAAAATCTGTTTTGCAACATATTCTGATTTTAGTTTAAGGGCTGTAATTACAGAAGGATTTCAGGTTTATTTTAGAATGAAACAGTAGGGTAATGTGATAGTGTGCTTTCAATAATATGATAGTGGCTATAATTTAAGTAATAATGGGGAACAAGGGATAATGGGGCTGCTGAAAAACAGGATAAATAGCACTTAGTTTTAAATTATTCAAAAGTAGTTTTAATGGAAAAACTTTCTGATTTTTAAAGGAGAAAAGGGTCCATCCAGCACTAAACTGTATAGGACCAGCACTGTATAAATACAGGGAGCTGGACAGACTGAAAAGATCAGTTTTTTTAGAGAGGGAGTCCTTCAGAAGAAAAAATAGGAAGAAGAAAAATAGGAAGAAGAAAAATAGGAAGAGAAAAATCTGATTTGAAAGGAAAAAGAAATCAGATTTTAACAAGGAGACTTTAGGCAGATTTTAGATTGAAGAAATCTGATTTAGGAGAAAAAAGAGAAAATCTGAAAAAACAGAAGATTTTAAGAAAGAAAAAGAAAGGAAATCAGATTAGAAGAGGGAATTGAGAGAGAAAAATCTGATTTAAGATCAGTTTTTCAGAAAAGAGGAGTTTTTCAGAGAAGAGTTTGAAAGAGAAATAAAAATCAGATTTTAAGAGAGTTCAGGAAAGAGAAAAACAGAAAGAAAGAAAGAGATATAAATAGAATCAGAAATAGAAATTTGAAAAGAAAAACAAACAAAAAGGAACACTCACACATTGAAGCTGAAACCGATACCAGAAAAGAAAAGAAAAATCTGAAACCTTGTTGTTCTTTTTGGAATCTGTCCGGGTCTGGGTATTGATACTATTTGGTTTGAAAAATCTAAAATTCTTTAAGAAGCGTTGCTCTTGTGAATCTGGATTTCTCGGGTCTTATTATTACTCAAATCTGTGGGAATACTGATATTCTGCCAGTATTTTGTTACTGCTGCTGCTGCTGAAATTTACTCCTTCTACCTTCATTTTCAGGTACATGCCTTTTAAATTTTATGTTGGAAAGAGATTCAACATGACTAATCAATGAAGTTTGAATTGCAATTCTGTTTTCCATTTGTCCAAGTTCATCAGTTTAAATTTCATTTTTTGTTTCATGACAGTTAATTAGTAGGGAATTCAATTTGATAACTATGAGTTAATTGTCTTACTTTGAAATTCGTATAAAGCTTTGTAATAATGTTAGCCCTTCATCTCATTAGTTTAGTCATGTTTGAACTGTCAAGGTAGGAAACATGACATAAAGATTGGCCATTAACTAGGCCTTGTGACGTTGTTAGTTGAATAAAGAATAGCGTGAAAATGTCAAAATCATATTGCTAGTTTATTCTGATAATCTGATTTAGTTGTAGAAGGAATGATATAAGTTGTACGTTCTTATGTGGCATTATAACAGGTATCTATAGAACCATTAAGTGGATGGCAAGTTGAGTTGTTATGGCTCATTATGATGTTAAAGTGCTATGAATGTTTTAGACATACAAACTATGTTACATGTAAGGCAATATTATTAATTGATTTATAATTCCCTTTCTTATCAATTTGATGCTTATTTACCATCCTAAATAAATAATTAGGCCGATTGGATTAAAAGCAAGTATATGAGAATAAAATGAGATGTACAAATTGCAACACTTTACATCAACGACAATTAGAAATAGGACTTGCATTAAATAGAAATAATAAAAGTTCTTGAAAAAAAAAATATTCTTCCCTTTATAAATCATTTTTAACTTCATATACGATTCATTATTGGGCATATAGATATATATGTCGTATTTGTGAAGAATAGTATTAATCAGGTTCTTATTCTTTATTTTGAATTTGAATAGTCTTGGATGAACATAAATTATACGTGAAAATTATAATCGATGGGCAACATTTAATAAATTGTGAAATTTTTTAGAATTAAGGGGTATCTTAAATGGAGATTTCTCATAATAATAAACAATTTAGGGAAAAAGTCCATAATACTATTTTGCGCAATCAGGGATGCGTTCGCGCACCCTGATCATATTTTAAAGGTAACTTCGGATTATGCGTACGCGCAATTTCGAGCGAATATTTAATAAAAAAGAATTTCTTTGAAAAATATTAAATAATTTCATATAACCCGAGATGTGCAGTTCATTGTCTAAATACAAGGGTAATGATGTTCCTGATTTTATCTTAAATTTCGAACATATTTTTTTTTATAAAACTATAACATGGACAATTTTATTGTGTACACGTATGCGTGGCACGATCTTCTGAAATTATAAAAGATATATAATACGAATATACGTACGCGTAATTCGTCATAAACAATAAGTAAAAGCGGTAGTAAAATCATGCAATAAAAACGTATTTAGTAAAAATCAAGATAATTAAGCCAATAATAAAAACAGTTATGCGACCGTGCTAGAACCACGGAATTCGGAAATGCCTAACACCTTCTTCCGGATTAACAGAATTCCTTACTCAGGATTTCTGGTTCGCAGAATAATAAACAGAGTCATATTCTCCTCGATTCAGGGATTAAAATTGGTGACTTGGGACGCCTTAAAATTCCCAGGTGGCGACTCTGAAATAATTAAATAAATCCCATTTCGACTGTCCTTCAATTGGAGAAAACTCCCCACGCACCCACGCGGGCGCGGTAAAAAGGAGGTGCGACAGGTTGTATTTAGGTTATTAAGGTATTATTATTTTATAAATTTCTATCGCTTTGCATAACTAGGCATCTTATAGTGATGTATTAAATAGTACTCTGTTTTAGTTTTGTTATTAGGCAGTATATGTTTAAGCATGTTCCTTGTCGTCAAACTGTTTAATAATTGGAATAAGAGGAAAATAACATAAGTTGGTCTTTAAGTGAATCGGCTTGACAAAACGGGTTAATTCACTAGCTGAAGGTTTTAATATTGTCAACAGTAGGTTAATCGTGAACGGGTAGCTAAATTTAATTAAGGCGTGATTTGAGTTCAAACAAGACTAGATAATGTCCAAGTTTAATAAACTTTCTAATAAGCTTTAGTAATTATGGTTAAATCTAGTTTCAAATGACCGGGAATAATTAATTCCAATAGTTTTTTTATAACAATGCGAGCTTCAATCTAGCTATATTTGATTTCTTTTAAATATTAGTTGTCGAATTTCTTATTTTATTTACAATTTGGAATTTTTTTTTAGTAAAATTCCTTTCCATTAATATTTGTCTTAATCTAGCAATTAATATGTTACATTTTCTTAATTTTTTGAAAGCTCCTAATTAATTAGGATTTTCTTTCTTTATTTTAGAGACTAATTTTAATAGAAAAATGTAGTCATTTTAGGATTGTCCATTTAAAAAATAAATGAGATGAGCCTCACCTAGTAAAACGTATAGATTGCGGGGCCCTCACAAATGTATGTATTAATTACTTAGAACTCGGGATCGGCCGCTTAGCGAAATTCACGGCTTTTTCCAAAATAACCACGCGCTAGTAGTTTTAGGCACGCATTTTAGTAATCCTACCTTCTTAAACTCGGGTGTGCATTTCGTGCGACCCAAATCCAAATCCCAAAACATTGAATAAAATGCGTTCCGGATTGCGGGTGCATTTCATGTGACGCAATCCAAAGACATGTTTTAAACGATGTTCACATTCTTAAAAAAAAAAATAACAATAAAAGCGGCTAAAAGTTAAAATTTGCACATAAGTTCATAATCGTATAAAAACCAGATATTTAAGCCAAATATGACAGTGGAGCGACCATGCTAGAACCACATAACTTGGGAATGCCTACACCTTCTCCCAGGTTAACAGAATTCCTTATCCGGATTTCTGGTTCGTAGATTGTTAACAGAGTCACTCTTTTCCTCGATTCGGGATTAAATAGGTGACTTGGGACACCATAAAACTCCCAAGTGGCGACTCTGAACTAAATAAACAAATCCCATTTCGAATGTCCTTTAATTGGAAAAACTCGCTATACGCCCTTGCGGCGCAGGTAAAAAGGAGGTGTGATAGCTCTAGCGACTCTGCTGGGGAAAAACCCAGAACCTCTGGTTCAGGGTTAGAAATCGAGCTTAGAATAAATTGTTATGTTGAGCTTTATCTGTTTTGTTACGTGATCGGTGCTTAATATACTAGTTGACTGCTTTTACCGCTTTGATATTTCGTGAACTGTATATAAACTGTGCCGAAACCCATCTCCTCTCCGAGTCTTCTAAATCATGAAGAAGGGTGCACTTCGTGTGACTTTTTTTCTGTTTAGAGTCAATCCCATTTTTAGAACGAGGTTCGGATAAGTTGCAAAGCCGGATTGAGTTTCTATATCCCCGGTACGCTGCCCCCCCTCGGCTCGAGTGTCCGCTCGGGTAAGCCAGATCTAAAACAAACACCCAGGTTCTGAACCTAGAATAACTCAACGTCATGCCAGATCCCTAGAAGGAACACTTATCTGCATCATGTGCATTTTTGACTTAGGGGACTCAACACAGGGGTTGGGTCCGTCTAGGAATAGCAACCTGAAACAGAAAAGACCATCCTGATGCATCCTATTTACGCTCTGTGCAATTATTTATTTCAAACCCGCATGTTGACCGACTTCTGAATCTAAGGGAATGTTAGAAAGTTTTGGAAAAAAATTGAGAAAATGAGAAAAATAGCAAGTGGAGAGTTAAATGATTAATTTAGAAAAAACCAGTGTTCAAGTACTGTCAGAACTCTGCCAAAATTTTGAAAAAAAAATATATTACTTTAAAAATTATTTGTTTACCCAAAAAAGCAGAAAATGTGTAGGAAAGAGTCCTTTATTTTAGTATGCTTTGTTTAAAAAAAATAGAAAGGAAAAATAGTTTCTTTTGCTATAAAATAAAAAGGAAAAAATATGTTTGTTTTCAAAAATTAGTTAGTTTATCTGCCCGAACTACGCGGGTCTGATTCTCACCGAATGTGAGATACGTAGGCAAACCTCTTCGGTTCCGGCCCACCATATTCCAAAAAATCCAAAAATATTTGCCATTACTCAGTCTTTTAGACCTCAATTAAAAAAATAATACAAAAATATTTCCTTTTAATCTCTCTCAAAATCCAAAATATTTGTTTAAAAATTCAAAAGAAAATTTAAAATTCAAAAATATTTTTTCTTTTCTTTTGTAGTATTTCTTTCAGAAATTCAGAGTAATAGTCCAAAAATATTTCCTCTTTCTTTAGAAGATTTTTCGAACTTTCCAAAAAAAAAAGGAAAAGAAGTTAAAATTCAAAAAAAATATTTCTTTAGTCGTCGTTTCTTTTCAAAAAAAAAAAAAAAAAAAAAAAACAAAAATCGAAATCCAAAAATATTTTCTCTCTTCTTTGTAAGTATTTTTATTCGAAAAAAAAGAGTTAGTTTATTTCCTTTATTTCTGATGGGCGAACTACGCTGGTTTGATTCTCATCGGATGTGAGATACGTAGGCAGCCCTAATCGGGTCCAACCTCCCCTTTTGCAAAAATAGCCAAAAAAAAAAATTGTCGAATTTTTGTCATAAATAAGTTGGATAATGCCGCTCATGTCAAAATTAGCCAAATGTTCCCAAACGGGACGCTGGAAGGCTGATTTGGCATAAACAGCCACATTTGGTTATGTTTTGATTTCTGACCCTCACAGCCTTAAAATTTTCATCCCTGAGGTGCAGAAAGGCCGTGTTTGCAATACCGGGTCTTTTATTCTAATTTGAAAAAAAAAATAAGAAAAGAGTCACAAATAAGTTGGGTCACGCCGTTTTGTCAAAAATAGCCGAATGTTCTCGAAAGAGACGCCGGAAGGCTAAATTTGCATAAACGACCATCTTTGGTCATTCTTTTGGGTTGTGACCAGTTATCCCGCGCAGCCTTAAAATCTTCGTCTCTGAAGTGCTGAAAGGTCGTGTTTGCAAAACCAAGTCTTTTATTCTTTGAAAAACAAGAAAATAGTCAGTGGTCAAGTGAATACAGTTTGGTTTTTAGTTAAAATAAGCCGGCCCGGCTTTGGTGATGTCTTAAACCGTTCTTGCCAAGATAGCCTTAGAGTATCTTTCAGTTGTTGAAGGGCTATTTTTGTAAAAGAACGAACAAGTTTGTGAAAGGTCGTAAAATAATCCTTCCCGACATTAAAATTCATGTGAAATTAAGAAGGGGCCACATCGGAAAAACAACCATTTGGTTAAAATTGGCATATAGGGGAAGGAATCTGGCTGTTTGTTTTTTAGTTTGTAATTCTTTGATTAGAGTATGCGGGCTATTTGATTTTCAAGACCGTTTGTTGTCTTTTGTCAAAGTCTGTTAGTACGGTCAGTTTTTAAACTTTTGTAATCAAGTTTGTTTTAATATGAAAATTGAAAATTCCAAAAAAAAAATGTTTTATTATTATTGATCTTTTATTGGTCCGAACTACACAAGATCTGATTCATGCGGGGTCATGATACGTAGGCAATCTCCATAAGATTCGACCACCACTGAAGAAAAAAAAGGAATAATAAAAAAAATGAGAAATAAAGGAAAGTGCGGGAGATTTTCAAAGGGGCACAATTACAAGAAGCCGGAACGACTCACGTAACTGAAGTGAATGCATGATAGAAGGGTTTAACTGCTTAGGTGCATTGCATCTCTGATATATGATTATCTGTCAAATGCCCTAACACTAACGTGATGGCTTCACTTTGCTGTGTTCATATATAGAAAAGTGGTTGGTTGTGGTAACTCCTCCCTGCAAAGCAAATCAAAGGACAATGACACAGAACCGAGTGGGTCGGTACCAATGACCGACAACAACTGGTCGAACGGAACAACGGGTTGGTAGAAGAAGTGAAAATGCTGAGACAGCATTTGACAGACATGTATCGGGCGTGGATGGATCGGAAAGCACCACCCCCGCCACCACCTAGCTTCCTGGAATCTGTCCTTACCCGAACACCGAGCACAATGCCAGACGCTCCCCCACATTCTCCATATATAACCGCCTATCACAGCTTTCCCAGCCACCCGAGTAGCTCCATCACTCGCCCTCCAGCTATGTTTTCTCAATGCTTCTCCCCTCCCCAACACCACTTATCTCTCCGGGACCCTAAAAACCATACTTCACTTTCCAGGTACCCGGCTCCACAAAAGGCCTATCCACCCCCTCAAGCATACCGGAAGCCTCCTGGATCAGGTTTTAAGCCAAATCAGACATTTAGGAACGAGAGGTTGCTGAAGCGAGGAAAGGCTCTCACCCCTATCGGAGTATCTTATGCAAGTCTGTTTGAAAGGCTAAGGCATGCTGACCTGATTGAGCCGCTCCCCGCATATACTCCAGATCCACGTGCAAGAAGCTTTGACCCTGTTGTACGATGCGCATACCACTCCAATGTCAGAGGGCACATCATTGAGAGCTGTCGTAATTTGAAAAGAGAAATAGAAAGGTGATCCATGAAAATCTGATTGTGATCCAAGATAGTGACACGCAAAATATCGCGCAGAATCCTTTACCTGCACATCATGATGAACACTTTGTGGGGAAGCTTTCTGATGACAGGGAGCACTCGAATCCTATCGGGAACTTGTTGACTGAGGTTGATGATATTGAAGTTGGTAATGGTCTTGGCAATATTGATGCGAAGCTCAGTGGCTAAGATGCCAGGTTTGATAAGTGGGAGGACGCTCCGTTCCTTAGTTAGCAAGAGAGAAGCTTTTGGTGGCTTATTTTGTTGTCATTTATGTTCTCCGGATTATTCTTAGGGTTGTAATTCGGATATTGTCTTGTGTCAAACCTTCTTATCTTTCCATTTTTGTCATAGCGGTTTGTTTAGTTTTGTCCAGGTTGTTTCAGAATTTTATTCTGGTTTGTTTTTGTTTGTTTTGTTATTCAAACCATTTCACCGGTAGTCTAATGCAAAATTCGGCCTTTTATTATTTCCAGTCATCTTCTTTGTTTAGTTCTTTTTATCCTTTTGTTTTGTCCTCGTTCAGCGCCGATTCTGGTGACATGACATGCGCACGCAGTTTGGGCCTAATCTTAAAAGATAATCATAAAACCATTAGGAGGTGATCGGAACATTTAAAAGGAATAAGGACAATTTGAGATTATTCGGAGCTCGAGTCATGTGGAACTGGGGCAAATAAAACATAAAGAAAAACCATAAAATCAAGTGAGAGTATTGTCCAACGGTGCTTTAAAAATGACAAATGAAAAGGCAAATGTATCAAGTCCGGCACAATCAGAAGATGTGGCGAATATTTAATGGTGTTGTTTGTGCTTGGCGTATTTTGAAGATTGGAATGATGAAGGCATTTTATTCTGCTATCTAAACACTTTCTCCTTCGTTAACCCTTTGAGCCTTATTTGTTTTCTTTCATACCCCTCTTTCGGAATCAGTAACAAAGAGTAGAAACGCAAACATAAAAAGATAAGAAAAGAAAAAGAGAAAGAAAAAACAAAAATAACAGAAAGAAAAAAAGAGAAGAGATAAAGAAAAGGAAAAATGACAACAAAAACAAAAGAAAGTCACAACAAGGAATTGGGAACTACGTTTGACCTGATTCCTCAAAGAGGATACGTAGGCGCCTCACGGCTCGGTCATAGTGTAACAAAAAATTCAAAAAACAATACCCAAGCAAGAAACTGGGGCAAGCGTTGCGCTTGTTGTAAACAAATATGGTTCCGAAGGTTGTAATTTTGAACCCTAAATTGATTTGTTTTTTAGCCTTTAATACCCTTTCTTTCTAGCCTATCCAAAAACCCACATTACGGTCCAAAGAAAGACCTTCTGATCAGTCTTCAAAAGATGCTAAGTCAGACAAATGAGAGTCTTACCGGTGAACATAACACTCTGATCCACAACAGAAAGGCCTCTAATCCCCAACAGAAAAGAAATAAAAAGAGAGTATTATGGGTAACACCCCAATCTCCAGCTGGAAAGTAATACGAATGAGAGAGTCTTATCGGTGAAGATCTTCGCGGGCACCATAAGGCGATGAAAGCTGAGAGAAAAACCAAAATGCGAGAGGCTTGATAGTAAAAACCCTTCGGGCACTACAAGTCGAATAAGATTGAGAATCAGATGGGGAATCGTCAAATGAAGATCTTGAAAGACGATTGACGGCAGGGGATAGGCCACATGTGCATGTCATCACCATTAGAGTCGGTATCTGCGTTTGATAGGTTTTTATTTATAGTTTCTCTTGTTAAAGAGTTATCTTTTTCCTTTGCCTTTTATTCGGTTCTTTTTTTGTTTATCTTTCTCCTTTCATAGAAAAATTCCCCAGTAGAGTCTGTTTGGTCAGAACAAGTGAGAAATGACTTCAAAATCTGCCATCAACTTTCCAATTATGCAAGACCAGATTCGATTAGAACATCCAAATGGTCTAAGTCAGGAAGGAACAAGCGCGAGACCAGTGTCAAGAAAGATATCCCCAGTAAAAGGAGATTGACAAAAGGATGGATGAGTGTCAAGAGGGATATCCCCACCGAAATCAAAGGTTATAAACCTCAAGGCCAAAGCCCGTGGACAAATCAAGAAAGAACAATGCGGAGAGCAATAGGCATGATTTGAGAAATTCATATGAGACTAAAAGGTCGTGTAAATGCCAGTTTCCGAGCTATGCCACAAAAGAAGAGGGATATACCCAGCAGAAAAGGTTGTTTTCAGTGACACGAATGAACAAAGAATGTGGTTTACCAGCAAAACATTGCAAAATCCTCAAGGGGAATCATCTATCATGGAAAAGATACCTGGTCAGAGGGAAAAACAACGTTGAGAGGTTGGTGAATAAGGAATCGACAATAAGGTCAGAAGTTATCACCCAAGGTTCAAGATAGCCGAACGACGCAAAGCAGGGCAAGTCGTTCTAAGACCAGCAGGAATATCATCCCCAGCAAATAATATCATCCCGAGCAGGTTTTGATAGAGTAATAGGAACACAGAGCAGGGAAGGAGAAAGGGAAAAGCCATCCTCAGTAGGAGTATCACAACCAACCACCACATTTTAAACTAACAAATTTTGTTTGATTTGAAACAGGTAAAGGAAATGACATTGATGACGGAAATGCATGCCACAAGGGAGATTATCAAACTGGGGCAGGAAATTTTCCTTTGATTTAGAAAATTTTCTAGAAGTCAGATACCCATTTGGGGAAGAATAAAGATAGCACCAATCTAAAGGGAAGTGGTCTTTGAACCAGTGTTACCCCCAGCATAACAAGTTTTAATGAAAGAAGTTGTTCCCCAGCGGACAGAACAAAAGGATGAAACTTGTGCTCGGAAAAAGCCAAAGGCCAGTGTCATTCCCAGCAGCCTTCAGAAAAGTGAAGCACTAGTTTTGAAGGAATCAAAATCCCCCAGCAGTGTTATCCTCGACAGCGTTATCCCCAGCTGATAACATTTTATCCCCAGCAATGTTGAGAAAGAAAAGTTTTGAAGGAAGTAGTTTTGGAAAAAAGGGGAAGAAAGGAGATTCCCCCAGTAATATTATCCCCCAACAGGTAAGTAAATAATTCCCCATCAGTGTTATCCCCAGCAGTTTCGAGGGAAGACAACACAAGTTTTTAAGGAAAGCAGTTCTGTAAGAAGATAATTCAGGAAGAAGGAAATGGTTCACCCATAGGAGACGTACTTCCTCCTAAGTTTATCTTCACCATAGGAGATGCGCTTCTTAAATCAATAATTCAGTCATAGGAGACGCACTTCCAGGTTAAGTCATTGAAGTTTAAAGTTTTGCAAAAGGTTGTTGTTGAGGTCAGGAGCCCGCCTGGAGAATGAAGGTGTTAATATTTAAGAAAGTTGTTGAGGTCAGGAGCCCCCCTGAAGAACAGAATGGCGATTTAAATTTCAAGTTTTAAAGTTGGGAGCCCGCCCATATAACAGAGGAATACATTTCAGTCTTTACATTTAAGTTGAAGAAATTGGGTTCATCCGCCCTCGAATAGGATATTTTGGGTTCATCCGCCCTCGAATAGGATATTTTGGGTTCATCCTCCCTCGAATAGGATATTTTGGGTTCATACGCCCTCGAATAGGATATTTTGGGTTCATCTGCCCTCGAATAGGATATTTCGGGTTCATCCGCCCTCGAACAGGATATTTTGGGTCTATCCGCCCTTGAACAGGATATTGAATTTAATCCTTTCTCCAAAGGACGTTTAATTTATTTCGACCCGAGTGGTCCTGCTTGTATGAACATTGCCAAAATATATGTTTCATAAATCATTGCCAAAGGCAATTTATTTTCAAAGTTGTTGTTGAGGTCAGGAGCCCGCCTGAAGAGAGGAAAGACGATTTATTTTCAAAGTTGTTGATAAGGTCAGGAGCCCGCCTGAAGAGAGGAATGGCGATTTATTTTCAAAGTTGTTGATGAGGTCAGGAGCCCGCCTGAAGAGAGGAAAGGCAATTTATTTTCAAACTTTTTTTTGAGGTCAGGAGCCCGTCTGAAGAGAGGAATGGCAATTTATTTTCAAAGTTGTTGATGAGGTCAAGAGCCCGCCTGAAGAGAGGAAAGGCGATTTATTTACAAAGTTGTGGTTGAGGTGAGGAGCCCGCCTGAAGAGAGTAATGACAATTTATTTTCAAAGTTGTTGATGAGGTCAGGAGCCCGCCTGAAGAGAGGAAAGGCGATTTATTTTCAAAGTTGTGGTTATGGTCAGGAGCCCCCCTGAAGAACAGAATGGCGATTTATTTTAAAGTTGTTGTCGAGGTCAGGAGCCCCCCTGAAGAACAGAATGGCGATTTATTTTTCGAAGTTGTTGAAATATCGCCCGCCTGAAGAAAGAAATGTCGATTTATTTTTAAAAAAATGTTGTTGAGGTCAGGAGCCCCCTGATAACTGTGATTTCTACATGTTTTATACTCATTCTTACCTGAGCTTTTTGCATTAATTGCCATATATTAGTCCCAAATGCTTACAAATTACACTTGATTGCAGGTTTGAGCGACAAGATGATAAATATCAAAGATCGGCTCAAAAAGGAGTGAAATCTGCCAAGTGTCAAAAGACAACTGAAGTGGGGAACAAGATGACCTGCGCGGACCACACTGATTTGGTGCGTGGCCGCACAGGAGAGTTCAGAGACCTTGCAAGTTTGAAGTCAAGCCACGCAGTCCGCACTGATGGAAGTTCAGAGACCCAGAAAATCAAGGCAAAAGCCCACGCGACCGCACATCAAATCAGTGCGGTCCGCGTGGGTAAAAGTTCTGAGAGTTGAGTTTTGGGCAAAATCTACTACGTGGCCGCATCCCATTTCTACGCGGTCCGCGCGTCTTAGCCTATGCGGCCGCGTGACATATCTGTGCGATTCGCATCCCTCAGTTCCAGAAGCAAGACTTGAAGACTTATTGCCCTCCGCGGCCGCGTGACATTTGTATGCGGTCCGCGCCAGACCCTCAGAAGTATTTTTGTCCAGTTTTTCCTGTGTAGTATAAATAGAACATTTTACTTTTTAGTAGGGGGAGATCTGTTTTAGAGAGCATAGAGCAGTTGAACTTGGGATTTCATGAATTTAGCCTATTTTGGGCAATCTCTTCTAGTATTAATGTGGATTTGAGTAGATTAACATTGTAGTTAATTGTTATGTCAATTTCATCTATTATTTCTTCAATTTCTGTTCCTATTATGGCTAGATGAACCCATTAGCTAGGGTTGTGGCTCAACCGTAGTGTGGGTAATTAATGGGTGTGATTGTTTAGTGCATGAATGATGTTGAGTATTTGTTATTTGAATTAATCTTATGTTTTCATTAAGATTTGGTGGTTGCAAACACTAAGTCTAGCTTAGTGAGTCTTGACTCTTCTTGAGAAAGAGAGTCTATGACCACAAGATTAATTCTAACAAGGAATTGGGATGGACCCGTGAGAATGGTAGTCCCAATTAATGGGTTAAACCTCAAGAGAGTAATTACCCAACTTGAACCATAAGTTGCTTGGGCAAATTGGCCTACCTAATTGGTCTCGAGAGAGTCAATTGGGCAAAATCACTCTCTCTACCGAGAGGTGTGAGAGTGAGTGCAAAAGTGCAATGGTTATAGGATAAGTCTCATAGTCATCATTCTTGCATTAGAAATCTCTACCCGTTAGTTGACCACCTAGGTACATGCCACGGCCCTAGTGCCTTTCTCTATATTGCATACAACTTAGAATCATAATTTTAGCATAACTTAGCTTTACAATTGTAGTTGATAAATTGTAGCTATTAATCAAAAGAAAACCAAAAATGTTAGAAGATCAATTAGGAGCTAAAACATAGTCCTAGACTATACAAACACGCAACTCCAAATTGAAGTTCCCTGTGGAAAATTGACCCCGATACCGCTATTGGGTAAAAGTATTAGCGCCCACTCTTCCTCAGGTCGAGTCTGCTGCGATCACTTTTTGGCGCCGTTGCCGGGGAACTTTACGGTGTTGACTATTTGTGCAGCTAGTATTGTGTTTTGCTTCTCTTTCCTTCTTATTTATTAACTTGGTGTGTGCCGATCAATCAGGTACAATGGCTTTTAATGCAAATGACCCTCTCTGCAATGTGATAGCAGGGGAGGAGGTAGAAGATCTAGAACAAGATGAGGTCTTACATCAACTTCCACGGAGAGGCCAACATGTCAATAAAAATGCAAATGAGAACATCCACATTCCAGAACCTCCTCCGCAACCGCCGAGAGTGGCTCCAAGATTTCTACCAAATCAAGGATACGCCAGTGCTATTGTTCCTCCCCGAATCCGGGCGGGGAACTTTCAAATCACAAATGTTATGCTGACCTTGCTCGAGCAAAGAGGTTATTTCACGGGTGCCTCCGATCAAAATGCCTACTGTAAGCACGTGATTTTTGACCCTCCCCGGGAATTTTTACATTCCTAGATTAAATATTTAATTTAGGTCTAGTATAGCTATTTTAACTATTTTTACTTTATTTCGTTGCAAAAAGAAAATTACAAAAAAAAAGTATATATATAAATTTTAGTTTATGTATCTCTCATAAACTTGAAAAATACAAAATTGCACTTTATTTTTGTACTTTATATAAATTCGAAAATTACAAAAAATATAATTCTATTAATGTTTTGTAGTCGTTTTAATTTTGGAAAAATACAAAAAAATATTACTTTTTATTTTTGTCTTTATTAAAAAACGAAAATTACAAAAAAATAGTTTTATTAATATTCTATAATCATTTTAACTTTGAAAAATACAAAAAATATTGCTTCATATTTTAAAAAACGAAAATTACAAAAATAGTTTTATTAATATTTTGTAGCTATTTTAAAATCTTGAAAAATACTTAAAAATATATAGTTTTGTTTAAATACTAGTCTTATTTTTGTAGTTATTTTGCTTACATAGGACTAGTTAAGCAACGTGTTTCTATTTCTCGGGTCCGGGCAAAAGAATAATATTCGGGTTCAAACTACCCGGTTTTAGGCCTAATTTCGGACCTAGCCCATAATAAACCGTGTCCAGGACACATGGGGAACCCCACCACGCGTTGGGAACATATGCCTTGAACCCCACCACACGTGGGCTCATTTTTCTGGGCAAAACCCATGCTAAATACACGGGTAAAACAAAAGGAACGGAGGAACTTTTGAATTTTTGAAGGGAAAAAGGGACTGTTCCTTCATCTTCTTCCTGCGTTTTTCTGAAAAAAAAAAATTAAAGAAAACCTGCAAAGGAGACTAAAGCAGGAACGAACAAAAGGACTGTGGAGAATTTTAAAAACATATACTACTGTTCCTCTTTCTTCTTAAAAAGAAGAAGAAGAAGAAGAAAACTCCAGCGGCTCCCATCGCCAAAACCCCAGAACAACCACCTCCGTTCACGTCAGACCCTCCTCCTCCCAGCTCCTCCGTCACCTCCATCGCCAAAACCCCAGAACAACCACCTCCGTTAACGTCGGACCCTCCTCCTTGCAGCGTCCAAGCCGAAAAACCACCAGTCCGTCACCTTTCCCCAGCTCCCTCTCCGCCTCAACACCACTACCATGCTGCCCGCAACCTCGCCGTTCAAACACCATAACCAACAGACCCTCCCGTCGAACCCCCTCGTAACTGGCCGGAAACGAAACCAGACAAGCCTCACCAGTCGACGACCGAGTGTCCGTTAACCACCAGTCTTCTCCCTCGTCGTCACTGTCAACCCTACGCCCACATGTCCGAACCCACCAGCTCCTCACCACAACCCAACACCACGACCAACAGTTTTCCCCCGTCGTCAAGTCCGCCATTTTCAGTCCAAGGTCATCAACCTCCAAGCAGTCGTAACTGTGTTTTGCGAGTAGTTGTGGGTCACTGCGACCCCGCCTTGCCGAGTTTTCTATTTTCCGTCGAGGTTCGGTACGTCGAGGTTGTTGTCCGAGGTTTCGTCGCAGGTCCAACGCACCGGACGTCGATCGCAAGTAGGTATCCCTGCTCGTGTCCTCCATTATTTTATGTTAGTAATATATATATGTGTTTGTTGAAATACAATCCTAGTTCATGCGAATAGTATGCAAATGAGCGAGACATATTCATATGATGTTTGTAAATCACTATTTCTTGTTAATTAACTCCGTATGATATTGAAATTTGGTCGTGAATGCATTTCCTTTGTTTCGTCATGTCTAGTAGTTATTCGGCATTTTGTTTCTTCACGCTCAGATTATTGTTATCTAAATGTTTGTCTTAATAGTTGTTTGTACGTGTAGTAGTAATGTTAAAATCATAGTAGTAATCTAATCCCGCGGAAAGATATTCGTTTCATCAAATAAGTTTAACTTACAACCCATGGCCTCGCGAAGTAGCAAAGAAATGTAGTCATTTTAGCCTTGTCCCTTTTTTAAAAAATAAAAAATAAAAAATAAAAAAAATAAATAAATAAAAAAAAATATATAAAAAAAAACGAGGCTAGCTTCGCCAAATAAAATGTACAGATTGCGAGGCCCTCGCAAAATATATGTATTAAATACTTAGATTCCGGGACGGGCCGTTTTAGCAAATTTCACGGCCCTACCAAAAATAATAATGCGCTAGTTGCTTTAGGCGCGCCTTTAATAACGTTATCTCCCTAAACTCGGGTGCACATTTATGTGACCCAAATCCAAATCTCAACGAAATCGAAATGTGCCTCTAATCACGGGTACATTGACTGTGACGTGGTATGAGATGCATTTCCATGACGTTGCGAATTCCTTTTAAAAAAATAAGCATGAGATGAGCCTCGCCGAATAACAACACAAATCGTGGGGCCCTCGGTAAATACTTATTTAAAATTACTTAGAGTTCAGGAGGGTCGTTTAGCGAATTTCACGGCCTCCGCAAAATAATAATGCGCTAGTTGCTTTAGGCGCACCTTTAATAACTTAATTTTCTTAAACTCGGGTGTGCATTTCATGCGACCCAAATCCAAATCCTAAAACATCAAATAAAATATGTTTCGGATTGTGGGTGCATTTCATGTGACACAGTCCAAAGATATATTTTAAGCGATGTTCACATTCCTAAAAACAATAATAGTAAAGCGGTTAAAAGATAAATTTGCACATAAGTTCATATTGTATTAAAAATCAGATAAATAAGCCAAATATAACAGTTAAGCGACCGTGCTAGAACCACGGAACTCGGGAATGCCTAACACCTTCTCCCGGGTTAACAAAATTCCTTATCCGGATTTCTGGTACGCAGACTGTAATATGGAGTCATTCTTTTCCTCGATTTGGGATTAAAATTGGTGACTTGGGACACCCTAAATCTCCCAAGTGGCGACTCTGAAATAAATAAGTAAATCCCGTTTCGATTGTCCTTTAATTGGAAAAACTCCCCCTGCGCCCCTCGGGTGCGGAAAAAGGAGGTGTGACAGCTCTGGCGACTCTGCTGGGGATGAGTTTTTACCCAGAACCACTGGTTCAGGGTTAAGAATTCGAGCTTAAAATAATTGTTATTATTTGGCTTTATTTATTACCTGATTATTACATGTTTTGAGCCTAATGTGCTAAATGCTGCTTTTACCGCTTTGATATTATTTGAACTGTATATAAACTGTGCCGAAACCTTTCTCTTCTTACCTCCGGGGATGTGCTCACTGGTTGAGACTCCCTATTCTGTTAGTGTCATACCCTAAATAAAAGAGGCTCGGAAAGTTTCTAAGCCGGCTGGCCTTTTGGTTCCCGGAAAGGAGCTCCTTCCTCAGCTCGAGTTGTCCGCTCGGGTACACTGTTTAGAACACCGACCCAGGTTTTTGAACCTAGTATAACAAAGCCACATGCCGGACCCCTAGTAGGAACGTTTATTTGCATCATGTGCATTTGACTTAGGGGACTCAACATAGGGGTTGGGTCCGTCTAGGACAAGCAACCTGAAAATAATAGACGATCTTTCGGCATCCTATGTGCTACATGTTATATTTAGTCAAGGGCGTATGGGTCATTTGGTCATTTCCAGCATGATGTTATTTTAATCAAAGCATGGGGAACATTTGTGGAATCCAAGAAGCCTTGGAATTCCCTATGTCCCCCACGCTTGCTTTTTGGGAAAGCACATGGGGAACATTTGTGGAATCCAAGAAGTCTTGGAATTCCCATATGTCCCCCACGCTTCATATGTTGGGAAAAGCGCATGGGGAGCATTTGCGGAATCCAAGAAGTCTTGGAAATCATTATGTCTCCCATGCCACATTTTTGAAAGAAAATAACAATAAATATAAAAAAATAAAAAATACATATAAAAACAAGGCATGAAAATTCAAAAGATTTTGTATATTGTCATCGTTTTCCACAAATTAGAAAATCGTGAAAAGATGAGGAAATGACAGTATAGAAATATAACTACTTATTTTTAGAAAAAAAACAAATGTCCAAGTAGTGTCGAAACTCTGCCGAAATTTTGAGAATATAAAATAAAAAATATATGTCTTATTAGTTTGTTTTATATATAAAAAAAACGTTAATAGAAAAGCAAATTGTTTGTCTTGCCATAAAAATGAAAAAAAAAGTGTCTTGTTTTTAAAATATGTGTTATTTATTTATTTATGAAAATGACAAAAATTAAAATAATCCAAAAATATTTTCTCCATTATTGGCTTCTCTAGGAAGTTTTTCTAATTGTTTTCAAAAAAATAATATATATAAAAAAAAAAAGCAAATCCGAAAATATTTTGATTCTTTTTTTCAAAATTGAAAAGAAGATTCAAAATTCAAAAAAAAAACATTTTGAGAAAGCACTTCTTTTATTAAAAGTAAAATTCCGAAAAAATATTTTCTTCTTCTTCTTTAGAGTAAAGAAAAAAAAGAGCAAATGAAAATTCAAAAAAATATATCTTAGAACTGTTTATTTTAAAAAGAAAATCAATCAAAAAAAAATGCTTCCTTTCTTCTTTTAAAGTAGTTCATTGGACCGAACTACGCGGGTTTGATTCTCACCGGATGTGAGATACGTAGGCAACCCTCATCGGGTCCAACCCCCACCTTCTCAAAAAGAAGGAATGTTTTATGTTTTTCGTTAATTCGTTTGTTTGTTATAAATGAAAAATAATAGAACAATAGTCTATTTGTTTGTTGTGAAAATAATAATAAAAAAAAATATAGAAAATGGAAAAGGGTCCTCTCAAAAACAGTTTATTTCACCGAACTACGCGGGTTTGATTCTCACCGGATGTGAGATATGTAGGCAACCCTCATCGGGTCCAACCCCACCTTTGCTCAAATAGCCAAAAACAAAGAAAATAATAATAAAAGAATAACATGTCAAATTTTAATTTTGTCATAAAGAAGTCGGGTGACGTTGTTTTATCAAGACATAGCCGAATGTTCCCGAGAGGGACGCCGGAAGGCTGACTTTGCATAAACAGCCACCTTTGGGTCATATTTAAGATTTGGTCCAGTTGACCCACACAGCCTTAAAAATCTTCGTCCCCGAGACGTTGAAAGGCCGTGTTCGCAATATTGACTTTTCTAATTTTGAAAAACGGTAAAAAGAGTTGTAAATAGGTCAGGTGATGCTGTTTTGTCATAAATAGCCGAATGTTCCCGAAAGGGACGCTGGAAGGCTGACTTGGCATAAACAGCCACATTTGGGTCATTTTGAGATATGGACCCACACAGCCTTCAAACTTTTCGTCCCCGAGGCGCTGAAGGGCCGTGTTCGCAACACCAGGTTTTCATTATAATTTGAAAGAAAAAAAAAGACAAAGAATCGACGGTCAGGTGAATGTCGTTTGGATGTTTAGTCAAAAAAAAATATATGAAAAAATAAAGTAAGCCGAGCCAGTTTCGGCCGCGTCTTAAACCGTTCTTGCCGAAGTAGCCTTAGAGTATCTGTCAGTTGTCGAAAGGTTATTTTCGTAAAAGAACGGACAAGTTTGTAAAAGTGTCATAAAATAATTCTCCCCGGCCTCAAAATTCATGTGAAATTTGGAAGGGGCCACATTGGCAAAAATAATCATTTGGTTGCATTTGTCGAACAGAGAAAGGGAGTTAGCCTTTTGTTTTTGAGTTTATAAATCTTTTGATTAAAATAGGCGGTTTGTTTGATTTTCAAGTTGGTAGGTCACCTTTAAATCTTTGAAACCCAGTTTGTTTTAATATGAAAAGTGAAAAGAAAAAATGTTCATTATTGTTTATCTTTTATTAGTCCGAACTACGCAAGGTCTGAATCATGCGGGGTCATGATACGTAGGCAATCTCCATAAGATTCGACCACAAGAAAAAAGAAATGAAAAAAAGAAATGAAAAAAAAGAAATGGAAAAAAAATGAAAAAGAATGAAAAAAAAAAAGAATGAAAAAGAAAAAGCGAAAAAAAAGAAAAAAAAGAAAATCGAAAAAAAAAAGAAAAAAAAGATGTTGTTAATAATGAGGACCGACTGAGTCCATTCTAACCTGTTTGTTTTGCAAATAAAGTTAAGGTGGTTGGTTTGTGGTAAGCCGGACAATGACACCCAGAATCCTTTACTTGCACCTCTGATGCACACTCTGCGGGGATCAGGCCTGATGACGGAAGCATTCGAGTCCTATTGGGAACTTGTTGACTAAGGGTAATGATATGGAAGTTGGCAATGGTCATTGCAATACTAATGCAGAGCTCAGTGGCTACGATGCCAAGTTTGATAAAATGGGAGGACGCTCCATTCCTTGGTTAACAAGAAAGAAGCAGTTGGTGGATTATTTTGTTGTCATTCCTGTTTGCTCGGATTATTAGGATTGTAATTCGGATTTTGTTTTGTGTCAATATCTTTCCGCTTATCTTTCCATTTTGTCATAGCAATTTGTTTAAATTTTGTCCAGTTTGTGTTAGGATTTTATTCTGGTTGTTTTGTTTGTTTTGTTATTAAAACCATTTCGCCGGTAGTCTAATACAAAGTCCGGTCTTTTATTATTTCCAGTCATCTTTGTTTAGTCCTTTTTACCATTTTTGTTCAATGCCGATTCTAGGGACATGACATGCGCACCCAGTTTGGGCCTAATCTTAAAAGTTAATCATAAAACCCTGGAAAGGCGATTCAGACCATTTAAAGGAAATAAGGACGGTTGAGATTATTCAGAGCTCGAGTCATGTGGAACTGGGGCAAGTTGAACACAAAGAAAACCGTTAAAGAAAGATTCGCCTAAATTGGCATGAGGTTCGTTCATAATAATGAGAATGAGAATGTCGTCCAACGGTGCTTTAGAAGTGACAAATGAACAAACATATGTTGAATATAATTGTCAAGTCCAGCACCATCGGAAGAGACTATAAATCTATTGTTTAATTGTGTTGTTTGCACTTGGCATGTCTTGAAGACTGGAATGACGAAGGCATTTTGTTCTGCTACCTAAATACTTTATCCTTCGTTACCCTTTTTTAGCCTTATTTATTTTTCTTTCATACCCCTCGTTCGGAATCAGTAACAACGAAAAAAAGAGAAAGAAAGAAAACAGCAACGAAAAAAAAAGGAGAAAAAAAAATGAAAAGAGACAAGAAAAGAAAATTGATAAAAAGAAAAAAAAAAGAAATGAAAAAGAGGAATTGGGAACTACGTTTGACCTGATTCCTCAAAGAGGATACGTAGGCGCTTCACGGCTCGGTCATAGTTTTGAAAAATGAAAAAAATCAATTAAAATATCCCCAAGCAAGAAACTGGGGCAAAAGTTGCGTTTGTTGTAAATAACTCTAATTCCGAAGGTTGTAATTAATAACCCAAAATTAATGCATTTTTGAGCCTTTAATACCTTTTTTTTCTAGCCCTATCCAAAACCCACATTACGGTCCAAAGAAAGACCTTCCGATCAGTCTTCAAAAGATGTCAAGTCAGACTAATGAAGAGTCTTGCCGGCGAGCATAACATTCTGTTCCACAGCAGAAAGGACTCTAATCTCCAACAGAAAGAGTCATACCGGCAACACTCCAAATCCTCAGCTGGAGAGAGATATAAAACGAGAGAGTCTTATTGGTGAAAACCTTCACAGGCACCATAAGGCGGTGAAAGCTGAGAGAAAACCAAAATGAGAGAGACTCGATAGTGAAAACCCTTCGGGCACTACAAGTCGAATAAGATTGAGAATCAGAGGGGGAGTCGCCAATGGAAGATCTTAAAAGATGATTGACGACAGAGGATAGGCCACATACGCATGTCATGGCCATTAGAGTCGGTATCTGCGTTTGATGGGTTTTTGTTTATAGTTTCTTTTGTAAAAGAGTCATCGTTTCCTTTGTCTTTTATTTTGTTTCTGTTATCTTTCTCCTTTCGTAAAAAATTTCCCCAATAGAGTCTGTCCGGTCAGAACAAGTATGAAATGACTTCAAATATGCCATCAGCTTCTCAAGATGAGATCTGACTAGTACATCCAAATGGTATAGTCAGCAAGGAACAAGCGCGAGGCCAGCGTCAATAAAGATATCCCCAGCAAAAGGGAATTGACAAAAGGATTGACGAGCGTCAAGAGGGATATCCTTGCCAAAACCAAGGTTATAAACCTCAAAGACAAGGCCCGTGAACAAATCAAGGAGAGCAGTGAGCATGATTTGGCGAAATCCATACTAGACTAAAAGGTCAGGGGAAATGCCGATTTCCGAGCTATGCCCCAAAAGAAGAAGGATATCCCCAGCAGGAAGGGATTATCCCCAACAAATAATATCATCCCCAACAAGTTGCGGAACACAGAGCAAGGATGGAGAAAGGGAAAACCATCCTAGCAGGAGTATCACAACCAACCACCGCGTTTTAAACTAACAATTTTGTTTGATTTGAAACAGGTAAAGGAAATGGCATTGATGCCAGAACTGCATGCCACAAGGGATATTATCAAACTGGGGCAGAAAATTTTCCTTCCATTTAGAAAATTTTCTGGAAGTCAGGTACCCCCAGCTGATAACATTTTACCACCCAACAGGTAAGTAAATAATTCCCCAACAGTGTTATCCCTAGCGGCTGCGAGTAGTCCAACACAAGGTTGGAAAGTCGGTATCCTCAACGGTTAGACTTCGAAGGAAGAAGCTATGCAAAAACAAAACAAAAAGAAAAAAAAGAATAAAAAGATAATAATGAAAAAAAAAGAGGGAAAATTCATCCCAATCCCCAGCACGTATTCGAGGTAAGACATTTTCAAGTCTTAAGGATATGTTGGGTTAATCCGCCCTCAAATAGGATCTGTTGGGTTCATCCGCCCTCAAATAGGATCTGTTGGGTTAATCCGCCCTCAAATAGGATCTGTTGGGTTAATCCGCCCTCAAATAGGATCTGTCGGGTTCATCCGCCCTCAAATAGGATATGTTGGGTTCATCCGCCCTCAAATAGGATATGTTGGGTTCATCCGCCCTCAAATAGGATATGTTGGTTTCAGTCTTTACATTTCTTGACAGGCGCCCACCTGAATAACGAGAGGAATACATTTTCTGTCTTTTCATTTCTGTTCAAGGTCACCCACCAGTATAATGCGGGCATATCATTTTTCATGTCTTTACCAGGGGAGATGCATTTCCTCCTAAGTTTGTTTTAGTTTCATCCATAGGAGATGCATTTTCTCCTAGGATTGTTTTAGCTTCACCCATAGGAGATGCATTTCCTCCTAAGATTGTTTTAGTTTCACCCCATAGGAGATGCATTTCCTCCTAAGTTTGTTTGAGTCTTACCCATAGGAGATGCATTTCCTCCTAAGTTTAGTTTTTACCCATAGGAGATGCATTTCCTCCTAAGTTAGTGTTACCCACAGGAGACGCATTTCCTCCTAAGTTTATGTTTTACCCATAGGAGACGCATTTCCTCCTAATTTAAGTTTTACCCCCTAGGAGACGCATTTCCTCCTAAGTTTTAGTTTCAGTTTCACCCGTAGGAGATGCATTTCTTCCTAAGTGGTTGTTAAAGATAAAAAAAAATGACCTAGTCTGATGAACTTTCTCCTAGGATCAAAATCTTAGTCTGACGAATTTTTCTCCTAAGATAGAGACCTAGTCTGACGAACCTTCTCCTAGGATCAAAATCTTAGTCTGATGAATCTTTCTCCTAAGATACCAAAAACAAAAAAATGACCTAGTCCGATGAACTTTCTCCTAGGATCAAAATCTTAGTCTGACGAATTTTTCTCCTAAGATAGAGACCTAGTCTGACGAACCTTCTCCTAGGATCCAAATCTTAGTCTGATGAATTTTTCTCCTAAGATAGAGACCTAGTCTGACGAACCTTCTCCTAGGATCAAAATCTTAGTCTGATGAATCTTTCTCCTAAGATAACCAAAAATAAAAATGACCTAGTCTGATGAACCTTCTCCAAGGATCAAAATCTTAGTCTGACGAATTTTTCTCCTAAGATAGAGACCTAGTCTGACGAACCTTCTCCTAGGATCAAAATCTTAGTCTGACGAATTTTTCTCCTAAGATAGAGACCTAGTCTGACGAACCTTCTCCTAGGATCCAAATCTTAGTCTGATGAATCTTTCTCCTAAGATAACCAAAAAACAAAAAATGACCTAGTCTGATGAACTTTCTCCTAGGATCAAAATCTTAGTCTGACGAATTTTTCTCCTAAGATAGAGACCTAGTCTGACGAACCTTCTCCTAGGATCAAAATCTTAGTCTGATGAATCTTTCTCCTAAGATACCAAAAACAAAAAATGACCTAGTCCGATGAACTTTCTCCTAGGATCAAAATCTTAGTCCGATGAATTTTTCTCCTAAGATAGAGACCTAGTCTGACGAACCTTCTCCTAGGATCAAAATCTTAGTCTGATGAATCTTTCTCCTAAGATAACCAAAAAACAAAAAATGACCTAGTCTGATGAACTTTCTCCTAGGATCAAAATCTTAGTCTGATGAATCTTTCTCCTAAGATGCTAAAAAAAACATTTTGAAAAAAAAAGAGTCGTTTTCCTAAAGCCAGGCGCCCACCTGTATAACGAGAGGAATACATTTCAGTCCTTACATTTCAAGCATTGAAGTTAGGCACCCACCTGCATAACAAGGGAATACATCCTAATCTAGTGTTTAGTTAACTATCAGCACTGCACCAGTAGTATCAGTGGGCTACGATTTTGCTAACGACTCACAAACCTTCCCAGTGCAAACTGAGTTAGGAAATTTTGTTTGTTTTGTTTGTTTTGATTGTCAGGGGCCTGCCTGTAGAGCAGAAGATTGTTATATGTCAAAGATTGAAGAAGTTAGGGGTCCGCCTGTAGAACAGCGGGGTCGTTCAAAGTCAGGCCGTAACCCATTGGAAGGCAGAAAGACACAACAAAAATCCCCAGCACTCAATCCAAGATAGAAGCAACAAGAATCTCGCCCCAAGAATGCGAGTCAACAGTCTGAGAGGGTCAACAAAAGCTAGTCACAAAAAGAAAAAAAGAGAAAAAAAGAAAAAAAAGAAAAAAATGAATGAATCCAAAGCACGGAAGAGGAGAACAGATGTGATCTGCTCAAGAACTAGCGCCTACAACTAGCAAGTATCAAGGTTCAAATCCAAAGTCTGCATGAAGCACCATTCAAGACTCAAGACCAAGTTTCAGAAGACTTAAGAGATAGGAATCCTTGTAACTAGTAGCTGATAGGCTTAGTTAGTCTTTTTCAGTTTTCATTTTTGTTGTAACGACAGGACCGCGGACCGGAACCTCAACGGAACGGCACCTCGATCGGCTCTTCACCTCGGTACACTTCACTATCTCTCTCATTCCCGAACTACACGTGGCCTGATTCCTGTAAAACCAAGGATATGTAGGCAGCTCAGATACCAGGGCTCGGTCACATTCCCTCCCTTTCCTTAGTGTAGTCCGTCCAAGTAATGGTCGGGTCAAAAACACGTCTAGTCATTCTTTGTCGGAAAACTCTTCGTGTTTCCAGTCAAAGAGGGGCAGCTGTAAGCACGTGATTTTTGACCCTCCCCGGGAATTTTTACGTTCTTAAGCTTAAATATCTAATTTAGGTCTAGTATAGCTATTTTAACTATTTTTACTTTATTTCGTTGCAAAAAGAAAATTACAAAAAAAAAGTATATATATAAATTTTAGTTTATGTATCTCTCATAAACTTGAAAAATACAAAATTGCACTTTATTTTTGTACTTTATATAAATTCGAAAATTACAAAAAATATAATTCTATTAATGTTTTGTAGTCGTTTTAATTTTGGAAAAATACAAAAAAAATATTACTTTTTATTTTTGTCTTTATTAAAAAACGAAAATTACAAAAAAATAGTTTTATTAATATTCTATAATCATTTTAACTTTGAAAAATACAAAAAATATTGCTTCATATTTTAAAAAACGAAAATTACAAAAATAGTTTTATTAATATTTTGTAGCTATTTTAAAATCTTGAAAAATACTTAAAAATATATAGTTTTGTTTAAATACTAGTCTTATTTTTGGTAGTTATTTTGCTTACATAGGACTAGTTAAGCAACGTGTTTCTATTTCTCGGGTCCGGGCAAAAGAATAATATTCGGGTTCAAACTACCCAGTTTTAGGCCTAATTTCGGACCTAGCCCATAATAAACCGTGTCCAGGACACATGGGGAACCCCACCACGCGTGGGGAACATATGCCTTGAACCCCACCACGCGTGGGCTCATTTTTCTGGGCAAAACCCATGCTAAATACACGGGTAAAACAAAAGGAACGGAGGAACTTTTGAATTTTTGAAGGGAAAAAGGGACTGTTCCTTCATCTTCTTCCTGCGTTTTTCTGGAAAAAAAAAAACCTAAAGAAAACCTGCAAAGGAGACTAAAGCAGGAACGAACAAAAGGACTATGGAGAATTTTAAAAACATATACTATTGTTCCTCTTTCTTCTTAAAAAGAAGAAGAAGAAGAAGAAAACTCCAGCGGCTCCCATCGCCAAAACCCCAGAACAACCACCTCCGTTCACGTCGGACCCTCCTCCTCCCAGCTCCTCCGTTACCTCCATCGCCAAAACCCCAGAACAACCACCTCCGTTCACATCGGACCCTCCTCCTTGCAGCGTCCAAGCCCAAAAACCACCAGTCCGTCACCTTTCCCCAGCTCCCTCTCCGCCTCAACACCACTACCATGCTGCCCGCAACCTCGCCGTTCAAACACCATAACCAACAGACCCTCCCGTCGAACCCCCTCGTAACTGGCCGGAAACGAAACCAGACAAGCCTCACCAGTCGACGACCGAGTGTCCGTTAACCACCAGTCTTCTCCCTCGTCGTCACAAAAACCCTACGCCCACACGTCCGAACCCACCAGCTCCTCACCACAACCCAACACCACGACCAACAGTTTTCCCCCGTCGTCAAGTCCGCCATTTTCAGTCCAAGGTCATCAACCTCCAAGCAGTCGTAACTGCGTTTCGCGAGCAGTTGTGGGTCGCTGCGACCCCGCCTT
The DNA here is from genome assembly GCF_000715075.1 of Nicotiana tabacum. Lineage (NCBI taxonomy): Eukaryota > Viridiplantae > Streptophyta > Magnoliopsida > Solanales > Solanaceae > Nicotiana > Nicotiana tabacum. The sequence continues at coordinate 130,417,079 of NC_134092.1, read as the reverse complement.
GCCGAGTTTTCTATTTTCCGTCGAGGTTCGGTACGTCGAGGTTGTTGTCCGAGGTTTCGTCGCAGGTCCAACGCACCGGACGTCGATCGCAAGTAGGTATCCCTGCTCGTGTCCTCCATTATTTTATGTTAGTAATATATATATGTGTTTGTTGAAATACAATCCTAGTTCATGCGAATAGTATGCAAATGAGCGAGACATATTCATATGATGTTTGTAAATCACTATTTCTTGTTAATTAACTCCGTATGATATTGAAATTTGGTCGTGAATGCATTTCCTTTGTTTCGTCATGTCTAGTAGTTATTCGGCATTTTGTTTCTTCACGCTCAGATTATTGTTATCTAAATGTTTGTCTTAATAGTTGTTTGTACGTGTAGTAGTAATGTTAAAATCATAGTAGTAATCTAATCCCGCGGAAAGATATTCGTTTCATCAAATAAGTTTAACTTACAACCCATGGCCTCGCAAAGTAGCAAAGAAATGTAGTCATTTTAGCCTTGTCCCTTTTTAAAAAAATAAAAAATAAAAAATAAAAATAAATAAATAAATAAAAAATATATATATAAAAAAAAAACGAGGCTAGCTTTGCCAAATAAAATGTACAGATTGCGAGGCCCTCGCAAAATATATGTATTAAATACTTAGATTCCGGGACGGGCCGTTTTAGCAAATTTCACGGCCCTACCAAAAATAATAATGCGCTAGTTGCTTTAGGCGCGCCTTTAATAACGTTATCTCCCTAAACTCGGGTGCACATTTATGTGACCCAAATCCAAATCTCAACGAAATCGAAATGTGCCTCTAATCACGGGTACATTGACTGTGACGTGGTATGAGATGCATTTCCATGACGTTGCGAATTCCTTTTAAAAAAATAAGCATGAGATGAGCCTCGCCGAATAACAACACAAATCGTGGGGCCCTCGGTAAATACTTATTTAAAATTACTTAGAGTTCAGGAGGGTCGTTTAGCGAATTTCACGGCCTCCGCAAAATAATAATGCGCTAGTTGCTTTAGGCGCACCTTTAATAACTTAATTTTCTTAAACTCGGGTGTGCATTTCATGCGACCCAAATCCAAATCCTAAAACATCAAATAAAATATGTTTCGGATTGTGGGTGCATTTCATGTGACACAGTCCAAAGATATATTTTAAGCGATGTTCACATTCCTAAAAACAATAATAGTAAAGCGGTTAAAGGATAAATTTGCACATAAGTTCATATTGTATTAAAATCAGATAAATAAGCCAAATATAACAGTTAAGCGACCGTGCTAGAACCACGGAACTCGGGAATGCCTAACACCTTCTCTCGGGTTAACAGAATTCCTTATTCGGATTTCTGGTACGCAGACTGTAATATGGAGTCATTCTTTTCCTCGATTTGGGATTAAAATTGGTGACTTGGGACACCCTAAATCTCCCAAGTGGCGACTCTGAAATAAATAAGTAAATCCCGTTTCGATTGTCCTTTAATTGGAAAAACTCTCCCTGCGCCCCTCGGGTGCGGAAAAAGGAGGTGTGACACCTACAAGCACTTGAAGGCGTTCGTGGATACATGTTGGGGTAGCAAGCACACAAATGTGTCCAAGGATGCGTTGAGATTGAGGCTTTTCTCGTTTTCTCTTCGGGGTAAAGCATTGGATTGGTTAGAAAGGCTCCCCAATCATTCTATTACAACATGGGATGAATTGGCGGACAAATTTATTGCCAAGTTCTTCTCTCCAAGACATACGGCAGCTCTTGGGGATGAAATTCTAGCTTTCAAGCAAGAGCCAACGGAACCTTTGCATGAGATATGGGAAAGATATAGAACAATGGTGAAAGAGTGCCCTAATAACGACATGACCAAGGCTATGATACAACAAACCTTTTATCGGGGCATCAACACCACAAATCAATGCATTGTGAACCAATTGGCCGGAGGGAATTTTATGAAACTTTCTTACCAAGAGGCATGTGATGTACTAGATGAAATGGCCAACACCTCTTCGGCATGGCAAAGCCGAGCAAACGTGCCCCAAGGTGACCCCACAGTCACCCATTTGCACAAGGAATTGCACGATCATGGTCAAGCTATAACCGAGCTTACAACAACTATGAATCAATTGGCAAAGGCGCAATTGAAACAAGTCCAAAACCCACGCCAAGTCAACATAATGGAAGGGGTTGCTATGTTGAAAAGGAGGCAAAGAGGACAACAACCACAAAGTAATTGTGAACAATATGACAACAACAATGATGGTGGTGGATATTCGAACGAAGGTTTTGATGACCAAAGTGAGGAAGTCCAATATGTAAACAACTACCAAGGGAATAAATGTAATGAAGAGAATCAACAATGGAGAGCCCAAGGAAATTGGGGCAATCAACAAGGTGGCAATTGGAATTACAACAACAATCAAGGAGGCAATTGGGGGAACAATAATTCGGGGAATCAAGGTAATTGGAACGGGAACAACAATTGGAACAACAATAGTGGACAAGGTCATAGAGGGCAAGGCTTTCAAAGGCCCCCAATATATCAACAACCCAATAACCCGCCTCCGTTTCAATCTCAAGGGTCGAGTTCGTCGGGCAATGACATGGGTCGAATAGAGAGCATGTTCGAGCAAATGATGAAAAAGAGTCAAGATTCTGAGGCCCAATTAGCTTCGCATAACACATCTATCCGGAACTTGGAAGTGTAATTAGGCCAAATCTCTCAATCGTTAAATACTCTTCCAAAGGGTGCTCTACCAAGTGATACGGTAGTAAACCCCAAGGGTGGGCACAATAATCATGTGATGGCAGTGACAACGCGAAGTGGAAGAGGCGGTAATGTGCATGCCTCAAGAGGAAACCAAGTTACGGTGGATGAAGATGAGTTGCAAAATGATGAGATCCCGTTGGTAGTTGAGGATGTTGTTGAACCAAGTGCAAATGATGATGTGAGAATTGAAATTGATGAAGGTGAGGAGGAGACTCAAGAGGTTGTGAACCCGTCTAGGGAACATGTCATTGATATACCCAAAGCCAAGGCACCCTTACCTAGACCTCCTCCGCCCTATCCTCAATGGTTGGCCAAGCAAAAGGGTGACAACCAATTTAAGAAATTCATTGAAATGATGAAGAGTTTGACTATCAACGTTCCTTTGGTGGAGGCACTCGAGCAAATGCCGGGATACGCAAAGTTCATGAAAGATTTGGTTACAAAAAAGAGATCAATGGAGTGTGAGACAATCAAGATGACCCATCAAGTGAGCGCAATTGTGCATTCTATGGCTCCAAAACTTGAGGATCCCAGTGCATTCATTATCCCATGTACCATTGGAAGTGCCGACTTTGCAAAAGCCCTCTATGACTTGGAGTCAAGTATCAATTTAATGCCATATTCGGTCTTCAAAACCTTGGGAATTGGACAACCTCGTCCAACTTCTATGAGGCTTCAAATGGCAGACCGGTCAATGAAGTGGCCTTTGGGAATTATTGATGATGTCCTATTTCATGTTGATAAGTTCATATTGCTGGCTGATTTTGTAATTTTGGATTGTGAAGTGGATGTCGAGGTGACTATTATTCTTGGGAGGCCCTTCCTAGCTATGGGGAAGGCCTTGGTTGATGTGGAAGCAGGAGAATTGACCTTCCGTGTTGGTGATGAAAAGGTGGTGTTCCACGTATGCAAATCAATGAGGCAACCAAATAGCACCGAGGTGTGCTCGTTTGTTGACATTGTCAAGGCGATGATAGTGGATGACACAAGCGCAATGGCAAATGTTGAGGACCCACTTGAGGTCGTGCTATTGAACATTGATGTTGATGATAATGCTAGAAGGGTGGAGTGTGTGAACGCATTACATGGCATGGGCTCGTATTCTTATGAACTGAGGAAGTTATCTCTTGATCTTGAAAATCGCAAAACTCCTCCCACCAAGCCATCTATTGAGGAGCCACCGGTGTTGGAGTTGAAACCACTTCCTCCTCACCTCATGTATGAATTTCTTGGTCCTAATTTCACTTTGCCAGTTATTCTTTCTTCTTGCTTGACTAACGTGCAGGTTGATGCCACTTTGGCGGTTCTTCAAAAGCGCAAGCGGGCGATTGGATGGACCTTGGCGGATATTCGGGGTATTAGCCCCGCGTTTTGCATGCACAAGATAATATTGGAGGAGGATGCTCGGTCGTCTCTTGAACATCAAAGGAGACTCAATGAGGCCATGCAAGAGGTGGTTAAAAAGGAAGTCATCAAGTGGCTTGACGCCGGTGTGGTGTATCCAATTTCTGACAGTTCATGGACTTCTCTGGTACAATGTGTGCCAAAGAAGGGAGGAATGACGGTGGTGACCAATGAAAACAATGAACTTATTCTGACTCGTACGGTGACAGGTTGGAGGGTATGCATGGACTACCAGAAGTTGAACAAGGTGACTAGAAAGGATCATTTCCCATTGTCGTTCTTGGACCAAATGCTTGATCGTCTTGCGGGCCAGGCTTTCTATTGTTTTCTGGATGGGTATTCAGGCTATAACAAAATTCTTATTGCCCCAGAAGACCAAGAAAAGACAACCTTCACATGTCCTTATGGCACATTCGCCTTCTCTCGAATGCCATTTGGATTATGCAATGCACCGACGACCTTCCAACGATGTATGATGGCAATCTTCATCGACATGGTGGAGGACATTTTGGAGGTCTTCATGGATGATTTTAGTGTGGTTGGGGACTCATTTGGTGATTGCTTGCAAAACTTGGATTGTGTGTTGGCCCGATGCGAAGACACAAACTTGGTTCTCAATTGGGAGAAATGTCATTTTATGGTAGAAGAAGGAATTGTGTTGGGTCACAAAATTTCAAAAAGAGGGATTGAGGTTGATAAGGCGAAAATTGAGGTTATCTCAAGGCTCCCTCCCCCTACTTCTGTCAAAGGGATGAGGAGCTTTCTTGGTCACGCGGGTTTCTACCGAAGATTTATCAAAGACTTCTCTAAGGTAGTTAACCCGTTGTGTAAATTGCTAGAGAAAGATGCTAAATTTGTGTTTGATGAGAAATGTATGGAGGCTTTCGAGCTTCTAAAGCAAAAGTTAACGACTACCCATATCATTACTGTACCAAATTGGAGCTTGCCCTTTGAGCTCATGTGCGATGCTAGTGATGTTGCGGTGGGGGCGGTCTTGGGCCAAAGGATCAACAAAATGTTCCATCCAGTGTACTACGCAAGTAAGACAATGAATGAAGCTCAAAGGAACTACACGATTACCGAGAAGGAATTGATTTCCATTGTTTTTGCCATGGAAAAGTTTTGCCCATACCTTATGGGGGCCAAAGTGATTATTCATACCGATCACACCGCCCTTAGGTATTTGATGACGAAGAAAGATTCTAAAGCAAGGTTAATGAGATGGGTTCTTCTTCTTCAAGAATTTGATTTGGAGATTGTTGATAGAAAGGGTAGTGAAAATCAAGTGGCGGACCACTTGTCTCGATTGGAGGAAGAAGGGAGGCCTTTGGACGGCCTTGAGATAAATGATGCTTTTCCGGATGAACAACTCCTCTCGGTTTCAATGCTAGACATGCCATGGTTTGCCGACATTGCCAATTATCTTGTTATCGGTGTGGTTCCGTATGAGCTCTCTTCTAACCAAAGGAAGAAGCTCAATCGGGATTGATTGGACTACTATTGGGATGATCCGTATCTTTTCAAAATTTGCACCGATGGTGTAATTCTCCGGTGTGTTTCCGAAGAAGAGCAATTGAGTATTGTGGAAGCTTGTCACTCTTCGCCCTATGGTGGCCATCATGGCGGGGCGAGGACGGCGTCTAAAGTGTTGAGTTGTGGTTTCTATTGGCCTTCATTGTTCAAGGATGCCGGTGACTTTGTGAAAAGATGTGATGAATGCCAACGTGCCAGAGGGATTTCGAAGAGAGATGAGATGCCCCTTAACACGATTCTAGAGGTTGACATTTTTTATATTTGGGGGATAGACTTTATGGGACCATTCGTAAGTTCTTGTGGCAACACTTACATCTTGGTAGCGATTGATTATGTGTCGAAATGGTTTGAGGCCATAGCTTTCCCAAATAATGAAGCTCGAAGTGTGGTGGCGTTCTTAAAAAAGAGTATCTTCACGAGGTTTGGCACTCCACGTGCTATCATCAGTGACAGGGGTTCTCATTTTTGCAACCGGGCTTTTGACTCTTTGCTAGCCAAGTATGGGGTAAATCACAAGGTGACCACTCCTTATCATCCTCAAGCGAGTGGCCAAGTCGAAGTGTCCAACCGTGAGATCAAGAGTATTTTGTCCAAGACTGTCAATGCAAATAGGACCGACTGGTCGAAGAAATTGGATGATGCTCTTTGGGCTTATCGTACAGCTTTCAAAACTCAGATTGGTATGTCGCCGTATCGTTTGGTGTTTGGGAAGGCTTGTCATCTTCCGGTAGAATTGGAACATAAGGCTATGTGGGCTCTGAAAAAGTTGAACTTAGAATGGGATGTAGCTGCAAATCTCCGGGTTGAGCAATTGAATGAACTTGATGAGTTTAGGTTTCATGCTTACTCTAGCTCGTCCTTGTATAAGGACAAAATGAAGTACCTTCATGACAAGTATGCCCGAGGGAAGGAATTCAAAGTTGGTGACATGGTTCTTCTTTTCAATTCCCGGTTGAGGTTATTTCCGGGCAAGCTGAAGTCTAAGTGGAGCGGCCCTTTTGAAGTGGTTGGTGTAACTCCCTTTGGTGCCATTGATCTCAAAAATAAAAATGGTGAAGTTTTCCGAGTCAATGGGCATCGTGTCAAGCACTATTTGGGAAAGATTGATGACAGCCACATGGTGGCACGTATTCATTTGAAATGATTGTGATGGTAACATGCGTCGTGCCGCGACATTAAATCAGGCGCTTCTTGGGAGGCAACCCATTTCTTTTCCTTTTCTTTGTTTTTCTGTTGTAGAATAAGATTTTTTTTGAGCTAATAATTTGTGAAGTGTTGCAGGGAATAATGTTGCACCAGTGCAGGGCAAAAGTGCAAAAAAAATGGTCAGTCCCTGAAAATGGCCTACGCGGCCGCGCACTAAAGCAGTGCGGTCCGCATGGGCTTGAGCAGCTGAAAGTTCATTCTCAGAAGATTCAACACGGTCCACGTCCCTTGCTGTGCGGTCCGCGTGTGGAAACTTAAAATGGCATGCTCTATGATAAAATTCATACGCGACCGCGGTCCAAAGCAGTGCGGTCCGTGTGGGTAAAGCTGGAATCACCACGTCTCTGATAACTTCCATGCATCCGCACACCAAAACAGTGCGGTCCGCGTGGGCTGAGCAGTCAAATGTGAAGGAATGAAAACCAGCGCGGACCGCGGCCATTTTCGCGCGACCGCGCTGGTATGTAAGTTGTGAGTTCCCAGGGTTTTTCTATAAATAGAAGCCTTGGGCTTCATTTGAACCTTCTCGCAAATTTTCATCTAGAGCTTTAATTTTCACTATACATCCGCATCTCCTGCTTAGTTAGTTGATTTCTCATTACTCCCTGGTAACAACTCTTGTTTATTTCATTCATAGCCTAATTTTTGTTTCTTTTAATCACTCCCTACTAGTATAACTTCTTATTTTCGTCCTTTTTCTTCTTAGTTAACTGTTAGTTTAGATTTTTATTGTTTTTGTTGAATCATGGGGCATAAATGCATGTTAATTAATTGAGTAGGGACATTTAGGACTCAAATTGTGAACAAAAATGGGATGTAATGGAAGAATATCCCGGCCCAGTTATATTTGCCCTACGCGGCCGCGCAGCATTCTTGCGCGGTCCGCATGGCCCCTTGTGTGCAAGGACGAACCTTCTCAGCGCGATCTGCGTGCCAGTTCTATGCGGTCCGCGCTAAAGCCACGCGGTCGTAGTCCAAAATAGTGCGGACCGCGTTGGCTTATTCAGAGAAACATGTGTGGGTATCAGTATACTGCGCGGACCGTGTGCCTTTTGTTGCGGTCCGCGCCCTTCTGTCTGTGTAACTGTGTCTGCAACTGTGCATTCAACTGAAATGTTTATTTCATATTATATGCTTCTACTAACAATGTTAGACACGTATTTCTTGCAGACAATGGTTCAAAAGCAAGTGGCTAAAAAATGAGCGGGCAAACAAATACCACCAGGGAGAGGTGGTTCCTCCCGTGGGGGAAAAGGAAAAAGAATTGTAAAGTTGAATCCTCAAACCCGGGAAGCTGATAGAGCTGCAGCTCACTCCACGGGGAATGAGTATGCACCTTCGAGGAGTGTCACTTCAGAGTCTGCCCCCACACACATGTCCACATCTTTTCAGCTACGGGATTCTCTATCTCCTGGTCGTGCTGATGTAGCCACTTAAAAGGCCGGTAAATGTCATCTCGGACTCGTCTGATGAGTCCGGAGCAGAAAAATCAAATAAGAACACCTACTCCACCTCTCCCACAGCTTCACTATCAGGGGAAAGTTGTGGATATGTCGAAGGAGGTGCACCACAAGTTGGAGGCATATAGAGGACCAAGCGACCGGGGGCATGGGAAGATAGATTTGTCAGTGAGGTCGCTTTCCACAAATTCAGGGAATGGTGGCCCAAGAGAAAGTTGATTCCGGAAAGGCGGTTCATAGATGCCGATCTTGTCCCACTCAACCCTCATGTGCAGGCACAATTCCGCACTAGAGAGGGGTGGGGATTCTTCAAAGAGCGAGTTGAAATTGAAAATGAGCACATGGTGAAGGAGTTTTATTGCAATGTCTACCACACAGTTCGGGACTCCAAAGCAACAAAAGTGAGGGACAAGATCGTGATATTTGATGGGAAGTCGCTGAATGACTTCTTAGGGTTTGAAGAAGAGGATGAGTCTCAGTATCTTGAGAAGCTGGCAATGAAAGAGGAGGTTCGTCCGTGGTTGGCCGAGCATTTAGCAGCTCCAGGTATAGTCCCTGTGTGGTTGAAGGCACAGGAAAAGATTTTTCGGAACACCCTCAACTTTGAAGCAAAAGGGTGGTTGACCTTCGTGTGTAGTATACTTGACCCGTCTACACACGATCACTCTGTTCCCCTTCCTCGGGCTGTCTTGGTAGCATCTATCATGGCGGGTTTCCCTCTGAATGTAGGCAATATAATGTCGAGAGTGATTTCTACTGTCGGTAATGAGACAAAAACAAACTACCCTTTTCCGAACACACTCTCCCTTTACTTTAAAGAGTTGAAAGTGAAGAAGAAAAGATATGATGTTACGGTACCTCCAGTGGCCCCCTACTCGTGGTATGATCAGTTGGGTCCGGACAACCCAAAGAGAGGCAAAAAGACTCAAGCTTCCACCCCCTCCGCACCTGGCCAGTCTGAAGAGCCAGTTGCTACTGAGCAGTGCCCTAAACCCACTACTGATGAGGCACTTCCCCCAGGCCCTTCCTCCACAGCTGATCCATCTGTCGCAGCTGATCCGGTGATTCCTTCATCAAAGACTCACCGGTTCACTGCCAACCAGCTCACTCACTCCCTTGCCAGTTTAAACAACTGGATGTCAGTTGCGACATCCAAGTTGTCTACTTTGACCATTGTTGTGCAGGCACAGGGAGCACCAGCTACTATTGATATTCCCTCCTCCATTGAGGATGCATTGAAGAAGATCCTGGCTAACCAGGAAAAGATGATGGTGACGCAGGATGCCTTGACTAAGGCGGTTGGGGAACATGGAAAGGCGTTGGAAAAGTTGGCTCGGGAGTACAAGAAGCTAAGGAAGCAGAAAGCTTCCAAGGAGTCAGTTGCACAGTTGAGAGTGGATGTGGACAAGCTGCTAACGGATCAGATACCACTCGACTTACTATTTGGAGATCCAGCTGGAGAGCCAGCAGCAATGCAGCCACAGGCAGAGGAGGATAGGCCAAGGAAGAAGAGAAAGCTCCCTAGCACAGAGGGAATAGTGATCGAGGTGGCTCTAACTCAGGTGGGCCCGTCTAGTAATACAGATGTTGAGCCCTCTTCAGTTCTACCAGTTGATGAGCCGAATCAGGAGCAGACACCTGTCCCAGCAGCACAGCAGCAGCAGGCTGGGGACCAGTTTGATGAGGCTTGAGGGGCCGCTCTATATCCTTTGCTGATTTTTGTTGTTTTATCTGGTAATTAGCATTGGGACAATGCTAGCTTTTATTCATGGGGGTGTGACCCTACTATTTTGATTAACTGTTGGATTACTGTACATATTATCTTTACATTTAGCTTGTTGACATTAGTAATTGGTAGATGGTTTGTATATAACTGTTCATTCCAGATGCTCTTTAGATTCGATGTATATATTCATTCCCCCCTGGTTGTATATTCTACTCCCCTTTTGTAGATATTCATTTGGTTTTCATTTTGTTTTTCTATTTCTCGTTAAAATTCTTCGTCTTAGTTGCAAAGTTAGGCTCGGAGCCTTTTTGTCTTGTTTTGGTGTTTGAAATAAGCCCTTGGTTTTCTTAATGCCACGGTTCTTTCCAAGGGTAGAGGTTGTGCCAACCGGGTGGCTCTTCCCAATGATAGATGGCGTGACAACCTTCTTAAGGGTTTGAGTCCGTTTTTTATTTTTATTTTTAATTTTCAAGTTTTTGTAGTTAAGGGTACCTCAGGCAAAGCTTCACTTGGGCTAGCACATTTGCCTTTGATCCTATGGTCAAAGACATTATGTTGTGTGTAGGATGGTGAAAGTTGTGGCCTTGAGACTCTTGTGTTGACCAAACAATCATCATGTGGTCATTTTGGGCCATTGTGCGCTTGAATCATATCTAAGGTCGTTGTGGGCCCTCGACTCCGTCTTAGGCAATCCTTGAGTGTGTGTAGTGAGAATTCGAATCGTGAGCCCAAGTACCGAGCCGATGGTCTAGAATTTTCCCTGAATGTTTGTTGAGGTGAAATCATAGGTGAAACTCGCCTTGAGACGTGATAATAGGCTTTCCTTGATCCAAAATGCAAAATTTGAACAATTTCCATGACCTACCAATGAAATAATCCCTAGTTCAACCCTTTTGAGCCTTAAACCTTTTTTGTTCATGAACCAAGCTACAAGCTTATACCTGTTCTTAACGAAACCCTCTCTTGGCACCCAAATCTTCCCTTGAGTAAATGGCAAATGTCTAAGTTTGGGGGAGAGACAAGAAAGGCATCAATATGGTAAAAAGGCGCAAAAGCAAAAAGAAAAGGAAGGCAATGAAAAAAAAGACAAAAAGACAAAAAGAAAGACAAAAATGAATAAGAACCAAAAAGGGAATCCAAGGACAACAAAAAAGTAAAAAAGGTGTGGAAAAGTGATAAAAAGGAGAAAGGGTTTGAATTGCAAAAGAAAGAGTGACAATGTGTCTCTCTAACCCCTTGAAGGAATTGAATTACTCAATTGAGCCAAGAAAGTGTGCCAAAATAAATCAAAAGAAGTGTTTGAGGGAAGATTGAACCCATTTGAACAAAAACACGTCCTACCTTTACCCAAAACCTTCACAAAAAACTCCTCAAAAGCCCTATATGATCTTGAGTTGAGGGAAGCCAACATTAGTGGATACTTACATAAGGGGCAAGCATATGGTACTTAAAGCCGGACTTAGGGCCTTTTCTTTGTGAGAGATGAGAGAGAAGTCCATTCACCTCGATTTGTGTGCAAATACTCTAAAAGGTGAGGTTCACTCAGGGAAAGTCGAGGATGTGTGAGTTTGGGTTCCACAATGACCAAAGAAATTGAGAAAGGTTCCTTGATGAAATGTGTCAACTCTTGATGCTCTTGTGTCGCACTTGATCCACAAGTTTTCAAAGTTTGAATGTGTTAATGATGCATTCGCATTGAAGGCAATTATTAGTCCCAATTGATGCTTGTTGAGGTTACTTTAGGATAAACAGGAATTACTTGGGTGTTTTCCATTGAGGGATAGGTCTCATTTTATTTGCTTGAGGACAAGCAAAGGTTTAAGTTTGAGGGAGTTGATAACTGTGATTTCTACATGTTTTATACTCATTCTTACCTGAGCCTTTTGCATTAATTGCCATATATTAGTCCCAAAATGCTTACAAATTACACTTGATTGCAGGTTTGAGCGACAAGATGATAAATATCAAAGATCGGCTCAAAAAGGAGTGAAATCTGCCAAGTGTCAAAAGACAACTGAAGTGGGGAACAAGATGACCTGCGCGGACCGCACTGATTTGGTGCGCGGCCGCGCAGGAGAGTTCAGAGACTTTGCAAGTATGAAGTCAAGCCACGCGGTCCGCAATCAATTCCATGCGGTCCGCACTGATGGAAGTTCAGAGACCCAGAAAATCAAGGCAAAAGCCCACGCGGCCGCACATCAAATCAGTGTGGTCCGCGTGGGTAAAAGTTCAGAGAGTTGAGTTTTGGGCAAAATCTACTACGTGGTCGCATCCCATTTCTATGCGGTCCGTGCGTCTTAGCCTATGCGGCCGTGTGACATATATGTGCGGTATGCATCCCTCAGTTCCAGAAGCAAGACTTGAAGATTTATTGCCCTCCGCGGCCGCGTGACATTTGTACGCGGTCCGCGCCAGACCCTCAGGGGTATTTTTGTCCAGTTTTTTTTGTGTAGTATAAATAGAACATTTTACTTTTTAGCAGGGGGAGATTTGTTTTAGAGAGCATAGAGCAGCTGAACTTGAGATTTCATGAATTTACCTATTTTGGGCAATCTCTTCTAGTATTAACGTGGATTTGAGTAGATTAACATTGTAGTTAATTGTTATGTCAATTTCATCTATTATTTCTTCAATTTCTGTTCCTATTATGGCTAGCTGAACCCATTAGCTAGGGTTGTGGCTCAACCCTAGTGTGGGTAATTAATGGGTGTGATTGTTTAGTGCATGAATGATGTTGGGTATTTGTTATTTGAATTAATCTTATGTTTTCATTAAGATTTGGTGGTTGCAAACACTAAGTCTAGCTTAGTGAGTCTTGACTCTTCTTGAGAAAGAGAGTCTATGACCCCAAGATTAATTCTAACAAGGAATTGGGATGGACCCATGAGAATGGTAGTCCCAATTAACGGGTTAAACCTCGAGAGAGTAATTACCCAACTTGAACCATAAGTTGCTTGGGCAAATTGGCCTACCCAATTGGTCTCGAGAGAGTCAATTGGGCAAAATCACTCTCTCTACCGAGAGGTGTGAGAGTGAGTGCAAAAGTGCAATGGTTATAGCATAAGTCCCATATTCATCATTCTTGCATTAGGAATCTCTACTCGTTAGTTGACCACCTAGGTACATGCCACGGCCCTAGTGCCTTTCTCTATATTGCAAACAACTTAGAATCATAATTTTAGCATAACTTAGCTTTACAATTATAGTTGATAAATTGTAGCTATTAATCAAAAGAAAACCAAAAATGTTAGAAGATCAATTAGGAGCTAAAACATAGTCCTAGACTATACAAACACGCAACTCCAAATTGAAGTTTCCTGTGGAAAATTGACCCCTATACCGCTATTGGGTAAAAGTATTAGCGCCCACTCTTCCTCAGGTCGAGTCCGCTGCGATCACCCCCCTTGAAGAACAGAATGGCGATTTATTTTTCAAAGTTGTTGGTTGAAGTTGGGAGCCCGCCCATATAATAGAGGAATACATTTCAAGTCAGTAAAGCAGAAGAATCCAACCAGAACCCCTAGCGGGAAACAACAAGAATCCCCAGCAGAGGAAGGAAGTCCAAGACTCGATGGAAAAATAATGCGAAAAGGAAATAAGCAGTTCGAGATCAGCAGTCAAGGGAGAATACAAGACAAATCGGAAGTAAAGAAATACCAGAGGAGTCACCGAGACATCAAAGCAACAAGAGACACAAGAGCATGATCTAGATAAGATTTTGTAATTCATAGACTATGGTCTAGTCTAGCTTCTTGTTTTCTTTCAGCATGGTGTAATAAGGAGGTCAGCAAGCAGTAAAAACAGCATGCAACAGCAACAAAATTACAGTCCCATGGTAGTCCCAGCTACCAAAACTTTCTGAACTACATTAACTTGATTCCCTTTTAGCCAGGGATATGTAGGAAACCTTCGAAGCAAAGATTCGGTTAAATCTTTCAAAAAATGCTTCACACGGAGTACCCGAACAGGCAAAAATCGCTCGTATCCGCTCACTTTATCTTTGCACGAAAACTCTTCATGTTTTCGGGCAAAGAGGGGTAGCTGTGAGCACGTGATTTTTGCCCTGTATGAGAATTACTCCCAAAAAATTCAAAATAAAACAATTTTTCTTTGTGCGCAATTTTTGAATTTTCGTGACATTTTTTTGATAATTATTTGTATTTTTTCCTAAACATGTTAATGTGTTAAATTAATAAAAAATCATAAAAATATGTCGCATCTGCATTTGATATTAATTAAGTTTGTTTTACAAAACGAAAAAATCATAAAAATAATGTATGTTACATTTTTAGCATTTAATGTCCAAATTGTGTGATTTTATCGTTAATCGCTATTTAATTGTGTGTTAATTGCTATTAAGAGTTAATTAGTATTTCTAGATAATGGGTTTTATAATTTAATCTTACCATTTTTTAGCTTTATTATTTAGGAAATTGAATAAATAGATAAGAACAAAAACGGAAGAAGGCCGGATAGGGCCTTTTCTTCAATTTTAAACCACCAGCCCAAAGATACCCAACCTTCCCCTACGACCCGGTCCATTTCAAACCAGGTCGACCCAGTCCATAACCCCAAAGACCCAACCCCTTTCTTCATTTTCTCATTTTTTCATTTCCCTAACCTAAAAAACCCTAACCATCTGCCCCCTCTCTTCTTCTTCTCCAAGCTTCACCAAGAACCCCTCCCATGGTTGCCTTCCCCCCGTCTTCCTCCTTCAACCACGACCACCCTAGCATCTCACCATGTCGACGTAAAGCAGCCCCACAACCACCTCTTCGTCGAATTCTTCAACAGAAACACACACGTACACAGCTCCTTCGTCATGACCACCGTCGACTCTAGCAGCCATGGCTGCTGCTTCATCTCCGTCAGCGTCATTACCACCCATCCTCCATCATCGAGCTCCATCTCCAGCAACCATGGCTGGTGTCTTCGTCTTCGACCTCCGGCAACGATCGCCTGAAGCAAGCCCCAGCATCCCACCACGTCGATGTGAAGCAGCCCCACGACCATGGTTGTTGCTTCATCGACGTCCAGCTCCTCCAAACGACCAAACCAGTGACCCCCACCCTTCCGCTTTATCTTCTTCGTGGCCTTCACGTTCCAAACACACTAAACAGTCGCCTCCAGCCATCGTCCTTGCTCCTCCCCGTTCCCCGACGTGAGCCGCTGCTGCGTACAGCTTCACCAGTTGCCTCATCTTCGTCGACGTCCAGCTCCTCCATCGACGGACTGCCCAGCCTACTGTCGTGTTGCTGCTGCTTCGTCGTCCAGTTTCGTCGCCTGAAATCAACCGGAAAATATACAAAATTTCCGGGCAGATTCGAGTTATTTTGGTTTCAAAGTTTCCGGGCAGATTGGTTTCCTTTTGAGTTCGTCGTCGTTCCGATCCGGTTAGTGGGTTTAAGTTTCATTTCTGTCCGTATTTTGTTTGATATTCTCGGATCTGAAATCATTATATGTTTCATTCTTTTTTTTGTTCGTGTTTATCGTTTCTTGATTATTTCTTTAGTTTGTTTCATTTGTTCTCGTTTATTTTTTATATATATAGAAATTGTTAGTTTAATTGTGTGGTTAGATTTAAGTTGAAGTTCAATTTATTATTTCTTCAGTTTGTTTTATTCATTTAAAAGAATTTAGTTTTAATATAGAAGTATGTTAGTTTGATAACTTGAATCCTTCGTTTTGACTGTAATGTTGTTAGATTTAGTTTGAGGTTAAATTGGTTATTTAGTTTAGTGATTTGAATCTGTTTATTTGTTCCGTTTAAGCTTAATTTGAATTTGAACTCAGTAAATTGAATATGCTTGTTTGTTATTGTTGTTAAATCTGAAAATAGGATGTTGTTTAAAAACATTGTTCAGTCAAAATGATTCCGGTCGTTTCTTTGTTGTTCACCATTTAGTTTGAATTTGTTGATTGAATTTGATTAAGAATTGGTTATAGCTGCTATATTTTGGTTAATTGATTAGGTGAATTGGTTATAGCTGTTAATTTGATTTTAGTTCTTAGATAATTTTTGAAGTTTGAACAGATTTTTGAATCTGGACAGTAACAGTAGTTTTAGGGGTAATACGGGAATTAACCAATTGCAGATTTATTTAATTTAAGTGCTCCGCCTACTAAGCTCTAATAATAGTAAAATATTATAGTGGGGGACAAGACATATGGTAGTGGGGGACAAGACATAATGATGTAAAGTAAAAAGGAAAGGGGATAATGATGAGGTCTTCTTTGACCACTCAAAAAGGGGGAACCGTGGGGTCCGCGTTGACTGCTTTTACTTAAGTAAAAATTAGAAATAGTATAGGTAATAATAAAAGTTAAAAGTTATACATAGTAGAAGAATATTGGGAAAAAGGTAAAAAAAAGAGGTAAAAGGGGTAGTAAGAATAGTTTAAAGTAAAAAGGAAAGAGGTAAAAAGAAAAAGGGAGTCTTGCTTTGGATATAAGAGGACTCATTTGACACTTAGGAAAAAAAAGAAAGGGACTGAATTTGGAGATAGAAATTTCAGAACCAAAAAAGAGATAAAACAAACTTTTAATCTTGAGAGTGTTGGACTTCGAATCTTAAAAGAACAAAAATCAGAATTATCCCAGAGCCTCTTCTGTCTTTTTGGGTTCATTCTGTCTTGTCTGTGAAAGTTATTGAGATTTTCGGGTCTTTGCTTGGTTTTCCTAAGTCTGGTTGATTTTTGGGTTACTGCTCCACCGGTTTGCAAACTCTGTACCTGGGCTATTACTGTCGCTAGACTGTTGTTGTTGTGTTGTTACAACTGCTGCTGATTCTCATCTTCATCTTCTCATGTTTCCAATACCATGTGCACGACTGTAATACTAGCTATTGCAAGCTGAAAATGTGAAAGCATGAATACATATGAAGAATGGAACTTTGAAGTTTTAGTTTAGCTTTTTCCTTGTTTCTTTTACTGATTGTATTTAGGTTATTTCAGGTATTATTATTTTATAAATTTCTATCGCTTTGCATAACTAGGCATCTTATAGTGATGTATTAAATAGTACTCTGTTTTAGTTTGGTTATTAGGTAGTATATGTTTAAGCATGTTCCTTACCGTCAAACTGTTTAATAATTGGAATAAGAGGAAAATAACATAAGTTGGTCTTTAGTGAATCGGCTTGGCAAAACGGGTTAATTCACTAGCTATGAAGGTTTTAATATTGTCAACAGTAGGTTAATCGTGAACGGGTAGCTAAATTTAATTAAGGCGGGATTTGAGTTCAAACAAGACTAGATAATGTCCAAGTTTAATAAACTTTCTAATAAGCTTTAGTAATTATGGTTAAATCTAGTTTCAAATGGTCGGGAATAATTAATTCCAATAGTTTTTTTTATAACAATGCAAGCTTCAATCTAGCTATATTTGATTTCTTTTGAATATTAGTTGCCGAATTTCTTATTTTATTTACAATTTCGAATTTTTTTTTAGTAAAATTCCTTTCCATTAATATTTGTCTTAATCTAGCAATTAGTATGTTACGTTTTCTTAATTTTTTGAAAGCTCCTAATTAATTAGGATTTTCTTTCTTTATTTTAGAGACTAATTTTAATAGAAAAATGTAGTCATTTTAGGATTGTCCATTTAAAAAATAAATGAGATGAGCCTCGCCTAGTAAAACGTATAGATTGCGGGGCCCTCACAAATGTATGTATTAATTACTTAGAACCCGGGATCGGCCGCTTAGCGAAATTCACGGCTTTTTCCAAAATAACCACGCGCTAGTCGTTTTAGGCACGCATTTTAATAATCTTACCTTCTTAAACTCGGGTGTGCATTTCATGCGACCCAAATCCAAATCCCAAAACATTGAATAAAATGTGTTCCGGATTGCGGGTGCATTTCATGTGATGCAATCCAAAGGCATGTTTTAAACGATGTTCACATTCTTAAAAAAATAATAATAATAATAATAAAAGCGGCTAAAAGTTAAAATTTGCACATAAGTTCATAATCGTATAAAAACCAGATATTTAAGTCAAATGTGACAGTGGAGCGACCGTGCTAGAACCACGGAACTTGGGAATGCCTAACACCTTCTAGGTTAACAGAATTCCTTATCCGGATTTCTGGTTCGCGGACTGTTAACAGAGTCACTCTTTTCCTCAATTCGAGATTAAATCGGTGACTTGGGACACCATAAAACTCCCAAGTAGCGACTCTGAACTAAATAAATAAATCTCATTTCGTTAATTGGAAAAACTCCCTCTGCGCCCTTGCGGCGCGGGTAAAAAGGAGGTGTGACAGCCATGACTATTCCTCATTTTTTTGGCATTTTAGGGCCATAAAACTGGAATTCAACACGATTTTCAATTTTTCGTGTGCTAATGTCCACGTCATCTTTCATGAATTCGAGCGATCGGTCCCCAAACAGCTAAATATTTGTAGGTCCATCAGACTAACGAACCATAGTCATTGCGTAGCCATGATCGTAGCTCGTTTTTGGCGTTTTAGGGCCAGAAAATAGGAATCCGGCACGATTTTTGATGTTTTGTGTGCAATGTCCACGCCATCTTCATGAATTATGGTGACCGGTCCTGAATCGCCTATAATTTTGTGGGCCTATTAGAAAAGAGCTAAAGAACAATAGTCAATGCTTAGTGATGACTTTTTCTCTTTTTTGGCATTTTAGGGTCGCAAAACATGTATTTAGCACGATTTTCGATTTTTTGTATGCTAATGTCCACTTCATCTTCATGAATTCGGGTGACCGGTTCCGAATCGCCTAAATATTTTTGGGCCCATTAGAAATGACCTAATGAACCGTAGCTATTTCCTCGCCATGGTCGTTCCTTTTTTTGGAGTTTAGGACCATAAAACATGGAATTCAACACGATTTTCAATCTTCGTGTACTATCTACGTCATCTTCATGAATTCGATCGATCAACCCCGAAAAGCCTAAAATTGTATGGGCCTATCAGAAATGACTTAATGAATCATAATCATTTCGTCTCCATGATTGTTTCTCTTTTTTGGCATTTTAGGCCCATAAAATAGGAATTCAGCACGATTTTCGATTTTTCGTGTGCTAATGCCCATGTCATTTTCATGAATTCAGGAGACCGGTCCCAAATCGCCTAAAATTTTGTGGGCCCATCATAAACGACCTAATGAACCATAGTCATAACTTTGTCATGATTAATCCTAGTTTTTGGCGTTTTAGGGCCATAAAAAGGGAATTCAGTACGATTTTTTATTTTCATGTGCTAATGTCCACGTCATCTTCATGAATCCAGACGACCGGCCCTGAATCGCTAAAATTTTGTGGGCCAATCAACAACGACCTAATGAACCATAGTAATTGCTTCGCCATGACTATTCCTCATTCAGTGTGATTTCCAATATTCATTGCGATTTCTGATTTTTCGTTTGCTAATATCCACGCCATATTTATGAATTCGGACGATCGGCCCCGATTCGTCTGAAATTTTGTGCGCCATCAGAAATGACTAATGATCCATAGTCATTCCTTCGCCATGACCATTCCTCTTTTTGTTGGTGTTTTAGGACTATAAAGAAGGAATTCAGTAGAATTTCCATTTTTTCATGTACTGTCCACGTCATCTTCATAAATTCGAGCAACCTGTGCCAAGCGCCTAAAATTTTGTGGGTATATCAGAAACGACCTAATGAACTATAGCCTTTGCCTCGCCATAATCAATCCTTACTTTTTTAATATTTTAGGACCATAAAAAAATCAACACGATTTTCGATTTTTCGTATGCTAATGTAGGTTATACCAATCAATCATCATTAAGTTTTGGCCATATTAGAAAAATTTAAAAACCTCTAGTGCTGGAATCTTTTCAATGATAAATGACTTAGACATTTTTAAATAGAACGACATGAACATTTAAAAATCATTTTGCCAACCCTAACAAACATGTAATTGAGGCGTATTAGTTGTTGTTGGTCTATTGTTCAGCTTCTCTATGATTTCCATTTTCGTGGACAGCTTAGAGATTATTTGGTTTAAGATTTGCGTGTGCGTTAGGAAAGGATGAACATGTATGACACCATAGACGAATCCAAAATTTAAATTTTACGGGTTCAACTTTTAAATTTGTTAGCATTAAACACATTATATTTTTAAAGTTATGGGTTCATATCTATTATTTTTGTAATTTCAATAAATTTTTACATATAAATTTTTATTCCGTATCGAAAATTATAGATTCAATTAAACTGGTCGAATATACCTACATCCGCCCATGTATGACACACGTCATGAGTTTGAACTTTGCCGAACCGAAATCAAGATCTATTATTCACCGACTTTCGAATCGTACACCAACTGACCCACAAGGATTTTTCGGTTATTTAAAAAATTAAAATCCCAATGTACTATCTTAGAAGCACAACAAACAACGTCAATTCATAATGAAAGATGTATGAGTAAGGACTGTTCAAACGCTTAAATTACACAGAATTGTAATCAGCTATATTGAACCAACAAAGAAAGATCAGCCAGAAAATATATTAGCAGATCATTTCAAGACCATCAAATACTACATTCTAATTTCCAGATTACTATATCCTCCGCTATAGGCATCAAGAAGCCTGGAAGCGCTCTTCATTTCGCGGTCTTTGAGTGCTTAATTAGCCAATCGATAACAGCATCGATGTTTACAGAATCCTTGCACGAGATCATGTAGCAGCAGACTTCTCTATCCGTTGTTGAATCAAGACCTCTGAGATGCAACAGGCATCATAATTAAGACAATTCGTAAAAGGAAGGGAAGACATTGACAGCACACATAAGACGATAACCTAAACTTGTCGGGATTTTTTTTATCTACGTGACAAGTTTAGGTGTCTGTCTATGTATTCTGCCAAACAAATTCTTATGCGGGGGCTAACGTTCAGCTACTTACAGTTGATCGACCAATGCCTGCTGCGAAAGAGCTTCTGATTTGTCAATTTTGTTTCCCAAGATAAGCAAAGGGATCCCACTTAATGAAGGTTTCTTCAAAAGTTCATGTAACTCAGTTCTGGTTATAGGTATACTGTCTCTATCGGCAGCATCAACAACATACCTGTCGCATAAAATTTCCTATGTCAATTCAACACGAATACGAAATGCAGAGTCACTTCATACTCAACGCCTCGAAGCTGTAGTTTCCAAAAAAAATTAGATGAAAAATAACACCATCACTACAAATGAAAGGAAGTTTCAACTATACTGCTGAACCGCGTGACAATTTCATCTAAAAGCTAAGCTGTTCAAGAGACACTTTCATATACGTAATTATATCTTTAACACGCCCCCTTACGTGAAGGTGTAATTCTTTTTCATAGACCAAACACGTGAAAATTCTTTTTGATAATGGATAATGGATAGCTGTGAGATTAAACTAATTGCCTCTGCCTACTTTGCTACCATGTTGAAGTTCACCTTCTCATTTAAAACTGAACGGTTATTAGAGAACACACTTTCGTATGCTTAATTATGTCTTCAACAAAAATTACTCTCTAGCATTCTTTTTTTCTTACTTATAGTCCTTGTTAATAACAGAAAGCAAGCTATAACTGAGAAGTCAATAAAAATAAAGCTGTGTAGTATCATGGACATAAGCCATCCAACTACCAACGACGATGATGAGGCAAGTGTAGGTATGACACACTCAACGAAAACCAACAACAGTGATGTTAACTTAAGGCAGGGAAAATAACATGGCCGCGAGAAAGAAGGCACCCAGTACTTTCCCCTACCCACAAAAAACGCAGCAACATTAAGATGGGATGTTTA
Source organism: Nicotiana tabacum (assembly GCF_000715075.1). Taxonomy (NCBI): domain Eukaryota; kingdom Viridiplantae; phylum Streptophyta; class Magnoliopsida; order Solanales; family Solanaceae; genus Nicotiana; species Nicotiana tabacum. Next base: position 130,395,226 of record NC_134092.1, on the reverse strand, counting down.
TAAGTTAATTTAATTTGCGGAACCTTGCACACTGTTAATGAAACTTGAGGTGCATAGCTCGGGAACAGTTTCATCCCTTCAAGTGTCGGAATCATGAATTCAGGCAAAAGCATTAAGTGCATGGTGTATTAAACCAAAGAAATAAGTAAATAAATTTGAGGAGACAGATAAGTATAGAGATCAAGATTAGGAATTACAATATTGCAGAGACACCACGACAATAGCGCTCCCACATCGTTCGAAATCTCCTTTGGCCTCCAAGGTCCCAGAGTTTTATGGTAACATTTCCTTTTGTAACTTTACGCATATTAAATCCAACCTAATTGTAAGAAACTTTATTGAGCAAGTAAACCGAGAGAAATCAAGATTGCTAAATTAATTCTCTGAGGACAAGGTACCAACCGTCGGAATCATGTCCTCGCTGTAGCCTCCAGTCTGATAAAGATCAATATATCAAATGTTAAGAAATGTTAACATCAAAATGAAAAATAGAGCGAGGTGGAAGAGGAGAGAGAGTATATAAGGTTCTCACAGCAATGGCATTGACAAGAGATGTCTTCCCTGCATTTTGAAGGCCAACCAAGGAAAGTTCCATTTCCTGTTTAAAGAATAGGCTGAACAAGAAAACAAATAAGACACTTGGGTATCAACAATGTCACTCAGGTACACATGACATAAAGAATAAAGCACCCGTCATTATTCCAACAACATGAATTTGAGTTTACAAGGGCAAACTTGAATAGTAATATCTAATTAAGTTTCCAGATTAATCCAAGATAGAAAAAGCAAAATCATCACTCAATAGCACTCCCCTGCCTTTGATTAGGACACTGCATATATCTGATACAACATTCTTTTTATATAATCAGTAATCTGATACAACATTCAGATTCATCAATAGCACTGATAAGCATATAACGATATATTCAGTATAGTTGCTTGTTTGACTAGCACCCAGAGATATAGCCTTCTCTTGAATATATACATATTTACTGGCAGATGACCCTTACTTTGAAAGTTCTAATCAGCATTTCTTGACAGGAAACTGGCCACATGTTTGCTCGGAAGAGGGATTTTGGGTGGGGCTGGGGGTTACATAATATGTTGACAACTCTGATAGGGAAAAAGTATTGGAAGGAATAGCAAGCTCCTTTGGCCAGACGGAAGGGGACAAGCTGCCTCCGCTCCACATGAAGTATCTTATCTGGAAAATGCTAGCTGCAGAGAAAAGCTCCTTATGTCTGGATTTGTTGTTATAAATAAAGAGACCTGAACATCAGTGCTGGGAGCACGACTCATATTACATTGTGACTAAGAATGGTTAATATTTCTTCTCCAATCTCGATCAAAATACTACTTTTCCAATATTACGGAGGTTGGGGGTCGGCAACCCATTATTTGAAGTAATCACAAAAGTGATGGAGGTTATTCTGCATATCAGCCAGCTGATGCAGTTCCAAGCATTTCTGACGGAAACAACGAGAGAGCGGCGGCAGGATGAGTATCAGGCGCTCTCCACTAATCAGCTTAATGGTTAGGTCAGAAACCATTAGCCAAAGAAGAAGAATATTTAAGTTGTCAATCTAACATCAGCGGAAAGAGAACCAAATCGCAGATGCTAGACTATGATGTATCTAGCCATCCGACATTCCTCTAGGCATAGCAACTGCTCTCTAGCACTTTCGGAAATGGGGAGTTACTACTTGAAGGAGACGGAATTAGAAGGATGATGATATTACAACGCTAATAGATGCACAGCCTTCTCATGTAAACAGCATCAGGAGACCTATTTTTGGCGTTGGTGTAGTCTAAATAGTTCACTAATGAAATTATTCTCTGTGATACAAGTTTAGTCTCTGTTGTTCTGTTAGTCTTTCCTATATAAAATTTGCCAAAGCTCTTCACCTATCTTTACACTGGGGTTGCTTCCTAGACCACAATATCATATAAATATTTACTCTGATTGGCAAGGACAAATGACAAGCTGCAAGCTATTGCTCCTCTATCAACCCCATTAAGAAAAACAATGAGCTTGAACATCACATTTTGATAACGGCAACAGAATCATTGAACTCACAACGCCATATTGGTTTAACTGCTAACGCTATTAATTACTCTAAAATACAGATCCATTAACTTGGTTTCATAAGCCCCTCCTTCACCAAAAGCAAACCGTCCCAATAAGTAAAAGGTAAAAAATAAAACTATAAAGTCTAATTTTCAGATTCTTTATGGAATGAATGTTTCGGCCTTCTGATTACGATACTCAGTTTTAGTTTTGTATTTTTACTTCGGTTTTATAACTGGTGTGATTGTTGCTGCCCTTCCTTTTATCTTTCCTAACCCGATGGTCTTTCGGAAACAGCCTCTCTACCTTCTTGAAGGTAGGGGTAAGGTCTGCTTACATACTACCCTCCCCAGACCCCACTTGTGGGATTACACCGGGTTTGTTGTTATTATATTTATGGACTGAATATTATTTGATTATCAGGGACATAGCTTTTACAATCCAACCAAAGTAATTTTCTTTTAAATTCTTAAACTTATCAACCTAATGCCAAGATGAACAAAAACTATAAACCATAAAAGAGGGCAACAGGACCCAAAGAGCAAATCCTGCACTTACAACCTAATTCTTCTAATCCAAATTCCAACTTTTCACTTCTGAATTTCCATTCTCACAGTAACTAAAAACAGATTAAAAAAACAAAAATTCATGTCCACTCTCTTCCTCCCTTAGGTGAGGTAGCAGTTACCACGTCGAATTAGTCAAGGTGTTATCAAAAATTGAACTACGAAAGAGAATACTTTTAGCAAGAAAGACACACCCAAAAAATCAAATTCAATTCAATCCAATTCTCCATATAATTTCAACAAAACAAGAAATAAATAAAAAGGGGTTTCTTTAAAAAAAAAAAAAAAAAGCATAAAGGAAGAAACTTTATTACCTACGAAGCCAGTTGAGTAAAGAATCCCACAGACCCATATTTCAGAAAAGTGAAAATAGCAGAGAATTTTGGTGGAATTAAGGGAGCATATGAAAGGGATTTTTGTTGAAGTGGCAGAATGTGAAAGAGGAGGTGACAAGTAAGTAATATAGGAAAAGGAGAAAGTAAAGAAATACTAATAATAATAGGAAACTTCGCCGACAGGAATAAGGACAGAATCTAAATAAATAGCATTGATTTTTATGTAAGTTGGATTGTTGTTGCAGCCGTAATTACTTTATTAGGAGAGAATCTAAGGGAAGGAAATGAAAATGAAATTTATAAATTTGTTTTTTACCCCATTTTTTTTGGGTGGAAATGACACTAGGTAGCCATTTTTAAGCATGATGTTTAAAATATATCCACAGTTTGTAATATATTTAAAGATTAGTCAATTTTACTCAAATTTCAGGACAAAGTGTCCTAAAGTTTAAATTTCAAAGTCAAACTTCAGGACACCTTGTTCTAAAATTCGAAATGTGTCAAGAAGTTCGAATTTTATGTCCTGAATTTTAAATTAGTAATTCAAAAATTCTGGACTAAGTGTCCTGAATTTTTAATTACCAGCTCAAAAATTCTGAATTTTCAAATTGAGGATACTTAGTCCTGAAGTTTTAGTGAATTAACTAACATTTAAGTACATTGTAAATTGTAGACATATCTTAAATACCGGACTTAAAAGTGACTATTGTTGCACCTTGCTTTTTTTGGTTGTATTTATTGGACAAGGTATTTCTAGAAATAGTGATTTTTATTCAGAATTTCAACATTTTACGAAGTGAAATTTATGGACACGTACAATTTCAACTTTATATTTTTTGCCAATTCTAACTCATGTTTTTTTGTTTTTTTTTTTTGGCAGAAGAGTTTCCTGTTAGTTGGAAAAAATGGGAAACAGCATTTGGGCCTTTCCACATGGATTTGGGCCGGCCGAATAATACTCGTAACGGCGTTCAGGAATTGGTTATTAGCTTCTTATAGCTACCATATACACAATTACTTTCCGCAGCTACCTTCAGTTGTTATGGTAATATATTCGATGTATTCGAGTTACTGTATTCATGAATACTAAATACAATAGCAAAAATCGGCTAAAAAATAGGGCAATCCAGCTGTCAGTCGTTGTATTCACATGTATTCATGTCATACAATGTAATAATAGGTCTCTCCGGTTATTTAATAACGGAAAGATGCTAAGTTAATGGGATATACTCCTAATATAACTCACCTAAATCAATTATAGCACACAATATTATCAATCTAATTAATGAGAAGATTTATCAAACGCTAAACACCAATAAACAGAGTATTCTTTAGAGTTTCGGTCCCTCTTTTTTTTCTGATGCAGTTCAAGCTTTTTTTTGTACTCACATTGTTCGAGGTTTATAATAAACCTAGTGATTGTATTCGATTTTCTGTATATGAATATATCATGTATTTATGTCAGATACAACCTGTAATAGTAACCTACTGCCTGCATATTTTGTAATAAACCTAGTGCTTGTATTCTGTTGTATTTAACAGCTGTGTTTAATGTATTCAAATTTATTTTTGTATTCATAATATTTTATTTATTTCTAATACATGATATTACTGCTTCATTGATTTTCTATTAGTATTGAGAGTATTTTACTGTATTTCACTGTGTTATTTTATACAGACGGATACAGTTATGTTGAAAATACATATGAGTACAGTTAGATTGAATGCATAACTAATTGATGAATAACATCAAAATTATAGAACTAACAATGTATTTTAAAATATTGTTGTATGAATTCAAATACATATAAATACATCTAAATACAACATTCAAAAATTATTGTACAAAATAAAAATCAGTGTATGACTTATCGAATACATATAAATACATCTAAATACAAGAAGAGAAAATCAATGTACAAACTAAAAATCAAAGTATTCGGACTCGAATACATATACAATTAGGGTCATTGCGTATCTTTGTTCTCCTTTCGACTTCAATGGTTGCTGATGAATGTGCAAATACAGGTTCCTCTTGAGTGATTTGCAAATCGAAAGATGACCGTTGGAAGTTAAGTGTTTTAGTGGGTATTCTGCAGAAAAGCTAACAATGATAAATATTTTAAAAAAACTGTTGAAAAGAAAAAGAAGAAGCTTTAACCGGTCAAAAACCCAAAAACTTTAACATTTACCACAACTTTTTGGAGCATTGAGGGAGATAGTGGCGCTGATAAAAGAGAGAGTTGGGGAGAGAAATTGGAGCAAAAAATATTGAAAACGGCCATGATAGCTGCTAAGTCTCCATGTCGCCTAGAGTGAGGAGAGAGACCGTGGAGAGAGAAATAAGATACTATGCAGTGATTTTGGGAGAGAATAAACTGCAAGAATGAGAGAAAAAAATATTAAACAGCGTATTTAACTGCTTAATGATAGGAAGTGACTATAAATACATATTTTGATGTAAAATCTAAAAGGTAGCTATAGAAAATAATAATTTAAAAGGATTTTTATTTATAATAAATAGGGTGAAAAGCTTTGCTATATGAGGTAAAATTTCTTTTAATATTTTAAGAAAACTTAAGCCAAATAGTCGCTCACCCAATCCCTTAAATTAAAATAGCCAATATAATATATTCATAATTTGTGTATTATACATATATAATATATGTATATGGATAGAAAAAGGAAACAGTAAATATAGCCAACTATTTGTGTAAAGATCCTAGGCAAGATACACATTTAGCCGGTCGATCAAACAATAATTATATACACCAGCCAAATATAAAAAAATATAATATAATATATATATATATATATATATATATATATATATATATATATATTATATGTATATTATAATATTAATATACAAAAAATATATATTTTGTTGGCTTTATTTTTTGGAGCGGCAACACTGCATATCTATAAACTTCACCTTTCAAGCTTAATTTTTGTCAAACCTTTTTTTCTAATAAGGTTATTTTTCTCATCGTATGATGTTGCTCTAAAATGCACACGTAAATATACGTGGTTGTACAAGTAATATAGGATTGTAAGTCCAGATATCATACTCACAGGGACTTGTGATTAATTATTTACTAAATTAAACTAAGACAATTAATCTATTCAAGCAATTTTCTAAAGTATAAATATTTAATTAAAACTAATCTAGAGTAGCAAACTATGAAATTAAAGGAAACAAGTTGGCGAATATTAGAGACGAATTCAATGAGGGTTAATATTCTAGAGTTATGTGTTAGCTAACAATCCCGTTGAGTTTTCTACCTAAATCGTCTAATTAATTTATCTGGTTTATTGATTGACAGAGTTAATATTGCTCGTTGCCTTCTCCCGGAGTACTACTCACCTATTCAAGCTAACCCAACATCTATATTCCTATAGAATTAGGATTAACAAGAATGCATTAATAATTCCCGTATAATAATCAAGCAAGGCGATTAGGTATATCCCTATCCTAACCGCAAATCCCCCCCGACGCTCGAGTTCAAGATCTTGCTCTACTCAATCTTATATGCAATCTAAAATTTTCTCTCCCGAGTTCAATCCTAGATTCGTAGATATTATTCAATTGGTGATCAAACAATCAAATAATTAAGCGCAAGATTGAATAAATAAACCAATATGATAAATAATAAGAACAATTCAAACTTCAATGTTCATGTAGCACCCAAAACTCTAGAACTAATAAACTATGAAACTAAAAGAAGAGAAGAGAAGAAAAACTAGTTAATTAGAAGCCTCCTCCAAGTGTGATGTGTCTTCCCCACGTGAATTCTTCTTCAAAATATATTAAATCCCTTCCAAATTAGATTTAGAATTCTTTTAATACGAATTGAGGTCGTGTAGGATTGAAATAACATTGTCCTTAACGAAATAAGAAAACCACACACGCAGCGTCCAGACCAGCGCGAGGCCTTAGCGCCGGATCCAGTACGTTTTCATGTTCAATTCCTTCGCTGAGTTAATTTCATCCATTGCATTCTAAATGCAATTGAATTATATATCCCTTTTTCTTGTCTTTCACTTGGGGGACAAAACCCAAAGGTGTCCCTTTTTTTATTTTTTATTTTTTCTTTCTTTTTCTTCCTTATTGTATTTAATTTTGCTCCAAATCTTTTCATTTTCATATCGCTTTATTCCTATACAGTTAAAATATAGTATTAAGCACAAAGTAATATAACTAATACTCAAAAGATGATTAAAAGTATTAGAATTTGAAACAACAATGGATAAATATATGAATTTTTTGCCGAATATCATATGAATAAATAAAATATAAAAAAGGGAATTAAATTGCAACATTTCCTTAAATGATAGGGGGGCCGGTGACCGAAGCTCCAGCGAAAAATAATTGTAACTATAACAATCCTATGATAGCGAAATTTCTTGTCGGATAATTTCTGACCAGCACGAAAAGGAAGCTCTCTTTGTTTATCATTAGTGCCTAGTTGTTTATGTAAGCCCAATACTGATAGGGGGCATTTGCATCTATACTCGCTTTTTGTGTCACATTTTAACTTGTGTCCGCTTTGCAAAAAAAATTGTAAGCGCATTAGATAGAAGTCAAAGCAATTTGTAAAGCACAAGAAATGGAACACCTCTTCCTATGGAGAAATTTGCTTTTACTTTAGAAGGAAAATCACTTAGCAGATTCATATCCAGCATTCCAAGAACTTAGACATGGAAAGCTCTTCCCTTATTTACGGACTTTTGATATGAAGCTTCAAAAGTTCAAAAACCCACTGCTTCGATTCGAGAATGTAGATGCAACTTTATGCTGTTGTTGTTACGTTAGCCAGAAAAAATAAAGAAAGCTACGAAATAATAATAACATAGAAGAGGTCCATAAATGACAAATGGTATATCTGAAAGGGAGAAGGAGAAGTTTAAGAAAGAAGAGACGGATATAACTTTGAGGAGGAGAAGGAGGAGAAAGGGGGCTGAAGTTGTTTAAAAAGTGGGTACAAGTTAAAAGTTTTTTAAAAAATGGGTATAGGTTAAATGGGGGCGACCAAATAAGGCGCCCGTACAATTTTTACTAGCGGGAGGCTAAAAGCAAAGCCCGTGAAAGAAAAGAAAACTAATCCATATACGATAGACCAACTAAAAGAGTAAACGACCAAATTGAGAAAATGAATAAAGTTAATCAATCAGACTAAATCATTTTCCAAATTTTGGTTAGTTATGAAGTTCCATACTGCTTGTTATAGAAAAAGCAAATATATATATAGAGAGAGAAATACCATAGAGACTAGAGAGAGGGGGTCACAAAATGAACCAAGCAATAATCTTAGAAGAAATTGAACATAATGCTATTTGTTATTTTTTCCTTACATTTTTCTTCTTCTCAACATCAATATATGGTTATCTTGACAACAATAATTTTGTGGGGACGTTTGGGGACACAATTTAAATATTGACCTCCAAAGAGGTCGTTTGTGCAAATGCTGTCTATAATGTTGGGTTAATCAAATATGGCCAAGCCCAATTAATTCCTAATTTTATTGGGCTTTTTATCTGGGTTCATGATTGGACATGTTCTCAATCATCGGTATACATCGAAGTAATTATTTGGTAAAACTTGCACGGGCGCCCTATTTGGTCGCCCCCATTTAACCTATACCCATTTTTTTAAAACGTTTTAACTTGTACCCACTTTTTAAACAACTTCAGCCCCCTTTCTCCTCCTCCTTCTCCTCCTTTATTTTTTTCTTCTTCTTCTTCTTCTTCTTCTTTCTTCTTCTGCTGTTGGTGCTGCTATGAAACTTCAGTTCATGGGATGATTGTCATAAGTATGTTTATCAAATTATTTAAAAATAAATTATAAATAATTATGTAAGTTAGTAGACAATAATTTGTGAATATTTTCACGTAAGGGAAGTTTAAGGTCACACTTAGTGATTCTTTTCATGATAATTCTGTTCTTTTCACGTTTATTGTATTCCAAAATTTTATGGTTTGGATACTGTTGGCAATCTGATTATTTTATAGTAGTCTGATTATAACAAAACTAATGAATCCAGGACAAAAAAAAAACTTTAACTTATTTAATGCTGAAATTTTTACAAATGAACTAAATAACTTCAGCATTTTCTGCTGAAATTTTTGAACAAGCTTTATGACAAAACTAATGAATCCAGGACAAAAAAACTTCAGCTTATTTAGTGCTGAAGTTTTTACAAATAAACTAAATAACTTCAGCATCTTCTGCTGAAATTTTTGAAAAAGCTTAATGACAAAATTAATGAATCTAGAACAAAAAAAACTTTAGCTTATTTAATGCTGAAGTTTTTACAAATGAATTAAATAACTTCAGCATCACAAAACTTCAGCTACTAGAATACTTAAGTTCAGCAATTACAAATAAAAAGTTCAGCAAATAGAGAACAAAACTTTAGCCTAGAATGTTTAAGTTCAACAATTACAAACAAAAACTTCAGCACACTTGGTTCAACAATTTTTGCTATTTAGGCCCGTCTACTAGAATGCTGAAGTTTGTGCGATTGTCGTTGCTACTTCAGGCCCGTATGCTGAAGTTACGCGAAAAAGTGAGTACACTTGCAATTTATTTTGCAAAGTGGGTACAAATTAAAACGTGACCCAAAAAACAGGTATAGATACAAATGCCCCAATTATTTGGGCCTTTTATCCGACCCAAAACTGTAATTTAGATAGTGAGATGACTTGCTTCTTCTTTGCTATGATTTGCTACAATATTTTTAATTGTCTTATAATTATTGAATGTGCCGCGTAAAATAATGCATTTAATTTTGTTATAGAATGTATGACTTAAATTTGTAAATAAAGAAATAAAAAGTACATTGATTTGATACCCTGTCCAAAATGAACCCAACTACTAAACCATTTAATCATTATCCTCGAACTTTATAAAATTTATAATTACTAATTTACTATAAATAGTTTTTCATGTAAACTATTTACAAGAACCAGGAATGCTTTGTGCATGGGGCTCAGCTGCTCTTTTAGTTTTTGTTGTAAACAACATATAATTATGAATTGTAAAATTTTCATAATTTTAAAGATTTAAGAAAAGTTTGACCGAAATAATAGTGAAGGAAAAATAGTTCGGGTTCCTCAAATAATTGCATCGTCAAATAAAATGAGACAGATTGAGCATGTCTTTTGGAACGCTTCTAGCTAGGCTCAATGCGGGATTTTTGTTAGAACAAATCTTTTGGAAAGCTTTTGGACCTAACGAAAATGATTCTAAACCTTCACGCAAGTAATCACGAGAGAAATAGAGCACAAAGCTACCGCTTCCCCCGACCAACTAAAATACAACAGTCGCGACCTTCTCTTCTCGTGATGCATGGCTCTCCCTTTTGTAATCCAAGGTTTGACGTCCGTTATATTAATGACTTCTAATACAGCATTTTATTTTTAATTAGAAGTATTTCTTATAGTATATATTTGTCAAATCTGAATTAGGATTTTCGAGCTAGTCCACTGAAGGAAACGTATTAACATCACACAGTTGAAACTTATAAATGGCAGACAGCTATTAATTAACTCATGAATTTTCTTTGTGGACATATATAAACGAGAAGAGAAGGTTCACGTTGACATTTCTCTTAGTTTGCCTTTTATACTTAGACAATTTACGTTTGGAACTAGATTATAATTAATATGAACCTCTATGAATTTTCAAAAGGGGAGAATTTAAAAGATAGTCCTTTATAACACTTCACTATAATTAACACTTCACTATAATGGTTAAGTTTTCTTTGGAACTCAGTATTCAAGTTATATTAGAATATATATATTCTATTTAACAACACTTTACAATAGGATAAAAAATATCGAAACAGTTGAGGCTATTATAAAGAAGTTTGACTGTATATTTCAAGACGAATAACTGGAGTTTGAAAGAAGGTATAGTATAGAACGAATACACTTAAAAATTTACAAGATTATGAGGTAATTATTGATTTCTTTGCTATTTTTAATTGTAGAGATATGATCAATTAATCACATTAAGTTTTTTTGACTTCTTTGATTTGCTTGCATTATATCAATTTGCTTTGTTTTTAGTTTAATTATACATATTTCATGTTTCTTGTAACTTTCCTTAGTTCTGTCATTCTAAAGGTTATAGATTATTCAAATATAAACAATCAGTTGTCAGATATAAGTGCATATATTTGGTCAATTAACTAGATCGTCGTATTCACTCGCATGCACAGGTATTTTGACTAATCAAAAATTCAAAATTCCTATATTTTTTTAGATAGTCAAAATTGAGGATAGCGTTAGTACCTAGGTCTAGGGGCGGATGCAGTATTTAATATCTAGAATTCATCTGCATCCAATAATATTGACTCAAATTATGTTTTATTGGTTAAAAATTTACTAAATAAATACAAATAATAATTTCAAATCCAATAAATTAAATCTATTATGATAAAATTTCAAATCAAACACATAAAGTTTAAATCGTGAATTAGCGTACGTGTCCTGGTCAAGATAGTAACTCCGACATGTTTCCTATTGGGTTCTAAAAAGTAGCTATAAAACGTGTGTACGCATAATTCTTCAAATAGTAATGGATATTTATCATTATTGTATCGTTCATATGTTTCCTCCCCAAAAGAAGATAAAAATAAAAGAGTTTTTTCAAGAACTCTCTGACATTTATTTATTATTCATTTTAATTATTTCCCTAGAATTTTTTTTCATATAACATGCATTGTCACAAGATCCTCACAAGTAATAAAAAAAAAATTATGCATAGAAGATAATGCTCAACGAACCATCATTCTTAATTATATATATTACATGCATGCAGACCATGCACGTATGACAAATAATAATAATAGTACCTCTTGCAGGTGCAGTATAGTTAGTTAATTTCAATGGTCTACGTTATTATAAAAATAAAATACAATATAGTATAAGTTTATTCAGGGACTCAATCAATTATGTAAAAGTCAACCCCTTATTCAAATTCATAGGTGAATTATTTTTTAATAATCATGACTTATTCAAATCATAGTAATAAACTTAATCGGACCATGACATCAATATAGCAGAGGCCAAAGCTGCTCTTGCAGGGTTAAATTGATGCATACTAAATGGTTTGGATAATATTATTTCGAGCTGTAATTCTTTGCTCGTGATTGAAATGATCAGAGAAAAATCAAAAGTCCCATGGCAGATTAAATGGAGTATTGAGAATGATGAATTGAATACTTCATCTTAGTTTGATTTACGAGCTGCTGCTAAAGGACCTTATAAAATGGACTGCTTAAATATAGTTTCCTAAAAAGTAAAAATAACTCACACATGCATACTCACATATGCATGCATACAATTAATTTGTGGATGCAACTCGTAGGTGACGAGTTCATCTGAATTCACTATTTTTCACTGGAGGCGGAGCATAATTATATATGTGAAAGTTCACTAAAAGTTTAAAAAATATTAGATGTAAACTCATAATGTTAAAAATATAATGAGTTCAGGGCTAAAGTTTAAAGGTTAAACCCATAAGTTTAATTCCTTGATCCACTCCTACTAACTATATGTGTAGGAAAAAGGTAAGGGCATCTCGGTGCACTAAGTTCCTGCTATGCGCGGAGTCCGGGAATGGGTCGGACCATATGGGTTTATTGTACGTAGTCTCACCCTACATTTTTATAAAAGGCTGTTTCCACGGCTTGAACCTGTGATCTCCTGGTCACATGACGACAACTTTATCGGCAAGAGTTCTCCAAATAAGGTTAAGCATATCAGACCAACAAGAACCAAAAGACAATATGCATAGGTTTTACTCGATGACTTTGAAAACTCATTAAATCTTAGCTGTAATACATTGAAAAAAAAACGAAAGAGACACTATTAAACGGATATAACAATATATGCACATTAACTTTTTAAGATTGGCATAAAGATAAAAAACGAAAAGACAAATTATATAATGAAGTCTTGAACAACTTGCAAAGAGACAAATAAAAGCAATATTCCCTTTACAAATCTGTCCTAGTAATCGTTACAGTGAAGAATCTTCTTGCATGTGATATATAATAAGCCAATAGGGTTGACCCAAGAATATAGAAACTGCCATAGGACTGAGGAGAAAAATCATTTTTGACCATTAGGTTTTAAAGCGTGTATCAGTGCTTTATTCTTAAATTTCAGCTTAAATCCCACTCATAAGATTTCACTGAATTTGTTGTTATTATTATTGTTCTTTTTTATGACGCACTAAATTTTTGTGAAAAAAAAGTGTTTTTAAGAATTTTAACTTCGCAAGTTGGCATCGTGCAGTATAGTGCCGGAGCCACCTTATGTTAAAGAGTGTTAACTGACAGCACCCTTCGTCGAAAATGTATATTGTTTAGCTAGGTTAAAAATTTATTGTTATGTAAATATATTATACGTTGGCTTCCCTTATTTTCTTTATGTATTTTTTAAAAATATTTTTGTTACTACTTTTGAGTTTGTTCGCGAAGACAAAGAAGGTCATTGTAATATTGTTTACCCTAAAAATAGATAACAATTGAATTTATACTGCCGGTTTAAGGATACGTGGTTTACTTAGCACAAACTATGGGAAACGTAAATTAATACATACGGAGACACCTAAAGTTGGCACAATCTTTCACTTAGACATTTAAATTAGGCATCTTTCCAATTAGACACGTTTCTTAGGCAATTTTCATACCAATTAGACACAAAACTATGACATGGCAAAGAAAGTGTTTCTCAGTCTCATTGAACGCGTGAATGAAATAAACATGGCATTTTTCAATTAATTAAATATTAAAAATGCATTTGACCACAAAAAACCCTATTTTCACTAAATCCTCCCACCCACCCACCCACCCAAAAAACAAACTGTGTTCCATCATCTTCTCCATTTTTCCACCATATCAGCTCATCCACTATCTTAAACCTTCCTTCTCCGTAATAATACTCCAATAAGTCATCTTCTTCTCATAAATTACCTAGAAGCAACCATTTTTTATTTATTATCACCAACCCCCAATTCCAAAATTCCACCAAAACTTCTCCTCCAACCACCATAATATTTCATTGCCATAACACCAAAAAGTAAATAAAGCTGCAGGAAAAAAAAATCATCAAGCAGAACTATCAATCTCAAACAAGGACAACTAAAAAGTGGTGAACAAATGTGACCAACATCCTAATAAATAGAATAAAATTGGCAAAATACATAGGTTACCCCCTAAGCTATGGACTAAATCCTTGTTACACATTTTTTACGGACGAAAATTACTTTACACACTCAACCTTTCTAGAGTGTCCCTAAGACACACCATCTTTTTCTTGACCAATTTTTCAAAACATGTGTAATATCATGCACCAGTCATACAACAACACATGTCATTGACTTAAAAAATGAAAAAAAAAAACAAATCCCACCCATTTTTTTTTTAAAAAGCAAAAATGGAAAGGAACCCATCTCCTTCAGGTTTCATTGTGCCTTCAATTAGAGCTTTTCAGCTCATATCTCTTCATTCATCAACATTTCTCTTTCATCTTTCATCCATTAACATACACATATTCAAGAAAAAATTATAGATAGATGAAAAACATAACCTAGTTTTCATCGTCCCACCACCATTACTCACCTTCCACAGCTTTCTCGTTATTTCCATTGTCGTCGACCACCAAAGAACCCAGACCTCCACCTTACAATTCAAACAAAAGAAATAGAAACCCTAAACAACTGCTCTTACCTTCTGATGCATTTTTTTGTTGAAATTTTTTCAGATATAACAAGTGGGTTTTCTCCATGGCTGCCCCATTGAAAAGGAAAAAAAGAAGAGAAGATTCTTCTACATTGTTCTTCTAATCTCACTTGAAGATTTTATTACAAATTCTTCTACATTGTTAAAAATTTCTTTCTGAATTGATTTTTCCAGATATTTTTACTCGATCTATTACAATTTTAATAGATTTCTTAATTGAAAGTGGATAAAATGGATAGTAAACATCTATATTATCTCCAATTTGAACCAAATTATTTTAGAAAAATACAAAAAGGAAGATATTGGAAAAGGACAAAAAGAGAATTTATTTAACCGTTGGATAAGTTTTATTAAATCTGGACTCTTTAAATAAAGCATCAGATGTACAGTTTTTACAGTTCAGACGCCTTATTTTGTTTGTAAAACACGCACCTGCCACTTTGACAAAGAGGTGTGTCTTAGGCACAATCTGGAAAGATTGAGTGTGTAAAGTAATTTTCGTCCACAAAAAGTGTGTAACAGGGATTTGGTTCATAGTTCAGGGGGTAACTTCGCCATTGTTATGTAATTTTGATATTATTGCGGAAATTCTTGACTTCATTAAGGAGTTTGATAATGGGTTTTATGAACTTTAGGCTTTGGAGTTTGGATCTGTTTGATGCCTCTAGCCAGATGAGATCAGACGACAAAAATTGGACAACAAAGAGGGAGCAGGGGTGATGTCGGCGACGGGATTGGAGACATCGGCGGGTAGGGGAATGTTGCGGGTGGGGGCTGAAGGGGATATTTGTATTTTAGTGGAAATAACACTATATAGCTGAGATGGATAGTGAGGTGGACAAAAAAATGATGTGGCACGATTTATAATGGTTATTTTTGCCACGTAGACGGAGATTGCAGAACACACGCTTGGTTAATTAATAAGCCAGCAAAAAACATGTCTAATTGGTATGAGAATTGCCTAAGAAACGTGTCTAATTGGAAAGAGGCCTAATTCAAGTGTCTAAGTGAAAGATTGTGTCAACTTTAGGTGTCTCCGTATATATTACGACACATAATAAGCCAATAGGGTTGACCCAAGAATATAGAAACTGCCATAGGACTGAGGAGAAAAATCATTTTTGACCATTAGGTTTTAAAGCGTGTATCAGTGCTTTATTCTTAAATTTCAGCTTAAATCCCACTCATAAGATTTCACTGAATTTGTTGTTATTATTATTGTTCTTTTTTATAACACACTAAATTTTTGTGAAAGAGAAGTGTTTTTAAGAACTTTAACTTCGCAAGTTGACATCGTGCAGTATAGTGCCGGAGCCACCTTATGTAAAGGAGTGTTAATTGAAAGCATCCTTCGTCGAAAAAGTATATTGTTTAGCTAGGTTAAAAATTTATTGTTATGTAAATATATTATACGTTAGCTTCCCTTATTTTCTTTGTGTATTTTTTAAAAATATTTTTGTTATTACTTTTGAGTTTGTTCGCGAAGACAAAGAAGGTCATTGTAGTACTGTTTACCCTAAAAATAGATAACATTGAATTTATACTGCGGCTTTAAGGATACGTGGTTCACTTAACACAAACTATGGGAAACGTAAATTGATATAGAAATTAACTGCAAATATAAATAATGCAAACCAAATAAAATGTACAGCTTTGATCCTTGAGCTGGGTTGCCCTCGAATCAAATGAATATTTCGCCGGAAAGTATGAACAAAGTAACAGAAATATTGGGAGCTTAAGAGAATAAGAATATGTTGCCTTATGTAACGTGTATATGATGCCCTTTACAAATGGTTAGGACTCCTTTATATAGTAGAGGAGTCATATTCTTGGTACAAAAAAGGCAAGCACGATTTTGACCGTGTACAGATAGTCCCCTAGTTTTTTGGAGAGTAATGACAAGAAACGACTTGAATCCTCGATATTCACATTGATACATCATGACTTAAGCACCATGATGTAAGCAACAAAGGTAACTGAAATGTCTCGTCGGTACATTTTCCCAGGCATTTAATGCGAGCCAGTCGACAATCGGCCATTATCGGATTTGAACTGTTATCTTAAACCTATAAATATATTTTCCTTCATTTTTCAAACTTAACTTACAAATATTCTTCACTCTAATATCAAAATCCTTTGCCTTCCTCAGAGCTTTGTATTTTCAGATCTCTGAGTTTCTTTACTTGTTTAATCACAAAATACCAAGCGTTCCTCCTCCGTTTTATTCTTCTCCATTTATAAATATGGGTAAGACTTCAAAAACCATTCCACAAAAGGAAACCGCTTCTTCATCAAGGCCTGCGGTGACGTAGCCGTGGCGTAACCTCCCCTAGAGGACTTCGTTCAAACAAAATGCCCCATTCCTACCGATCTTAAGGTAGAGAATACACCCTCGACACCGGGCCGATGTGAACCGATGTCGAGATACATTTGCACAATTACCGACGGTCTCTTCGACAAAGTTAAAAAGGACTACAACTGGATTGACAAGCACGTGGTGGTGCCCTCGCCTATGGAATCAATCTCTACTTATGTAGAAGGATTTTTAAGTGTTTACACTTATCTTTTCACATTGGGTCCTTTATACCCCATCATCGTTGTTTTCTGCAAGAGGTACAATGTGACCCTTGTCTAGATCCATCCATCATTCTGGAGGATCGTGATCCTCCTTTGATTTTTTGTGAACAAGATCGAGGGGCATCCTTTTACCCTCGATCACCTTATGCATCTCTACAGTCCCCAGATTTATCGAGAAGTACTGATCAAGCTTTACCATCAAGCCACCAAGCCCCCATTCTAGAGCATAGACGAGACCCTAGACCGAGGTTGGATGGGCCGATTAGTCCAAATAAAGACTTCAGACCTAATCCCTGCCAAAAATATGCCATTTCATGAAAAATGGAACTTGAATCGTAAGTATTGTTTCGCCTTGAATACCTAACTTTGTCGTTTTACTTCTTATCTTCTTTTTGCATCTATGCTTTTTGTGTTGCAGCTGTGGCCCACATGTTGGAAGTAATCCTCGATTTCAGGCAATGGGTCGAGGGCTTAGTATCGCAGAAGTCTAACTCAGAGTGTGCTTGGACGGAGTTATCAAAGGGTCAATGGGAGTCTCGTAACCATGGTAATCTACTTTTCTTAGTATGGTTTCCATTCAATCTTTGCATTGAGCTTACTCATTTTTCCCTTTTGTAGGCCTCGGGAAGGATGTAGAAATGAGGGCCCCATCTGCTGAAGAAGATGCACTTCTCTCATCATCTGCCCCGAAGAAGGCTAAAGAGAAGAAAGAAAAGAGGCTCTGAGCTCTCCGGGCCCGGAAAAGAAAAGACTAGCCAGGAGGCCCCGTAAGCCTAAGGGGAAAATCATCCCTCTAACTTTGGAATCAATCCAACGACTAAGGGATGACTCAAAAGAAGAAGACTCTGGGTTGGTGGCCCAAGCACGAGCTAGCACCAAAATTCAGGGAACCACTGGGTCGGTGGGAGCTGAAACTGCTCAGCCTCGATTAGACGAAGTCCCTGGGCCAGAAAAGGTTGAAGATGCTTCACCTCGAGGTGAGAAGGCTATCGAGGGGGCGGTCAATGGTGGTGTAGAAAACATGTTGGAGGCTTCCCCAGGTGAAGTTGGTGCCCCAAAAGATTTTCTTGGGGCGATGGAAATCGGAGATTCCCCCTCGCTTCCTTTATTCACTAAGTCGATGATACATGAGCTCGAGCAGGTAGAGACTTGCCACAGGGAAGGGGTCCATGGAGCAGAACACCCTTTCCATGGCTATTTTGTTGGAGTGGAAGATGTCACCGGTCTGGGTGACTTGGATGTACCAAGGAAGAGCTCGAATGGGGCTTCCTCAAGCTTTAAACTGACCAATCAGTTTTCGGCCCCAGTATCGATCTCGGTCGTAAGTGATCAATTATCATTTCAGTCCTAGAGGATGCTCGGGTACTTTCTGCCCCCGTAGGAGTGGATAGCTATCTCCTTTGTTTGGTCACCGAAGAAGACCAAGCCAAGATAGATGAGTGGAGGTTGCTTGTTTGTTCAACGAAGCCCAGCATGCTCTGAATCAGGTAAGTTTGAGGGCCATTCCGTTATCTCTTTAGAACTTTGAATTATAGATAGTTTTAACATTTTCTTCCTTACTTGTAAGCTTCGGTGTTGCATCACGAAGCCTTCCTTCAAATACGAGAGGAGCGCAAGGCTGAGGTTCGGGGCTTCACTAAGAAACGTGATACCTACAAGCTTCTCAGTGAGAAGCTTCAGGCAGATTTGGTGATGGCTCGAGATAAGCATGCTGAGATGGCTGAGCAGGTATTCTAAGTGCTCCATGATAGTGAAGATGAGGGTTGGAAATAACAACTAATGATCCGATTCTGCAGGTTAAATAGAGTTTCTAACAGATCAAGGGCCTTCAAAGGCAAATAGATGAAGTACAAGTCGAGGCTGAAAAGTTCAAGGGGTGTATGGATATCTTAGCTTCAAAAAAAGAGGCCATCCAAGCAGACTAGAGTCGGTCGGGTCTCAGCTTCGGGTTACAAGGGAGAATGCCTCGGTTCAGGCAAAGAAAATCGAGGTGCTTCAGTCCAATTTAGCCAACTTGGCCAAAAAGCTTGAGGTGGCCCGATCTGAGGCGGTCGCGGCCAATATTAAGGCCCATGATAATGTGACCCAATACAAGGTCGATGTTGAAGCCACCCTAGGCCAAGAGCATGGTGGATCATGCGAGGTGAAAATCTCGAAGAGAGGCCCTCGAGGAGACCCGTGATCAAAGCTTTGATATATCTGCTGAAATTGAGATTGCCAAGGCAGAGGAAATAAAGGCTCGGAAGATGGCTTTTCCTGAGGAAGACTCCGAGAATTTGAGCGAATTTGATGGCGGAGAAGACTCTAAGGGCGAAGATGCTTCTTCTGATAAGGACCATGTTGCTTAGCCTTTGTAATTTTTTGTTTTTATTTTGAGTCCGATCGACCCTTGTAAAGAATGCTTAATCGGGCCATATGGACCTTGTAAAAAGGCTTTTGAGATATATGTAAAAACTTTCTTCCTTTCCATGGCTTCTGAATTTGCTGCCTTTTTGTTAATTTATACAAAGGTCTAAGTGCCTTAGTATGAAATAATCGGATCACATTCGAAGCTTTAAGATGGTAAGGACCGATGTTAAGTACTATCCTCGACCATTCCTGATCGGTAAACCTCGATCGAAAGCTCGAATTTGAACTGAGGCGGTTTTGTGCCAAGTTAGATCATTTATTTGAACTTGAATTAAGTTAACCCTTAAGTTTGATAGCCTAGTGAGACTGGTTTATCGAACTCGAAAAAAAAATGTAACCTTTAGGCTTTAATAGCCGAGTGAGGTCTCGCCTGAACTCGAAACAAGATAGCCCTTAGGCTTTCCATCCTAGTGAGAATGATCTTTCGAACTCGAAGTAAAAGTAGCCCTTAGGCCTTTGTATTTTACTTTCTTTTGTTTTTGGCCGATCTGGCTTTTGTAAAATGATCGTTTATATATATATATATATATATATATATATTCACTTGACTTTCCATCCTTTTCGGCTCTAAAATTTTTCCTTTGCTTTATTGCTTGTATTCACAAAGGTTGGAATGCCTTAGAACAAAATAATAAGGTTGTGTTCGAGGGTTCGAACAAACCTTATCTTTATTGCCCTTTTGGGTTAAGGCGTTATCGGGTTTCAGTGTTTATAGAATTTTTTCCGGAAAATATCTTAAGTTTAGAATTATTCCGAGGGTAGCCTTTAGAACCGGTTGTGAAAGAATTTTTTCTTTTTTGAAGGCTTATATTTGGTACGGATTTCAGACATCTCCGAACTGTGTTTAATGGACCGTAGCCTTTTAGTTCGGGTGTATCCCAGTGAGCTCGCTTTCTTGAGTTCTCCTCCCCGAGCACTACTAAAAAAATTAGGTTTTAGCGACGGACAAATTTTGTAGCTAAACAAAACAATTCGTCGCTAATCTCATTTAGCGACGGATTAGCTATGGATTATCAAAAGATTCTGCTAGCTACGAGCGTTTTAGCGATAGATTAGCGACGACATTCATAGCTAATTCCTGTTTTTTTTGTAGTCGAGTGGGTATGGCCGTGGCCTTTAAAATTTGAGGGTTGCCTAAGTGCTCTTATGCCCTCGATGTTCAATAGTTCGATCAATTCGAGTTTTTTTATGGACGGCAGTCCCTGAGTGTTAGGGTGATTATCCAAACTCCTATTGCAACCGGCCCTTGGGCTCATTTCCATAATAGATCAAAAGTATTAGGTTACATGTTTTATGTTAGGGCTCGAGCAATCTTTGTGGGCACAGATTGTTTTGACCGTTTGGCCCTTACAATAAATCCTACCTATTAAGACACTTTCATTTTGAAATAATTTCTTTGCTAGAATAATTCAATATCCAAGGGTAATCCCCCACAGTATTCGAGGTTGATTGTAGAGAAATTTCGGATACTATAAACACGGTCTTTGATACTGATTCGTGATCGGCTTTCAATTCTAAGGTAGCACGATCCACTGTTGCCTTGTTAAAAACCTTGCCGAAAAACCCATTTGGGACAAAAATATTTTAAGGGAAAAATAGTTCAATGCGTGCTTTCAGACCTAAAGGCTTCGTACCTCCTCGTCGATAACCTGCAAGTGTTAGTCAAAAAATAAAAAGGATTGAAATAGGGTCGTACCTCAGCAGTATTATCGTGTGATATGGGTTACGTTCCAATTATTCGGTAGCTGATCTCCGTCCATCGTTCCGAGCTTATAGGATCCTTTTCCTGTGATTTCAAGAATCTGGAACAGCCCTTCCCAGTTCGGACCCAATTTTCCTTTATTTGGATTTCGGGTATTTAACGTGACCTTCCTTAGTACCAAGTCCCCGATATTAAAGTATCAAAGGTTGGCCTTTTGATTGTAATACATATCGATTTGTTGTTTCTGGGCAGCCAATCGAATAAAGGTAGCTTCACGTCATTCATCTAATAGCTCCAGGCTCGTATTCATGGCCTCGTCATTTGATTCCATTGTCGCATATCAGAATTTGATGCTCGGCTCCCCAACTTCGACCGGTATTAAAGCTTCATCGCCATAAATCAAAGAGATCGGGGTAACCCTGGTACTAGACTTCGAAGTTGTGTGATACGCCCAAAGGACTTCAGTTAGGACTTCTCTCCATTTTCCTTTGGCATCGGTTAACCTTTTCTTGAGGTTTTGTATTATGGTTTTGTTGGTCTATTCGGCTTGCCCATTCCCACTAGGGTGATAAGGTGTTGATAAAATCCTTTTGATTTTGAGGCCTTCGAGAAATTTGGTCACCTTGTTGCCGATAAACTGCTTTCTGTTGTCACATGCAATTTCGGATGGTATTTCGAATCGACATACGATGTGGTCCAAATGATGTCTAGCCCTGGTACTAAACTTCAAAGTTGTGCGATATACCCAAAGGACTTCGGGTAGGACTTCTCTCCATTTTCTTTTAGCGTCGGTCAACCTTTTCTTGAGGTTTTGTATTATGGTTTTGTTGGTCTATTCGGCTTGCCCATTCCACTAGGGTGATAAGGTGTTGATAAAATCATTTTGATTTTTGAGGCCTTCGAGATATTTGGTCACATTGTTGCCGATAAACTGTTTTCCGTTGTCACATGCAATTTCGGATTGTATTCCGAATCGACATATGATGTGGTCCCAAATAAAGTCGATGACTTCTTTCTCCCTGACCTTTTGATAGGCATGTGCTTTAACCCACTTTGAGAAATGATCAGTCATAAATAAAACAAATTGAGCCTTACCTGGTAATGATGGAAGAGGGATGACGATGTCCATACTCCACTTCATGAACGACCATGGGGATAAAACCGAATGCAACAACTCCCAGGGTTAATGAACCATCGATGCATGTCTTTGACATTTATCACATTTTTGCACAAACTCCTTCGCATCGTTTTCCATATCAATTCAGTAATACCCGACTCTGATTACCTTTCGAACCAGTGATTTGACGCCTGAGTGGTTCCCACATGTGCCTTCGTGGACTTCCCTCAAAACATACTCGGTATCTTCTGGTCCCAGACATATCGCTAGCGGACCATCGAGCATCCTTCTGAGCAAGTTTCCATCTTCGGACAAGCTAAATCGGGCTGCCTTCATACGCAGGGCCCTCTATTCCTTTGGATCTGAAGGAAGTTTTCTGATCCTCAAATACTCTATATATTTGTTTCTCTAATCCCAAGTCAAGCTCGTGGAGTTTATCTCGGCGTGGCCTTCTTCAACCCCCGAATTGAGTTCGTTATCTTCGACCAACGAGCCTAGATTTGCAAAGTCATGAGCTTCTGTTAGTTTGTATGAGTCCACCAATCAGCAGAGTACCTGGTCCTTTATGAGGTTATGCTGTGAATGCTAATAAAGCTGTAAGTAAATGAGACACAGGATTTTTACGTGGAAAAATTCCAACTCAAAGGGACAAAAATTACGACCTACACCTGTAGGCTTTCAACTTCACTAACTTGTAAACATAGATTACAAGCCACCTTGTAATGACTCCATTACAAAGAATTTAACTCAACTAACTTGTGGTACTCTCACCACAAGCCACTTTGTCACTCTCTAGTTATAAAGACTTTAACTAACTTGTGATACTCTTATCACAAGCCACTTTGTCACTCTCTAGTTACAAAGACTTTAACTTATGTCTAAACCTAGTCACAACATAAACTCAGAGAGTTTACGAATGTCACAAGAGGGATCCTAATCAACGCTTATGGCTAAGAAGTTTAGGAGATGCAATAATCACAAAGTTACAACTCAACTAAGGACAACAAAATACTAACTTTAGGAACTGGTCCGTAGTAGCGTTTAACTTTGTTCTTCAAGCTCGTGAGAATTAATTTCTCTGTTGTGCAACAGGCTTGAATGAGAAACAGAAGTGTTCAAGTGATGTTTTGATATAAACTCATTGTTGATACACCTTGATGATATCACTTGAAATGATGTAAGCACTTTAGTTGGTCAAGGAATAATGGGCACTGCAAACAGTGTAGGCAATCACGTCACTTCCAACTGTGTCCCATTGACTTCGCACTGCTATAAGGGAACAACAAGGGTATTAGGTCCTTGTTTGGTTCTCTATCCCCTGAAGCTATAGCAGTTCACATTGAACTGGAATCTATTAACTTGCAGTGTAGCCCAAGTGTGTCAGGTTACCTCTCTGGTTCCTGACAATGTTTGTTAGATCATCAAAACATAAGTCAAAGACATTGAAAACCTATCAGCTTCTCTATTTTGATCTTGTGGCACATGTTGCAAAGTCCATTCTTTTAACTGGTGTAGAGTTACTTGTTGCTTATCCAAGTATCTTTGCATTCATTCCTCTCGAACTTCAAACGTTCCGTTTACCTGATTCACAACGATGAGGTAGTCACATTTGGCTTCGATCACCTCTGCTCCCAAGCCATTGGCTAGTTCGAGACCTGCAATCATGGCCTCATATTCGAACTCGTTGTTAGTCAATCTTACAGTTCTAATAGAATGTCTAACCACGTTACCTGTGGGTGGTTTCAGCATGATGCCGATTTTGGACCGCTTCACGCTCAAAACACCATCTGTAAAGAGGATCCAGATCACCGAAGATTTACCCAGGTTGACTAATAATTCTCTTTCAACCTCGGGCACTACGGATGGTATGAAGCCATCCACGAAGTCTGTCAAGATTTGAGACTTGATGATTGTTCGGGGTCGATACTCAATATCGTACCCATTGAGTTCTATGGCCCATTTGGCCAATCACCCCGAAAGATCAGGTTTATGAAAATATATCGAAGAGGATAAGTTGTTACAACACATATGGGATGACATTGAAAGTATGGTTTAAGTTTCTTAGAAGCGCTTATCAAAGTGAGTTCTAGCTTTTCTAGATGAGGATATCTAGTTTCAGTTTCACCTTGCGTCCGACTAATATAATAGATAGGGAATTGTGTACCTTGTTCTTCTCGGATTAAGACCCCACTTACTGCTATCTCTAATACTGCCAGATATAAGTAAATTTGTTCGTCTTCCCTCGGCATGTGAAGCAATGGCGGTTCAACAAGTATCGCTTAAGTTCCTCCAAAGCTCGTTCAAATTCTGGGGTCCATGTGAAGTTATTCTTCTTTTTCAGCAACGAGAAGAATCGATGACTTCTATCGAACGATATCGAGATGAATCCACCTAGGGCTCCAATGCACTCGGTTAGCCTTCGTACAACCTTCACATTATCCACTACCGCGATATCCTCGATTGCTTTGATCTTATCGGGGTTGATCTCGATATCCTGATTTGACACCATGAATCCAAGAAATTTTCTAGACCCGACCCGAATGCATATTTCTCTGGGTTGAGCTTCATGCTATATTTCTTCAGTATACTGAAAGTTTCCTGTAAATGCTTCAAATGGTCCTCTGCTCGTAGGGACTTAACTAACATGTCATCAATATAACCTTTCATAGATTTCCCTATTTGTTCTTCAACATTCAGTTTACTAGGCGTTGATAGGTTGCACCAGCATTTTTTAATCCGAATGGCATTACATTATAACAGCAGGTACCATACTTAGAGATGAATGAAGATTTTTCCTGGTCTTCCGGATTCATTTGTATTTGGTTGTTCCCGGAATAGGCGTCGATAAAACTGAGGATCTCGTGGCCAGCTGTGGCATCGATCATGCGATCCATGTTAGGCAAAGGAAAAGAATCCTTGGGGCATGCTTTATTTAGGTCTTTGTAGTCTACACACATCCTAAGCTTGTTTCCCTTTTTAGGGACAACTTCTACATTCGCTAACTATTCAAGATATTTTAATTCCCGAATGGACCCTATTTTGAGAAGTTTGGTTACCTCGTCTTTGATGAAAGTGTGTTTAACCTCAGATTGAGGCCTCCTTTTTTTGTTTCACCAGGCGGAGCTTCGGGTATAAGCTTTGTTTATGAGTAGTGATCTCCGGTGGGATCCATGTCATATCGAGATGGGACCAAGCAAAAAAATCCATATTAGTTATAAGAGATTGAATAAGTATTTTCCTGAGCTCGGGAGTTAACCCTGTGTCCAGGTATACCTTTCGATTGGGCAGATGCTCGATCAATATGATTTGTTCCAGCTCTTCGACCATTGATTTTGTGGCGTCAGAATTATCGGGGATTGTGAAGGATCGAGGTACCCAATAGTCATCATCCTCATAAGTTCCCTTCTCCTTCGTTTGGGTCGAGGCCGGTGTCTGTGGTTGCTATTAACCTCCTGCTTTCCCTTCGAACTCAACCCTTTCATTGATGAGAGTGTCGATATTGGTATCACTTCGTCGATGGAAAACATTTCCTTAGCGGCGGGTTGCTCCCCATAGACTGTTTTGACTCTCTCTAGAGTTGGGAACTTTAGAATCTAGTGAAGGGTCGAAGGCACTGCCCTTATGTTATGGATCCACGGTCTCCCGAATAGGGCATTATACCTTATATCGCCCTTGATCACATGGAACTTCGTCTCTTGGATGGTCCCAGCCATATTTACTGGCAAAGTTGTTTTGCTTTTGGTGGTTTCACATACCATATTTAAGCCATTTAGAACACAGGAAGGGGGTACAACCTAATCTTGTAGGCCGAGCTATTCCACAGCCCTTGATCGAATTATATTGGTCGAGCTACCTGGATCAATCAAAACATGTTTAACTTGAGTCTTATTCATAAGTACAGATATTATCAGTGCGTCATTGTGGGGTTGTTTGATCCCTTATACATCCTTATCATTGAAAGACAAGGTTCCTTCTGATACGTAATCTCGATTTCACTTCTCCCTTGTGATCGAAACCTTGGTACGTTTTAATACTGGTCTTTGAGGAGTGTCGACCCCTCCAACGATCATGTTAATTATGTGCAATGGTTCTTCTTGCTCATTCTGTCTACTGGAATCTCTATTTTGAAGTGATTTTTGGCTCGATCGCTTAAGAATTCCCGAAGGTGCCCCTCGTTGAACAATTGGGCTACTTCCTCCCTTAGCTACCTACAATCTTCTATTTTGTGGCCATTGGAGCCATGATACTTGCATATTTGGTTGGGATTTCTCTAGGATGGATCGGTCTGCAAAGGTTGAGGCCATCTAGTGTCCTTGATACATCCACTGGCTGATATGATGGCGGATGCATCTACGTTGAAGTTATATTCCAATAATCGTGGCGTTTCTTTGGGCCTGACATCCCTTTCGAAGACACCCTTGCTCATGGGTCCCTATGAACTTTGAATTGCTGCCTCTACGGTCTCCATTATGCGGTTGATATCGATATCTATTCGACCTTGGTCCTCGATCGATATCCTTCATGATTCTATCCACGGGCCTATTAGGATAAATGGACCCGGAAGGAGTCCCAAGTTGATCATCCTCGACCCTCATCTTCAACTGATACTGATTATGTACATCGGCCCAAGTGATAGTTAGATACTTGATCAATTTTTTCTTCAACTACTGTGAAGCTATGGAACTCCGAACGTTGAGGCCTTGAGTGAAAGCTTGAACAACCCAATCATCGGTGACCAGTGGCAAGTCCATTTGTTCCATTTGGAATCGAGATACGAATTCCCTGAGCATTTCGTTGTCCTTCTGCCTTATCTTGAAAAGGTCCGACTTTCTTGTTGCAACCTTAATGGCTATGGCGTGTGCCTTTACAAAAGAATCTGCAAGCATAGCAAACAAATCAATAGAATTAGGTGCTAAATTATGATACCGTATCATAGCACCCTTCGATAGAGTCTCCCTGAATTTCTTCAACAAAATGGATTCGATCTCGTCATCTTCCAAGTCATTTCCTTTGATGGAACACATGTATGAGGTGACATATCCGTTTGGATCAATTGTCCCATTATACTTAGGAATCTCGGGCATACGGAACTTCTTAGGGACTGGCTTCAGAGCCGCACTTGGGGGAAAGGTGTCTGTACAAACCTTTTTGAATCTAGTCCTTTCAATATCGGTGGTGACCCTGGGATTTGGTCGACTCTAGAGTTATAGGTTTCCACCTTCTTATCGTTTTCCTCTATCTTCTTTTCCCCAATCTTGATTCGCTTTGTCAACTCTTCGAGCATTTTTATAATAGCAGGGTTGGTCTCTGATTCCTTCTCATTCGATTTTCTCGAAGCCAATTCGGCCCTGGGTACAACTTCTTGGGATGGCTCGAGTTCGAACCTATTTGGCGTGTGGTTCTGATTTTGGAGCTGAGTTATTGCTGCATGTTGGGCCTGCAATATTTTGAAAATTACCTGCAGGTTAATCCTTCCATCTTCATCGCCGTGTGCATTCTGAGTTGGGTACCCCCCACGAACATTGCTTTCGGGATCGACGGTCAAATTTTCATTGATGGCTACATACGAACTTTCGTCGATTGGATCTATAGCCGGAACTCCATCGAGGCCATCAGGGGGTACAGCGTTTCCTGGTGCAATGTTATCATTATCGTCATGGTGGCTGAGATCATTGTCAATGTGTTAAGGTGCTGACTGAGAATTTGACATCTTTTAATCCTGTAATCAAAGGCACTTCAAAGAACAAGCGTAAAATAGTGTGTGTTACAAAAATTTATACCAGACAATCATTATTATCCTTAGACCTATGGTGGACACCAAAATATTTACCTTAAAAACGGATAACAGTTGAACTTATACTGCCATTTTAAGGATACGTGATTTACTTAGCACAAACTAAGAGAAAACGTAAATTGATACTGAAATTAATTGCAAATATAAATAAAGTAAACCAAATAAAATGTATAGCTTTGATTCTTGTGCTGGGTTGCCCTCGAATCAAATGAATATTTTGCCGGAAAGCATGAACAAAGTAACAGAAATATTGAGAGCTTAAGAGAATAAGAATGTATTGCTTTATGTAACATGTATATGATGCCTTTACAAATGGTCAGACCCCCTTTATATAGTATGAGAGTCCTATTCTTGGTACAACTCTAAATACAATAAGAAATCCCATGATTGGCTGATTAATCGGCCTCTTCTTGATACGTGCCGAGATTTGCGCCGTGATCCTCGCCCGATTGCGGATATTTCGTCTTTTCGTTATTCGACCTAGTAAGCTTTCCTCGATCTCTATCTTATTCGGTCCCAAACTTGATCGATCTCGATCTCATTCAGACTCGGATTTGGTCGATCTTAGTCTCAATCGGTCTCGGGGTCTCGAGCTTGACAACCTAACCCTGCACCATAGTTTGATATAAATCGAAGTCGAACCTTGACTTATCATGCTCCTCCCTCGATTAGCTACGCAAAAAGGGCAAGCCCGATTTTGCCCGTATACAAGTATGCTAGTGAATATCCAACCATTTACCGGGTGATATAGGTCTCATATTTAAGTCATGTTACCGAGTGACATGGGTCCGAATTTAAGTCGTGTTACTAGTTGGACCAGTTAGTTGGATACACCAAATGGATAAAAGGAAGTTAAAAAACAATAGGGGTTGTTTGAGTAATAAATAAAACTACAATTTCACTGTTGGTGTATTTTTTTTGTGTGGAAAGTCTTCATATCTTTATTTTCCTCCTTAATTTTTCTCCAAGAATCTAGTCACGAATTCTACATACAGCTAGCATTTGATTAATCAGATTATCCATTGGTTTCTTTTCCTTGTTTGTCTAATGGAAATTAGACAAGAATGATGGTTTTTAAGGCCCATAGAATACTACTGATCAATAGGGGCATTTGCATCTATACCCGCTTTTTGTGTCACATTTTAACTTGTGCATGTTTTACAAAAAAATTATAAGTGTACCCGCTTTTTCGCATAACTTCAGCATACGGGGTTGAAGTAGCAAAGACAATCACGCAAAACTTCAGCATTCTAGTAGCCGGGCCTGAAGTTCAGCTCTAGAGCTGAAGTTTTTTGTTTTTTTAACTAGCGAACTTCAGCTCTAGAGCTGAAATTATTGTTTTGTAACTGGCGAACTTCAGCTCTAGAACTGAAGTTTTTGTTTTGTAACTAGCGAACTTCAGCTCTAGAGCTGAAGTTTTTGTTTTTGTAACTGGCGAAGTTCAGCTGGCGAAGTTCAGCTCTAGAGCTGAAGTTTTTGTTTGTAACTGGCGAACTTCAGCTCTAAAGCTGAAGTTTTTGTTTTGTAACTGGCGAACTTCAGCTTTAGTGCTGAAGTTTTTGTTTTGTAACTGGCGAACTTCAGCTCTAGAGCTGAAACACTACAATTAGCAGTGATTTTTTAAGAAAATTAGTGTACATCTTCTCATCTCAAACACGAATAAACATACAAAAACTTCAAAATTTTACAGATTATCCTATTGGTAACTTAAACTTTTTCCTAAGACTAATTTGCTGTAAATTTAGACCAAAAGTACAACTGCCGAACTGTTCAATTAAAAAAAGTTGACCTTATAACTAAAGCAGCGTTGCTTCTCGAGATAAATACCAGTTTGTTTTGTAACTTGAAGAAGAAAACGAAGGAGGAAGAGAAAAGATGCTGAAGTTATTTAAAAAGTGAGTACAAATTAAAAATTTTAAAAAAATGAATATAAGTTAAATGGGGGCGACTAAATAGGGCGCACCGTATAATTTTTACGATCAATAGTAATTAGCTAAAGTTTTTGTTTAAGTCTCTCTCACCAACTTGTTCGCACCAAAAGAGCTCACAAGAACTATCTTTTTGTTGGTTTTATTACGTTCATTTGGGTCTTGATTAATTTGAATTCACATAGTTGTTAAAATGCGAGACGCTTTCTATTAGGATTTTTTTATTTATTCTGAAAGCTCGAATCCGTAACCCCTTGTTAGCTACAAGAACATGCTACTACCTAAACATCTATGTACTACTATATTATAATCTTTTCAAGATATTCTAGTATTTTTGTCTAGTTCGTAGGCGATCAATAGGGTTTCTTTAGATACTAACTAAATATTTTCCTACTACGTATGGCACATTAATTATTATTGCCTTTGTTATTAATTAGGAGAAGGCAATAATATCTTTTTATTATTATATCCAACACCCTTCAAGTTGCTCTACCATCTGTAATTCGAATTCTTCCAATTTGAAACAAAAGTGGTGTTTGAGATTTATTTGGAGACATAGATACATCTCTCTATAATTAATTTTTTCCTCAACTAATTAATCCATATTAGCGTCATGTAGAGCTCATTAAAAAGAGAAGCACTGTTTACCAGAAAAAAATTATTCATTCTTCAAGCAATCGAATTTGGGACCTCTGGTTAAAGG
Organism: Nicotiana tabacum; assembly: GCF_000715075.1. Lineage (NCBI taxonomy): Eukaryota > Viridiplantae > Streptophyta > Magnoliopsida > Solanales > Solanaceae > Nicotiana > Nicotiana tabacum. The sequence goes on along the minus strand of NC_134092.1, from coordinate 130,364,271 downwards.
TGCATAATTCTTCATTATATACTATATAGGCGTAATGGCTTCCTGGCCACTTAAACTTGTAGGACTTTTGAAAGCCGATACATGAGCTTTGGATTTTCCCATTTGGACACTCCAACTTAACAAAATGGGTACTAATAAACACTTTAGACCATTGACCATGCCTACGTGGAAGCATTGCAGCTGACATGGCTAAACAGTGTGCAAATCACGTTGCCAAGGCGCATGAATAGTATTGTTTTTACTAAAAAAAAAATAGAATTAGAATAAAATATAAATAAAAATGAAAAATGAAAAAAAAAAAAAGACTTTTCCCCTCCCCTTTCAATTCTTTCGTCTTCCTAACATTTATTCATAAAATTGTCTGAATTCATCTCTTAAAGAGCAGCAATTCTTCCAGCAACTTGGTCAAGATTACGTTGGCTATCGGATGTTCATGTTCTACAATTGCTGAAGTATGTTGAGTGCAACTGAACCATGCTCTTACAGAAATGACGAGGGCGGTTGACATTCCTCTGGTTACCACCATAGATTCTTCGGAATCCACCAACACCAATACCACCCCTCAAATAGATCTTTCTTGCCGTAGAAGCAACTCTAATGTAGTACCACGCAGGGTCATATATAGCAAGCTCTTTGAGTTTACCAGTCATGACGAGATCAGTCCACTCAGAAAGCTCCATCTTGCCAGAACGCTTGAGGTGAGCGGCATAAGCCTTCACAAATTCGTGAGGGGAAACATCTTTCATGGTTCTCGCTGCCTCCATCTTCAATTCTGTTGTTGTTGCGGCACCGAAGCAGATCTCTCTTCAGGTTGCTCCAATGAGGGTACAGATTAATATTGGGTATGTTTCAGGCGTTTTTCTGTTTTTTCCTTTTTTGTATTTGTAATTTTTTTTTCTGATTTTGTATTTAAAAATGGGACCCAAAAATAACACATGGCAAGTAATAAATAGCTTAGCATGATGTGTTGTACATGTCAACGCAATTGATATACACGCTCTGGTTGATGTGTTTATTAGTACCCATTTTGTCAAGTTGGAGTGTTCAAATGGGAAAATCCAAAGTTCGTGTATCGACTTTCAAAAGTCCTACAAGTTTAAGTGATCAGGGAGTCATTACGCCTACTATATATAATATGTACCTTTGAATGAGGTTCAAGAGCTATATATAGTAATCTTTTTAAAGACGTAAAAAAGGCAGAATAGCCTAAATGACACCTATACTTGTGTCATTTTGTCATGCCGGTCTCCAAACTTAACAATTTGCCAACTGAATACTTACACTCCTTCAAAACATGTATAATAAATGCTTATGACAGGAGGTTGTAGTGCGTGTAATATAATCTCCTCCACGTTGGCTGTCACGTCAAGAAAATTAAACCACGTAGGCTCCAGGTCATTTATTATGGTCACATAGGAAAATAAAATGAGAAATGCTTATTATACCCCCAAACCCAAATTTTCCACTCATTTTAATGGAGGAAAATTACTGGCGGAATAGAAATTGAAAATGGAGGAAAATCAATGGCGGAACAAGGGTTGTTGGTTTTCTCCTCCGAATTTCAAAATTTAACGGAAAAGAGCATGTAGGCGTTGCACTTAAGAAAATAACCTTCCAATTGAGGCTCGGATCTAGATATTGAAGACAAGGCAAGAGATTGGAGACACCCGCCATGGCTGCAAACACCGGTTGCAAGTCGTCACCGTCCGGGTCGCCCCGCCAAGTTACTCCACCAAGCCACATTGGTGGAGTAAAACGATTAAGGGAAAGACACTTATAGTGACCCTTAAAGGTGCCATCTGCTATGTTGAAAATACCCATGTCCAAGCCGCCCCTTCTTCATAGTCACTGTATTGTTCATAAAAATCATCAGTAAAATAAACACAATTGGGCTTAACTCCAAGAAATTGAGAAGCTTGGACTGACAGAGATGCATTAGCACCCAAAAAGAGAGCCTTGTCATGGAACGAAAAGGGAAGGGGGTGTTGTGGGGGGGAGTGGGGAAGAAGAGATATTTCTTTTTTTTTTACTTATTTATTTTTCATTCTTATTTTAATGATTTTTTCTTTTTCTTTTAATTATTTCTGGTTCAAAATGTTCATATTCACGCTCATTATCCACGTGAATTACACTCACTTTATCCAGCTCAACCATTATTTTGTCACATGTGCTTGGTCAACGGTCAGAGGGATTTAAATATAAATTTTGAACAAGTTAAAATATCTGGATGAAGAAAAAAATAAAATAAAGGGACCAGCATTACAAAGTGGCATACGTATATGTGTCATTTAAGTCATTCTGCCCATAAAAAAATATCTGTTTTCTGGTCAAAGAAATTTTTCTCTATTATATTTCAACTGGTCCAGATTCTCCAGAAAACAAATGTGAAATCTAGTTAAGTAAACGACGTACGTTTACTCAACGATTCAACTTTTATATTCTATATACTCAAGTCAATATATTTGCTGATGTATGAGGGAACAAGCTTAACTTCCCATTTTTGTCTCTACTTGGAATATGCAAAGCTATGTGGAAGTTCAAAAAGAGTGTAAATTTTTTTATGCAATTAAGTTAAATTACATGTAATAATAGGTAGTAAGAGTTTATAACTGATAACTCGAAAGATATAAATAACCAGCTTATTATTATAACATGTTAAATTACATTGACGCATAAACGGTTTAAACTTCATTTATGGGATTGAATTTGGAGTTCTACCACAGCTCATTCGATTTATTGGTTTCGAAATTATTTATTTGTACTTATTTAATGAAGTTTTTAACACATATACACTGTCCTAACCAAAGTTACTGGATTATGATGAACCAATAGGTTCTGGCGCCCTTAAATTGACAATGTAAATAATTTTTGCTTTGTCAATATGTATACTTTTCCCTTAACCAGAAGTCTCCGGATCGAGCCCTGGGTATGCAAAAAATTTTGGTAAGGAGTGTTACCCTTCGAATGGGCCTACGCGGTGCGAATCCGGATATAGTCGAGCTCCAATACGAATATCAGATACCGGGTTAGAAACAAAAAAAAAACATACATCAGCAAGCAAGTGAATCAAAAGTCCAACATCACTTGAATTAAGTTAATTTTAATTTATTTCTTCTTTCTTGTATTTGCTAAAAAAAAATTGTTAGATCCACAAGAAGATGGTGGCTTTAACGTTATTTCATGGGGTTAGCTAAATTCTTATAATAAAATATTATGTGTTTTTAGCAGCCGTCTGCCCCATGCACAAAACTGGTCGTTATGACAATTAATATTTACCAGGACTTGATTATATGGTAATTAATATATAATCAAATCCTTATAGTTGTTAATTAAAATCCATTCGTCTCTTACAATTTGATAATTATTTGTGCTCAATTGTTGAAGTTTACTATGAAGCCATTGAGGTTATAGCACACAATTTGTAAAAACATTAGTTATGATATACATAATAAATTAGTTTGTTGGATCTTCGTGTGCACGTACAATAAGATATGCGGTTAGTTATTAAACTTATTTGTCATGATAGAAAATATATTTCATTTTCTCGACGTGAAAGTGACTCATAAATTATAAAGTATAAATCTTGATCTTTATTTTATGTTATTGTAAAAGAATATTAGTACCATGATAATTTTGCATGTCTATAATAATTTCAATGGTAGTTGATATGCCAATTAGAAGCTCAACCACCCTTTTTTTTCTTCTAATTTCTAAATACAGGCTGCTAATAATTTTGCATGTTTATTGTACGTGTTCAGCAATCTTTTGACATGTACATATTGCATAGCTCAAAAATGTGTGTACTATATACAAGAAAAATGTGAATTATATGGGGATTTTTCTGCGGATTATACAGGAAAATGCAAGTAATTTAGTTTTCTGTGGATTTTCCTACCAAAAAGAATCCGATGGGAAAACCTTCATAGGTAATTATTACTTGCGAAACTTAAAATCCCCAGGTACATTACCTAAGGATTTTTAATCCGCATGTAAATTACGTGCGGATTTTTTGCACCAAATACTAAAAATTTCGGAAGAAAGTTTTGGTAAAAGTTCGTGAAAAAAAAAAGGAAATTTCTTGCGGATTTTCCGCAAGTAATTCCCCATGAAAAGTTTCAACGAATTTTTGGCAAAAAATTTCTGAAAAACAGATTTATTATTTTTACACTACAAGAAAACGGGTAACTTAAAAAACAGATAAATTATTCGACCGTACCCATATTTGAGACGGATAAAAATGTGTTTATCCGGTAGATAATATGGATATCCATATTATCCATGGCTTCTTAAATATGTTCACTTATGAGAGAATTCCTAGTCTTCCAAACTTGAGGAATTTCAATTTGAGACTTTACAAATGTAAAAGTTAAACACATTGGTTATCCATTTAGTTAACCATTTTCTAAGTGGATAATATAGTTTTTTATCCAAACCTGAATTAAACTCCTTTCTAGTCAGTGAATACTCCCGAATTTAATTTCACATATAGTTTTTCCATTGATTTCAGTTGCTATACTAGTTGAAGACCAGCACTAAGATTTCGAATTTCTTTTTCTTTGTTTTGTTTAAATAACAGTAATCATCAAAGCCGAGTTAATCAGCAAATTTGAGAAATATTAGGAAATAACTAGTACTCCTATAATATTGCTGATGACTGCAAATTAAACCCAAAATATTTGTAAAATTCCAGTAATAAAATTTTTGACAGACAAACTAAAAACTTAATATAAAAATTAACTGATGCAGTTATCTATGTTTTTTTTTTTTTTTTGGGGGGGGGGGGGGGGGGTGAGAAACGTAAATTATCAAGTTCGTATCACAAGAACTTGTGGACAAAAATGGAATTGCCAAATTCAACTTTCAAACTTCATTCAAATATATATTTAAGAATTTCACCACCAAATTAGGCACATTTGCACTAATATATTTATATTCAGTCTTAGTCTTCTAATTATAAGGTTATTTAATAAGATAAGAAAAATCTGTTTAATTCAAAATCAGGAATCTGACGACCAAGTTGGGTAAATTTGCACATATATATATTTTTTAAACTAAGTCTTCTAGTAGACTTTAGTATATCTTTTATATAAATAACTTTGTATATTACACTAATCTTGACCACCAGCTGGCATCTGAAATTTTCTTTGGTTTTAATCGAAGGATAAGGGTAGGACAAAATTATTTTTGCTTAATTACATAAGATTGTGGGTCCTTTTTTGAGTACTATAAACGTAGACCATTGTTTGTCAAAATAATAAATGAAGTAACCTTAATTTAATTAGCTCCTTAAACATCTCTTGAATTTATTGCTAAGGAAATATCGTTGTTATTTTTACCTTTTCCATGAATTTAACTTTAAGACAACAATTTATAGTTAACTTTATCTCAATCTCATGAGCAAAGGAAAAAATAAAATATGAACGTTTCTTTATCATTTTGATTCATTTATTATGCCCCTTATTATTCTCTTTTGTTGATTAATAATTGCGCATGTACCTTATTGAACCTCTAATTTTATGTATTCTAAGAGCACAAAACTGGACATTGTTTCCGGGAACATGGGGACCGTTTGGCCAACACTACAAGAGAACATGCAATTAGCTAGAAACCAAAATCCTAGCTAACTTGCCAAGAGTCCTAGCTAACACCGATTTAGCTAGGAAATTGACCTTAGCTAAATTCCGTTGCTAATATGCTCTTAGCTAAATTTTAGCTAGAAAATTATTTTATCCGTTGTTAATATAGCTAGGGATATTTGCTTGGCACTAATCCCTCGCAATCCTTTGCTAGGAAATGTGGTAGCTAAATCCCAAGCAAACTTTCTTTGGTCAATGTTAACTTTGTTGAAGCGTAGCTAGGCTATTAGCTTGGGACTTATTCCATGCTAATATTTGCTACGACTAGACTAGCTAAATTCCAAGCAAATTTTGACAGGTGAGCGTTGATTTCATTACAACATAGCTAGGAATATCCCTAGCTAAACTTACAAACGTTCTAGCTAAATTACTAGTAGGATTTTTGTCTATAGCTAATTTGGTAGCTAATTTGATAAATATCCTAGCCTATATTTAATTTGGCTTGGGATATTTTCCAGGCTAAATCTAGCTAGGAATAATTCCTATATTATATATGATGAAATACGAATATAATTTTCTACGTAATTTGACATGAGACAAAATAAGTAATTAAATCCATAAATTTGTACGTAAGCATAATCATGGTACCATTAATCCTAGAACAACGAAGTATATATATGTCTATTGGCAAATAAAATATGTCTTAAATTAAATAATTAATAACATAAACTCTACTATTCTAAGATGGGGGACAACCAGAGCCGCTTGGTGGTGGTTGAGAAGTTAAACCAAGCATCTCCCGCATGACAGCACGAGCCGCAACTTTTACTTCTTCTTGCATATCCTCCCGAATATCTACTTGAATTCGTGCCAACATGTTCTCCATCCGTTGCTCCATTGCACGATCAAGAAGTTGCTGAAATTCAGGTGTTTCAAAAACTTGTTGAGTAGGAATATTTGGAGGATTAGGAGCACTAGAGGATGCACAATTATTGTCCAATGAATCTGCCAGAATATAATTTTTGGGACCAAGACCATATATTCTTCCTTTTTTTGCGCCTCCAACTATTTCAATCCAAGTTTTCAGTAGTTGCTCATCTGGTATGGTTTTCAACAAATCCCCAACAGTTTCTTCGCTAGTTTTTTCTCCTTCCTCATCTCCATTTGTTGCCATGTTTCTTTCCATCTCTTCATCATCTACTTCAAAACCTTCTTCATCCCTTGATGTTGAAGTCTCACCTACCTTCTCTTTAATAATTTCTGTAAATGTATGCTGAAAAGAATTATAGTAATTAGTTATTACATAGAATAAAAAAGTGACAAGGTAGATAAAATTTGTGTGAAACAGTCAGATTGTTCTGTAATGAAAGAAATGGATAATGGAGAAATAAACTTCTCTAATTGACAAAGTACATAATAGAAAATGTAAAAAAACAATTCATTTAGTATCAGATGGCATCTTATCACTGTTAATTTCTTGTTGTGCATAAGAAGAGGTGCTATAGAGTTGTTATATGTTTCTCAACTTTAGAATGTGCAAAAACTTAGAAGCTTTCCTTACAATACATAAACAAAAAATGCAGGGTAAGATAATAGGTGCTTGTGATATTCTACCATAATTATGTCCTTGAACAATAACTCTAACACTAGTCCTAGAGAACATTGTTGGGACAGAAGAAAAGAATTACCGTAGGCATATCGTAGCACATAATTGGTAGCTCCCTTGCAGCTTTAGTGTACACATTTAACATGCACATAACTTATACAAGTGTGTATCTTCGTGTGTGTGTGTGTGTGTTTATTTAACGTACTCAAAAGAAAATTATGGTCATACAAAGGTCTTAAGTCACATATCTAGTCAGATGGTCATCATAGTTGTAGTCCCTCACAGCCTGCCAAATTTTCCAGTAAGGTATATAAGCAAAAATTAAAAGGACCAGCACAATCAAATTTGCACCAACTTACATCTGTTATAACTTTAATGTCTTGTGCCAAAACAAAACATATTTGAATCAACAAATAAAAGAGGGGAGGGGAGGAGTGGTAACAATATATATAATATCATAGCTTCCTAACATAGTACTATAACTAGCCAGATTTGTGAAGAACTTTGTTCCCCTTCCTACAGCAATGCAAAAAGATTGAAACCGTCATCTTAGATAAAAGCTATCTATATTTAGAAATAATGTTTACTTCTGTAATAATATTTGTTATTTCCTCCAAGCCAAAGTTAATCTCAAGTGGCAGTAATATATTGTTGAAAGTAATTATTTTCTTGTTCAATACTTCCTTTTGATTTAAGTACTCCTTTTGAAATTTGAAGATCATTTATCATAAATTAGCTAGTTTTACTCTAGCTAGTAGTTTGCTGCAATACTCTCCTTCTTTATCTAAACATGAGATGGACAATGTGAGAAAACTCTTGTAGGTTAGAGTTGTGGAGTCGTTTTGTATAAGTTCAGTTATATATATATATATATATATATATATATATATATATATATATATATATATATATATATATATATATATATAACAGTGCCTTCGACAAGAAAGTCTATCTAAATACCCTCCTAGTTCCATGCCCAGACTTAATTTACTCTACGACCAAGGTTGTTATCATTCGTCACAACCAGAAACTGCCTCACTTAACCTAATAAGCTGCCTACTACTTTTCTTCCTAGTCTAGTATCATTATAGTAGATTTTTACACTCGACAATGCTCACCAAAGAGACCATCAAGATTCTCAAAATCCAACAGTAGCCTAAAACTTCAGTTTCTTAACTCATTGAATAATTCCATGACTTCAGTATTCCAATCACAACAACATCACTTGTAGATTAAATCAATTACCAATGATAAGTAATCATGCCAAGGGATCAGGATACTTTCAGATACATAAATATTTGAGAAAGGATATATGAAATGACATGCATAGAAGAAAATGATAGCTTGAACCACTTTCACTTTGATCAGTTGAACCACTTTCTCAGTTTGAGAAGTGTAAAATGAACAAAAAACCATGGGTTAAATTTCCCTTGGGCTTATGAAGATGATAAGGTGAATCCAACTAATAGAGTAGCTGGTAACCATTCTATTGATACTAAAGTGAAGGGAGCTGCTAATGGGGAAGCCTATTGGGGAGCAAAGTTATTCACAAAAATAATGAGAACAACAATCAGAATGAAAACGTCGACCGGGTATTACAAAAGTAAAAAAAGGACAGTGTAATAAAATATTTTTCTAACACAGATGAAGGAAAAGACAAGACTAACAATGAGAAAGGGGAGAAGTAGAAGACTCAGCAGGTGTTGCACCGAAGAAATGAGATAAAAACGTACCCACATCCTTTCTGACATTCCACATATCCACTTCTTTTCATTTTTGGTTCTGTGAGTCTTCAGAAATAATTCATCATTATGGAGATCTTTCCATGTTAGCTCCTTCTGCAATCATTAAGAATATTGTTAATTAACAGAATATATCATAGAAAAAAATTAGACTAATACTAATTAATACTGAAAAGATTAAAAAAAATATGTGTCTTCTTCTGTACTCAGCAAATGCAACTGATCCTCCGGTATGTAAGGAATGACCATTCTGTTCTTCGAGTTGATTTCTTATTTCTTTTTAAAATTCTCAGAGTTCCAATATTCTATCAAAACGTCCCAGTGATCTTTAGCAATCCATCCCGGTATTTCTTTTGTTTTTGAAAATTGTCTTTTTGCTTTTCCCAAACTGTCACTTAACCTTTCACTCCCCACATGCTCAAAAGTTCATCGAATAAAAACTTTATCCTCACTAGGAAAAGAATATTTTTTCTGTAATTAAAAAGTAAACATTCAGTTTGGTATCATTTATCAAGTTAAGTCAATTACGACAGTTAAGTATAAATACCTCGAAGTCATTGAACCATCTATCTCGTACATGATCCGGAACTTTGCTCCAACAATGCCATGATCCAGAAAAGCTTTTCTTAAAGGCTATTGTTACATTCCGAACAGCTTCATGTGGGCAAAATCTACAAAATAATCAATATAATATTTTATTGGAAGATAACTAAATGAAAACGAATTTAACCACAACTTGTATAACTAGATTTACTTACGTGTCTCCGTTTACTTTCAAAGATATTATTTCACGAGTAGTATCTCGTCTTGCCTGTGGATTACTACTTCCATAAGATGCAAGTGTTTGTTCAGCAGAAACATCTTGAGAATGAGTTTCTTGTTGAGAACCAACATCCTGAGAAGAACGAGGTGCTTGTTGATGACCAATATTCAGGGAAGCAGGAGTTGCTTGTTGACCACCAACATTTTGAGAAGCAGAAGTTGTTTGTTAAGCATGAACATCTTGAGATGTACGTATAAGCTGCCGAAAACTACTTTCATGAGACGAGATAATATGTTGGTTTGAACCAACTTGTTGAGATTTAGGGGGTGATGGTTCACTAATATTGGCATGAGAAGTGTTCGGTAGTTGTTGGTAGCCTTCTCCCCCTTTGTTAGACATGCCCCCACGACCTCCCCAACTACGTTTAGTGCATCTTCCCCTTGTCATACTTCCTGATCAAATACTGGCAAGAAGAGTAGAACAATAATAATAATAATAATACACTAGCCAAACAGAACATATAAAATATAAAAATTTGACCATCCAAATATTTTGTTAGAACAAGCATAACAGAACATATAAAGTATAAAAATTTGACCATCCAAATATTTTGCTACAACAAGCATAACAGAGACCTCTCTATTTGACCTTTTAGCAAAACAATTCACCTACTTTTTTCCCTTTTTAATAGATCTTCTTCGATAAGAAATGATATTTTTCTGTCTTTTAGTGGGAGAAAGATTTATAGTTTACCTGTTATATTTTTTATGGAGATTTTGATATGATTATCACAATCTGGAATCTATTTTGTTCACAAGATATGTTATGAGCGTGAATTGCGAATTCAGCTAGTAGCCTAGTACTAGGAAAATGTAAGGTTTTCGAATATAAAATGTGGAGAATGATATCATAGATTTGAGTTTGGCCTAGCTAGTATTCTGCTACTTGTTTGAAAATAGCCATGTAAACAATGGGAACTAACAATTTCTGTATGAGATGTACCATATTGCTATCATGTAATATGTACTGCTAATGCTACAAGCTGCAGAAAATATCAGCAATCACAATAAAGAACACAAACAAAAATATTGTAGTAAAAGTCATGTGTTATACTTAACAGCTTGTTTTCTATGAATGTCATTATTTTCACTATAATTTTGCTCAAATTTCAATCACTTTGTTCATCTTCTTCATCTTCATCAGATTCTTCTATCTCTTCATCACTTTCAATATCACCAATATCATGCACTCATTTGATTTCAGCAGTCTCTTTTTCAAAGTCATGTACTTCCAACTCACCATTTTCATGACGTAAGCAGTCAAGATCATCAGTGACATTTGGAAGTATAACAGGCAAATCCTCATCTTCTTGGTACGGGATATTTGGAGAATCAATACGGCTTCTAGCTTTTATTTTGCACACTGCCCACCAATCAACCCTATCTTTTCTTTTACTGGGATATTCTGCAAAATAGACTTGTTGTGCTTGTTCAGCCAACACAAAAGGTTCATAGGCATAGCTCGAGAAACTTTTCTTATGATTGATATCGATTAGACAATATTGATTATGGACCTTCAGCCCTCGGCTCATTGTTGGATCAAACCAATCACATTTGAACAATACGAGAGTAGTTCTTTTCTTTGTCGGATTAGAATACTCTAGTTGTATCACCTCAACGAGCAATCCATAGTAGTCACTTTCATACTCACTCCAACTTGTTCCTTTGATGCACACACCACTATTCATAGTTGTTTTGTTAGAGCCATATGTAAGAGTGTCGAACTTATAGCCATTCGTAAAATACTGAGGCCATGTTTGCACCCATTTAAAAGGACCAGAAGCTAAGTCTTTCAATCGCTCATCAATTATGTTATTAGCTGGATTAAGGATCTATTAATAAAACAAATAACCAATAGTATGTTTAGTTAAATATAAATTTTAAGCCAAAACAAATAAAGACTACAAATTCTTTTATTTAATTGTAATTTACTCACATAAATTTCAAACCACTTGGCAAATCTACTATTTGTCTCTTTCTCAATTTGCTCGAGGCTAATGTTTTCCGAATTCCTATTTAATTCAGCTTCAAAAATACTACAAGAGCAATGAAATTCTAGTTATGTTAGCCCATTAATGAAACATATGTGCACTAAATTGGTCAAAAATTTAACTTACAGGACGAATTGTTGAATCTCCTCACAATTTAACAGAACATACAAACGTGTTGCATGCCACTCATGATCGGCCAAATACCGACCATCTTTCCCCCCACTCGAACGTCCTGGATGCAGAAAGATGGACAAACAACCATCAGGTGCATCAACTTCATCTCCAATATCATTTCGAGTAACTTTGTTTAGCCTAGTTTGCACGTTAGGATGGAAATAATGGGAACTGAATGTTGAAATTTCTTGAATGATATAAGCTTCACATATTGATTCCTCAACACGAGCTCTATTTTTCACCTTCTTTTTGTAAGTGTGTAGCTCCCTATAATTAAAATATATTTTAGAATGTTGTTAAATAAATTAATTAATTATCTAATCAAAGATTCAATTTAGACTCTTACCGCTCAAAAGGATACATCCACCGAAACTGAACTGGACCACCAACTATTGCTTCATATGCTAAATGAATCGGCAGATGTTCCATGGGATCAAAGAAACCAGGAGGAAATATTTTTTCTATCTTGCAAATTATAATCTTTATTCTTTCTTCAAGCTTTTGTAGATCTTCTACTTTTAAAACAGTTGCACATAAGCCTTTAAAAAATAAGTTGATCTCCATTAAGGCATTCCAAATTGGCTCTGGCAAAAAATCTCGAAATGCAATTGGTAGTAACATTTCCAGAAATACATGACAATCATGGCTCTTCATCCTTGATAATTTATACTCTTCCATGTCTACACATCTAGACAAATTGGAGGCATAACCATCTGGAAACCTTAAACTTTTCACCCATTCACATATCAACTTCTTTGTTCTTTTGTTAGTGAGTATGCTGCCTTTGGCTTCAAAAGTTTCCCTTGATGCTCCTTCAATTCAAGCTCTGGACGATTGCAGTAAGTCTACACATCCATTCTAGCTTTTAAATTGTCCTTCGTTTTATCCTTTACATCCATTACTGTGTTGAATATATTATCAAACACGTTTTTCTCGATATGCATCACATCGAGATTATGCCGAATAATATTATCGCAGAAATATGGTAATTCCTAGAAAATACTTTCTTCGAAATGAATGACCTATTGGCAAAAATTGACGATGACAATCAAAGAATGAAGCCTTTCTTCCATCTTTTAAATGAAATGCCTTACTTTTTTCCATACAACAAGGGCATGACAAATGACCGTGGGTACTCCAGCCAGACAACATTCCATAAGCTGGAAAGTCATTGATAGTCCACATAAGTGCAGCTCGCATTTGAAAATTTTGTTTCTTATAAGAATCATAAGTCTCAGCCCCGTCAACCCATAATTGTTTCAATTCATCAATGAGAGGTTGTAAGTATAAGTCTAATTCTTTCCGGGGCTTTTTGGACCAGGAATGAGAAGACTTAAAAACATATACGGGCTACTCATGCACATTCCAGGTGGAAGATTGTATGGTGTGATGATTACTGGCCAACAAGAATAAGGATGGTCCATCTGCCCATAAGGACTAAACCCATCAGCTACAAGTCCAAGCCTAATATTTCGAGGCTCAACTGCAAAGTCAGGATGGCATTGATCAAACTTTTTCCATGCCTCTCCATCACTTGGATGACTCATTACCCCAGGTTCTCGACGAGATTTTCGGTGTCGTATCATATGTTCAGTGGTCTTTGATGACATATATAACCTCTGTAATCTCGGAGTTATAGGAAAGTAGCATAGTACTTTATATGGAACATCTTTTTGCCTTCCATTGCCTCCTTTCTTAGCCTTATAGCGTGGTTTACCACACTTTGGACAATTTATTTTGTCTTTGTTATCCTTGTAATATAGGATACAACCTGTCTCGCATACATCTATCTTTTCATATCCTAGCCCAAGTTTGGCAACCATTTGTTTAGTCCTATAGTAATCATTAGGTAACTTAGCATCTTCGGGTAAGATCTCCTTCAGAAATAGCAAAATTTGGTTATAGCAATTGTCACTCATGTTAAACTCGGACTTAATATTTAGCAACCTGCACACCGCTGACAGCGTAGAATGATTAACACATCTATTAAACAATGGCTCTTCTGAAGCTTTTAGCATATCAAAAAATTCTTGAGCATTTCGATTAGGAGGTTGTTCTTCTTCATCATCCAAATCAAATCCATCACTTTCAAAGTTGAAACTAGGACCAATTGCATCTAAGACCATAGTGCGATACGGATTTACTGTTGTTCTGTCAGGACCTATTTCACTTTCTGTATTAGCACTAGATTGAGGCCTAGAAATTGGTACAAAAGGCTCCCCATGTGATTCTCATTGATAATAGTCAGAACCGTTCCTGTACAGATGTGCTTTAACATCATGAGGTTCAAGAAACCCACTAATGTTTTGACATCTTGAACACGGACACCTTATACTTCCATTAGAAACGAAGTCATGTTGCATTAATGCAAACCTTACAAATTCGTGCACACCTTCTATGAAGGCAGAAGTTACTCCTTTCCGACTTGGCACTAGTCTATTATACATCCAGATACGATCAGCTCTAAAAGAATTCATGCTTCCTATCTAACAAACACTGACAAAACACTATTTTTAGTGCTTAATAATATAATAGTTAGTTAATACTCAAAGTAAATGAGATCCAAATCTTCTTATATTCTTAGTTCACCAATTTAAACAGATCGACAATACCACAAATAGCTAATTGAGAAAGATTCAGAATAACCATTTAATTAAGAGAAAAAAACACTTAGATTTTCTTAAAAATAAATAGTAGAAGTTGGATCTGTTTTCTATTTGACACATATTTGTAAGTGAAATTTACTATCTCACATCAATTTTGTTTGCTAGTAAACCTTGAAAAGTCACATATACTTCTTTTTCTTTCCAGTCATATATTACAAGTATAAAATTGTATTAATTGAATTCTTCTTCACTTATCATGTTGCCCTCGTGTAAATTAATTTTACTTGGTTTACAATAGTAGAAATAATTCTTCATCATTCTCTCAAATCCAGAAATAGTTGTTCAATAGAGAAATATAAGGACAAAAAATTTATAATTAGCAAAAACCAAACAAAACATACAAGTAGAAACAATTTAAATCACATTACTGAAAGTTCAATTTCTATATATATGATAGGAACATAAATCATTGGGGTAATTGCTATCTCTTAGTTTCAGATTTAACGTAAAATTAAACAATGACAAGAGTTCCTGGTGCGAGAAAGGTACTGATGAACACTCACGATAAATTAAACACTCACAAAAGACCTCTTTGCACAGATGCTTTAGGTATAGGAGAAATTCTTACCTTCACGGAAGCTTACAAGCGACAACGATAATTAACGTTCTTCCTTCACTGAATTGGAAGATGATCGTTGAGGGTTTAGAGGGATGAAGAGACGTGGAAGAGTGCGTGGGCGTTTAGCGAATTTTAAGGAGTTGCGAATTTGAAGGAGTTGAGATACAGTAGTCCAATTAAAATAATATTACCAAGTTAAGCGTTAACTTTACAATTTTAAGGAAAAAGGTTGCCTTTAAGATTTCAATCAAAAGCCCTAAGACGGATCTTTAGGGATTTCAATCAAAAGTCCAAACATGGATATAAAACTCTTATTACCACTATTATTATTATTATTATTATTATTATTATTATTATTATTAATAATAATAATAATAATAATAATAATAATAATAATAATAATAATAATAATAATAATAATAATAATAATAATAATTTGCTAGAGACTAGCTTGGATTCCTCCCTAGCTAAACAACTAAATTTGACAAAAAAAATTAGCGCCATGTTAGAATTTCCCACGAAACCTTAGCTACTTTTTAGCTAGGGATTAGCCAGGGAATGTAATCCTAGCTAAAAGATAATCTTTCCGCAAAATTATTAGCGCCAAAATAAAATTCTCGCTAAAATTTGGCTATAGATTAGCTAAGGAGTCTTTCCTAGCTAGCACATTGCTAGGGATTTGCTACGGACTGTGTCCCTAGCTAAACTATGATCTTTTGGAAAAATAAATTTAGCGCCAAATTAGAATTCCCACTAAAAATTAGCTATAAATTTGGCTAGGAAAAATCTGTAGCTATCATTTAGCAAGGAATAGTCCCTAGCTAATTCCTAGCTATTTTGTTACTAAATTTTTAATCGAAAAAATTTGCAAGGAAATTGGACTTCTCTAGCTACATCCCTAGCTAAAGGCGTATATTAGCTAGGGAATTGAATTCACACGCTAAATTCCGATGCTAATCGCATGTTCTCTTGTAGTGATAGATTTTGTCAAAATATATTTGAGTTTTTTTTTTGGCAAATACATGTTTGATCATCGATTTGCCAAAATATAATTTTACCGCTTTCTAGTATTTGCTAATTAATTAGTTATAAATATAAATCTCAATCTTTATAATTTAGAAAATTGTTCAAACTTGTCTTTTTTAGTGATATTAAATAGATATAGCTAAGCCTTAGTTCTCTGTGGGATTCGATTCCGAACTTTTAGATCAGATTATATTTGCAGTGATCGCTTATCCTTTTTAGGACCAGAGTTGGGCGTAATCAGCTAGCTTAGTAGCTTTTGTTCAGACCTTGTATATACTTAAAAAAATTAATAAATATTTATTTGAAATTACTATAAAAATTCATAAACTTTAAATCTTGGGTCTAACTCCTTGCGAAGGTGTCTCTCTCCTTGCGAAGGAGATGACAGAACAAAAAGAGTTATGCTATTGAAGAGAGCCAAATAGAGAATGAAAAACATTACATAATTTTTTTACAGTACTTCCTGCGGTCCAAAATAAGTGATTTTTTGGTTGTTTTCACATATATTAAGAAATTCACCTTTTAACATTAATTAACAATGAAATTGACCATATTAACCTTTATTATCTCTTCACATAAACATTCCTAACACATACTCCAACATTAATTACTCCAAGGGCAATATAGGAAAAAAATAATTAATTCATTCTTGAAATCTGAAAAAATCACTTACTTTGGACCACAAGAAAAAAGTTAAAAAATCACTTATTTTGGACCGGAGGGAGTACCTTGTTAAATTGACTTGGAAAAATCCAATCAAAGTTATCTAAAAATATGCATTGGTAAGTAAAGTTTAAGGTCAACATTCAACAAGTATATAATATAACGTCAAATGGATGTAATTTTTGATGAATTAGCAGATTTATCCAAAATGGGTATTCAAGAAAATTGCTTTACTGAAATTTGGCAAACTTTGTTTTCTCTTCTGGCTGAGGTGTGAGAACTCAGTATTTTCATTTTTCCATACTTTATGCTTCAAACTCAAGCAAAGAAATGTGTTGAGGTGGCGCTTTCTGAAGGCGACTATATCACGCGCTTGGACGCGCTGTATCGCTGAATTACACGTGACTATAGTCAATGAATATTGGGAAATTAAATTATATAAACCTAAAAAGTAGAATACACTTATATGAGTTTGAACTTTTATACATAGTCAGTGATAAAGAATTCTTACATTGTCGACTACAAAATAGTTACGGGAATATAAATTTGTTTTTAGTTTTATGTTATTTTTATAAAAGATTTTTGTTTTTACAAATAGGAGGTGTGAAAATAATACACAAACTATCTAAAAAAAAGTCATTTTCTTCTATTCAAATAGTAAGTGGCCACGAGAGATCATTTTCTCAATAGTTACTAGGAATTATCTATGATAACTAAGATTGGTAACATATATGATAAAGAGACAGAAAATGTCATAGAATTTTTAGATATCAAATCATCTCTAAAATAACAGTATATAACCATCTATAATAAGTGATATCATATTCTTAATATCAAAAATAAGATAAATAATACAGATAACATAAAAAAAAATGCACTATAACAATGTATGCGAATTAAATTCTTTACATATTTATTAAATTCGATAACCGTGTTGGTGGAAGCAATGACGGACCTAGAATTTTGTGCAAGCGGGTTCAATCTTAAAAGCATATAACTTTAGTCGTAAAATAATACTTCCTCCGGTCCAAAATAAGTGATTTTTTACATGTTTTCACACAGATTAAGAAATCCACCTTTTAGCATTAATTAGCAATGGAATTGATCATATTAACCTTTACTATCTCACATAAACACTCCTAACACATATTCCAACACTAGTTACTCCAAGGATAATGTAGGAAAAAAATAATTAATTCATTCTTGAAATCTGAAAAAATCACTTATTTTGACCACAAGAAAAAAGCCAAAAAATCACTTATTTTGGACCAGAGGGAGTAGTTGTCAAGCGGGTTCAAATAAAATATTTATACAAAATTTATGCAACTTTAATTGAAATTTATACATATACATACCATTATTATGTGTGTCCGCCACTGGGTGAGAGATATCAAATAGCTCATAAAATTAGTCGAAATGCACGTAAACTGACTCGGACATCGTGATAATTAAAACAAGTTCTTACACATGTATTGATAAACCGTGTTTTTTCTCTAGAGGTGTTGTGTGGTGCCCGCTGAGGTCGGGGTAATGGGGTGGGTGGGTGGGTGGGGGAGGGGGGGTTCTCATTTTATATATAAGTAGGTGGCCTTTGGTGCTGGTCTAATTAGTTTTCTATAGTTAGCCCTCTCTTTGCATCCTCTCTCAAATTCTTGCCTAAGTCTCTCTCTTTCTTTGATCTAATAATAACAAAAGCTCTTTGTTCCTCTCCCCAATCTATATATATAGCTCAAAATCAAGAAAATAATATTTTCTTGAACTTGGTTATAATTATTTTTCTTGAAATAATAATGGGGAGACAACCATGTTGTGATAAAGTTGGATTGAAGAAAGGTCCATGGACAGCTGAAGAAGACAAGAAACTCATTAACTTCATTCTCAACAATGGCCAATGTTGTTGGAGAGCTGTTCCTAAACTTGCAGGTCTCTCTCATTTTTCTATTATGGGGCTATGTTCTTTAGTGGGCTATTTGTGTAATAAGAAAAAAGTGGTCATTTGCACAAATGGCCTTTTTTTAATGACTATTCTTTAAATTTCGTGAAGGGGAGCCTTAGAGTAACTGTAAAGTTGTTTCCATGTGACATCTAGATTACGAGTTCGGCTATAAAAGCAGTCACTAATGTTTGCAATAGAATATGTTGTCTATATCATCCGTAGGGGCTGCGATCCTTCTCCAGTCCTTACATGAATACGAGATGTTTTGTGCATCGGGCTGCTTTTTTTGTCCTAAAAAAAGAATCATTCAATTACTTTTAAATGCGAAATATATCCTCTAGACAGGCAGGGATAGAATTTTAAAAATAGCCTCAGAAAAGGTCATACAGTGCAAATAATCCATGAAAATGTTTGGTGTCAATGATTGTTCCATTCCCATTGGTCCAATCTTGTTTCTCTTTAATGATTTGAAATCACAGACTAATTTAATTAATTACTTCAGAAAAGGTTCTTTACCAGATAGTATAGTAATTAATACTTAATAGTACAATTTTTTTTTTTTTTTTGTGGGTGCTGAGTTTTTTATTATGGTGCAGGGCTTTTGAGGTGTGGAAAGAGTTGTAGACTAAGATGGACAAATTATCTGAGACCAGATTTAAAAAGAGGACTTTTATCAGAATATGAAGAAAAAATGGTTATTGATCTTCATGCTCAACTTGGCAACAGGTAAATTATTTAATTATCTTTGAAAAAACATACAAATTATTTTTCATACTTTTCACTTTTGGCATTTGAATATTTATAAAAACATAGAGTTTTAAAATAACTTTCATGTGGAGTTCATTAAAAGCAAACTTCAAGAAAAAAAGTAGTGATAGACAACAACTTTAACTCAATTTCAGACACCCATTCTTCACTGTGTAGCTTTCAGTGTCATTGTTATTATCAATTCTTTCTTTTTTTTCTTACCTATTTAAGACTCTTTTTACCCAAGTGGGAAAATGGACCCCTCAAATATTGCACTTCACAAGATACCAATATGTCAAACATTAAGGAAAAGAAAAAAAAATCAAAAAAAAAAAAACTACTACTATCACATATCAAAATTTAATCTGATTGTGTAATATTTTCTCACTGAAGGAGTTTGAAGCAACAGTAAAGTTGTCTCTGTGTGACTTATAGGTCACGGGTTCGAAATGCGAAAGCAGCCACTAATGCTTGCATTAGGATATACTGTTTATATCACACCCTACCCCTTGAGATGCGACCCTTGCCCAGATCTGCGTGAACGCGAGATACCTTGTGCATCGGGCTGCCCTTTATTTTTATTTTTTTACTATTAGTGTATACAAGTAACTCATTTCTTTACCTTCAAAATTATTTGCAGGTGGTCCAAGATTGCCTCTCATTTACCAGGTCGAACTGATAATGAAATAAAGAATCATTGGAATACACATATCAAGAAGAAATTGAAGAAAATGGGGATTGATCCAGTTACTCACAAGCCACTCTCCACTATTACTAATGACCAAATTACAAACATAGAACAGCCAGAAAATCTTCCAATTCAACAAGAAATAATCTCACCTTCCTCAGTAAATGATGTATCAATTGAACAGTCTGCTATTACAGAGATCAAACTAGACGACGACGACAACAACAATAACAAGAACACGGGGACAAGTTGCATAAATAATAACAATAACTTTGACTCAACTATACTGGAAGTCAACAATAATGGCTTTTGTACTGATGAAGTTCCATTGATTGAACCCCATGAGATTTTAGTCCCATCTAAATCAACCCCATCAACATCATCATCTTCTTCTTCATCTTCATCATCCAACATAATTGAAGATTTAAAGTTTTTGCCAAGTTTTGATGACTGGCCAATGGAAAATAACATGGGATTTGGATGGGAAAATGATTTCAGCAGCACATTGGATTTCTTGCTTAATGATGATAATGACATGAATAATGTCACATATGATCATGAATCTTGGAAGTTTGAGCAACTCTTGTGATATAAGTTTCGTCGCGCCGAGTTTAATTAAAAGCTTTTGTTTTTTTTTATATAAGTTCGTGTCGCTTCTTTTTTTTGTTCTAACTTTTGTTGTTAATAGTAGTTTAGATGTTACATTCATTTAAGTGGAATAAAAAGTCAAAAAGTATGGGGACAAAACATAGAAGCCCCATATCAAATATTTGTTTAATTTTACTTTTTCTGTTAAAAAACTGTTTGTTCTAATGCACATATCAGATTAAATTTTCCTGTAAGTGAATGCATTTGCAAAGTTATAATATTGTGGCCATGCAAGAGATAGTGCCTTGTATTATCTATTGATTTCTTTTTTTTTTTTGGTTTAACCGTCTAATATCTGAAACCTATATATCTGACTAATTTGAATTTGCGTCGTGTAGAGCTCATAAAAGAGCGAAGCAACTCTATCAAAAACTTCTCTATTAATTTTTAGTTCTAACCCGAGATCTCTAGTTATGTTTTGGAGGGATGTATGATGTTATTTCCTACAATCACTTCGCTGACTATCTATAGCACTGATAATAGTTCAACTTGTACATTTTTTTATTTCAATTTTAGCTCAACTTCTACGTTTTTTGTTTTCAATTTTAGCTTTGTCAGTAATCCATCACAAGATATCAACAACGACGTCCTAGATGATAGTACTAGATTTTTGACATTTTCATTCATGGAACATAAACAAATAGAGAAGAAAGTAAGTCAAGAAGTTTACACAAATAGTAGATGCTAAAATATTCTCATTATTCAAGGGGGGGAGGGGGGAAGACAATATCGCTTAACATTTTCGATAAAAAGTCGATTCAAAATCAATTTGAAATTTATGAGTTATGAATTTTATTATATATATTTAAAGTGAATTTCTTAGTAACTATACAGGGTTTAAACCAACCCTGTATAATTACATGAAGTCGTATTTTTCATGCTAGCTCCGCCCCTGATTTTACTAAGTTCAGGAAAGGTCCTTCATAAATTTTAGTAGAGGCATGCAATGAATGGTTGATAATGCTAGTATTTTCTATTATTTTAAACAAATATATATATATAAATATATATATATATATATATATATATATATATATATATATATATATATTTATTTATTTATTTATTATTGTAATGTCTATATTTTTCGTCACAACATCATCGACCATTATCCCACCCCCTTAATCGCTACACTCACACTAGTACTTTATTTTTTTTTAATTGTTATTAATACTGGTAAACTGTTATTATCATTGCCATTGTCATTGTTATATTTTATTATTTATGTTTGTAGTGATTATATAAAATAAGTGACACGTGTGTTTCCAGCGTCCATATTTACTTGTAATTAGGTATCATAACAAACATATTAGTTTAATTTATATAACATGCATAGTAAAAAAAAAAACTCCATGTCGAATATTGTATTGCAGTAATTCTCATGTTACATTAGTGTGATTTTATATCTCTGATAAAAAAAATTAAATCTCAATCAAGAGGATGGTTTTTTTTTTTGTACTAAATACATACTTATTATATATAATAGTTCAACTGTTGATGGTCAAAATTAATATTTGTCAAAGGAGTCTATTTAATTCTTTTTTATTTTATGTAATTACCTACGGTAAATTGACTAGTTTATCACCATAGGAAGATGATCTTAGATATCAATAACTCAAATATTATTTAAAACAAGTACGTCATCGTTCCCACTTGGCAATCATTAGTGATAGTATAATTATCTTAAAATACATCCATTAATTACTTTTGATTTACATCTTGTGCTATTTAATTATTCATATTCCTTCTTTTTTTCTCCCAGTGTCCGCTACCCTCTTTGAAACTTGACTAATCTGGATTCATATAAGGACTTCCTATTTTTGTGGTAAAACGTTCCCTACCAAAAGCGATTCTATTCTCGAGTCTCGAACTGGAAACCTCGGTTAAGGAAGGAGAGTTGCTTACACACCGTGAAAAATGAAGTAGATATTGGATGCCCAACATTAGAGATGTAGTTTTCTTTTTCAATTTAATATTTTTTATAAAATAAAAAATATTTACTCTGTAAAAATTCTCGTGAAAAAATACATCTATTTTACTCTTCTAACGTTTTATTTTTATTTATACCAGTGTAGCAAATAATGGTCGTATTAGCAAACTATAAATGATTATAGGGTCATGCACTGCTGGAATTAATATTTTCTCGAGAATTAATTAGATAAAGAAGTTTTTTTTAAAAAAAAAATAAAATCCACTTGTGTCTCTTTATTATTACACATTTACCATGGCACTGTCCTTGAAAAAGCTTTCACATAAAGACAATAATATTTTCTTCGATGGACTAATATTATACCTAACTGATAAAGATGTAAAGTAAATCAATTATTTTTCTTAATGTCAAATAATAGTTTAAAGTTGATACTTGGGTTAATTATACGTGAAATAAAAGTCAAATTATCATAAACTTTTTTTATCACTTCATTTATACAACTAAATCTCAAGTTGGAGGTGGAGATGACAACCTCCACCCTGCCCCAACCAAAAGATTTAAAGACAATACATAAATATATGAAGAAACCAAATCTCCTATTAGAGCATTAATCAATTAATGATGGACTGATTTGAATCAGCAAGATTCAAGCAATTAGATGACCTAATCACAAATTTCCAACTAAGTAGATGCTAGAACATTAAAGCAAGAATACAAATTCAATGATATTGTTGAAATATTGTTCCAAATATTTGATTCTTCTTTTGATTCATTTAATTTAGTCGTTATTTTCCTAAAAGTTGTTAAAACCGATTAAACTCCAATCATCTGACTATTTTGTCCATTTGAAAAATTATTGTCAGGAAAAAAAGTTATTTATCTAGAAGGGAATATTGAATTTTTATCTCCGTACTGTAGTTTACATTAATGCCTAATTGAGGATAACAAAAATAGCTGTTAACACTTTATAGTTTAATATTTTTTTTCCACTAAAAAATATAACTTCAAAAATGTATTTTATCTGAGATGCATGCATGAAAATTGACTTCTTTAATATTTTCTTTTTTACATAGTTAAAATACCTGAGTATTTTTGTCACAGAATTAGCTGAGAATTTACAATTCTTTCATAAATTTAACTCAATAAAACTTTTAATTTTGGTTTTCCAAATCCGTTTAGGTTCTTTCAAATAGTGTAAATTTGCAAATATATACCGTAATGAAAAGTTTGACAAGAAAAATACTAAATAAAAATTAAAGTGCAACAAAAACGATGAGATAAAAAACAAAAGGCAAGGACAAACATGTAAAAATTGTAAATGTTTGATGTATATCTTAGTACATAATAGCATTGATTTATGAAAATATTATTGAGTATTATTTATTTATTTTCTGGATTATTTATCATATATATATATATATATATATATATATATTTACTACTTGTGGCATTATCAAGTCACTGCTCCAAAATGGTTGAATTCTATACCAACCTGTTATTCAAAGGTAACGGTTTAACTGCTCTAATTGCTCTAACTTAATTAATATATATTCATTTTGACTAAACACTAACAAAGTAATTAAAAACAAAAATAGAAAAAAAAATGCCACTCGAGATATCTGGGATCCACATGAATAAATATAAGCGCATGCTTAGTAAGTCATTTTGCTACCAAACCAAACAATTTTAATTTCTTCGTTTTGGTAAGAGGAGAAAAAAGGCAAGAATTAAAAGAAATTCCTACTAATGAAGGTTATCAAATATATTTTTTATGTTTTAAGACTGCTTTTACATTACCAATAAAATTGACCTAGTGGGAAAAAAATTCTAGCAACCAAAACTACTTATATGATAGAGAAATGAAGCCTGTAATAAATTGTCAAATAATTATATAATAAGTCACGTACTCAACTAAGGTTTTATTAAAGTGGAAAAATCAAGAAGTGATTTAATTCAGATCTTACTGTTCAAATATCCCCCAACGTAGAGTAATATACTATATGTATATAATTCTCCTCTCGTGTACGTATTGTTAGGTGTTTGTCCAGATTTTCTTACCATAATTGGTTTTCCTATTTCATGAAGGAAAGGATAACGAATTTACCATAATTGGGTTTTCCTTTTTGTAGAAGGAAGTTATAATTCTCCTATACTTGGCTAGTCTTTTTTCTTGTAGGAAAAGGTTTGGAGTTCTATAAATTGAGGATCCTTCCTTCTCATTCAGTAGCATCCACAATGTAGCCATATGGGTTTGAGAGACGTGTTTAAGGGGAGAATTTTACGGGACAAGTGTTAGTGTGTCACTTGTGTTTGCCTCTTCGTGAGGTTGTTCTCTCGATATTTTGTACTCTCTTTTTATATAGTGGATTGCTCATCTCCGCACTGGATGTAGGTCAGTTGACCGAACCACGTTATATGTTTGTGTCTCTTTTGATATATTTCTCTTGTGTTGTTTGATTTATCGTCGTTCAAGGTTTGCTTTGCAAGCTTCCGCATGAAAACTGATTATTTCGGTCCTAACACGTGTACCTATATAATAAATAGTTTTTTGATTGTGTTTGATTTGACATAAAAATCAAAATTTACCCTAACGGCCTTATATGACACCCTAACAAAGGGCGGGCTGATGAGGACGGGTCAAATAGAGACAACCATATATATAGACAATCCCACCACAATCATCTCGATATCAATAACTGGTAAAGTTGTTGCCATGTGACGAGGAGGTCACGGGTTCAAGCCGTGGAAACAACCTCTTGCAGAAATACGGGATAAGGTTGTGTACAATAGAACCTTGTAGTCCAACCCTTCCCAAACCCCGCGCATAGCGGGAGCTTAGTGCACCGGCTGCCCTTTATATTCGAATGCGCGCAAAATTCCGGTGTGGTATAATCCAATTTGGTTTTAAGTTCTTGAGCTATGTTTTGTAATTTTTTATTTGCTATAAAAAAATAATTGCTTAGGTGAAAATTAGCTATATTTACGTTGAATTATAAAAGATTGGAATTATCTAACATTATCCACTTTGACTATCTCAACTCTAAGCCTAAGAAAAGTTCATTACCTAACCGTTCACAGTACGATGACTCCTCATGGGTACTTCAGTTGGACTGTGTCTGAATACTAGATTTTTTTAGGTTAAATTTTCCAGACTTATTATCCACGATATTGACCTTTGGTAAATTAATAATAGAGAAAATCATCACTCGTAAGGCTAAGTATACTACTCACTTTATTGCATTTGTGACCTTTTATATGTATAGAATTAATAGATAACGAATTTTTTTGCCACTCATCCTTTTTCTTATTTTCTATCGGGTGAAAGAAAACTAGATTCAAAATTGTATATGTCAACATTAACTTCACTTTTTCATGCATTGATAAAGTTTGCATATGATAGAAGGATTACTACTAAAAACTTACGTTTTAGTGATCAACAAATTTTGTAGCTAAACAGAAAAATTCGTTGCTAATTTCATTTAGGGATGAATAAACGACATATTAACAGAAAATTCTGCTAGCTACGAGTAATTTAGTGACAGATTAGCGAAGCTCGTAGCTGATTCCAGGTGTATTAATTATTATGCATAACAAATCTATCTATTGTTTTCACCTCACGCTATATTTATAACTGGAACTGAAATATATATTTTGAAAAAAAAAGTTATTTACAAAATCAACTCTGAGATTATTACAAAAAATAATTAGTAGACAAAATATAACAACTACTACAGTAACAACAACAACAATCTAATAAATCTCATAAGTGGGGTTGGAGGATACTGTGTACGCAAATTTTACCCTTACCTTGGGAAGGTAGAGATGTGGTTTCCGATAGATTCTCTGTGATATCCTAGGCAAATCCCACATCGACAAAACACGGGATAGATGTTGGATGTATAAGTAAACAATCCTTAGACCCTAGTGACGTGTTTTAAAGCCGTGCAGACCTAAGCCCAAAGCGAACAATATCACTAGTGGGATGGGTTGTTACATATGATATCAGAGCCACTCCACGTGCAACCTTGAACGGTGTTGGGCAAATCTCAGTAATGACGCTGAGTCCCTAGGGGGGTATATGTGACACCTTCGGCAAATCCCACATCGACAAAATACGAGAGAGATGTTGGATATATAAGTAAACAATCCTTATTAGACCTCAGTGACGCGTTTTAAAGCTGTGCGAATCTAGACCCAAAACGGACAGTATCACTAGTGGATTGGACTATTACATACTCGAATTAAAGAAAGATGAAAAAAGAAATAGTGGTAACGTAGTAACACCAGCAATCCAATAAGAACATTGAAGCGAAAGGAATATTGAATTTGAATTTGAGAAGCATTATATTTTGGTCAAATAGCCAAAAATAGAAAAGCATAAAAGAAAGGATAATGGAGTTGAATCAAAATGGATGTAAACAAGACATGCAACTAAAGCCAAGATATGACTACAAATACGCGGAGACGACAATCTTTTTGTTTTGTTTTTGTCAATAAAAACATTAATGCCACACACAAAAACAAATAATTCTTAAAGCGTTACACTTGGTCTTCAGATCGTATATTCAAATATTGGAGCTATTGATGAAGTATAATATTAAGTTTCAAACGCGTCTTTCAAAATCAAACTCGCGAAATCATGCAAAATAACCAAAAATATATGAGGAAATGTATTATATATATATATATATATATATATATATATATATATATTGAATTTAGCTGACTTTATCTACAAGTCAATAGCTAGATTTGTTTTGTGTCACTTGTTCCTTGATTCAAAAAATTTAGTACAAGGGTCGAGCACCAGTTACGAAAGAGGTATTATCACTTTTAGCCTGAGCCAAAAACTATTTACATTTGGTAGTCGAAAAAGTGTACAAAATTTTGTATAATTTTTGTATATAACATACAGAATCCATATATTTACAAAAAATATACAAATTTTATACATTTTTTGGTTATTATTTTTACAACGGCTATATATAGCATTATTTTTCCATTACTAAATAACATAGGCGGATTTGTCGGGATTTATAGTCGATAGATTCAATATTTAGGTTCTTATTAGCGAACCTAATTACACTTTAAAATTTCAGGTTTAAAGTTAATTTTTTTTTTTTAGTTTTCACATATAAATTTATGTATGTTATGTCTAAAGAATATTGAGTTAAATTGAACTCGTTGATTGTATGCTTTATTCGCTATTGCAAAGTAAGGATAAACTCTAAGGTGAACTTGAGGACAATTCTCTAACATGTTTAAACCTTTTCTTTACAATTTAAGGTTCATGTTTAGGTTTTACACAAATTGGATCAATCAACAATATACAGGAAAATTCAAGAAAAAATGATATAGAGGACAACAAATAAGAAAAAATGGAAAATATCTAGAAAGAAAGAAGAAAAATTGTCTTGATATAATTGATGTTCAAATGTGAATATAGAATACTTATAAAGTTGTATATAGTGGAATATTTTGCATTCACATGGTCTGCTAGTAAATATTTTGCACTAGTCAAAGTAGAACCTTGATAAAATTTTAGTAGAAAAAGGAAGTACATGAAAATATCGCTTAACTAACTATAAGTATCACTAGTATTATCGTTAATTTTGTATTTTCTTGTTCGTAGATTTTATTACTATTTATATATTGTTTATTTCATTTCAGTTTTTATTATCTTGATGTTATTATAGCTTGTTGCTACTGCTTTTTTTTTTTAGTCGAGCGTCTATCGATCGAAAACTGTCGCTCTACAGCTGCATACACACTACTTTCCTCAAACCCCACTACTTAATTCATATAGGTACATTACCATTGTGTATTTTAACGTATGATTAATTAAGATTTTAAGTTTTTTTAACTAGGGAGCTCGCAACCGCTATCCTTGGGGTCCACTCTGGGTAAATCCCGCTTCAGTGCAATCGCTCGCAAAACATACTAAAAAAGTAAATTGCACTAGACAAGCCTCGTATGACGAGCTCGATCGAGTAACTATACAGAAGGTTTCGAATCTACGACCACTCATTTGGGAAACTCCTGCTTAACTAACTCGGTCACTCTTGTGGGTAAGATTTTAAGTTAACGAGTACCCAATACAGTCAGACCTCTCTATAACAGTATCCCTAAATAACAACATTTCACTATAAAAGTCAAGCTTTTTCAGAACTTATTTGCATGTTATGTTATAATATATGTTTTTTATAACAGCACTTCGCTATAACATCCAAAATATTTCGAACAAACGAAATTGTTATAGTTACTGTATCAATTACTCATTTATAATGCAGTAACAAATACAAACTTTATTTCATACACCATATTTTATGGAAATTCGCCAAATATGTTATTTTCCTTTATAATATTCCACGTAACTTTAGCCACCAAAAGAAAAGGCAAGGAGAAAGACGAATTGATTTGAAAAAAGAATCAAACGCGTTTCCTAGTGCTAAAAAAAAGTGGAAAAAAGGTCATATACTTTTCTTGAAATAAAAAGGAGAAAAAGCAGTTAAATAAAATAAAAAAGTAGATAAATAAATAACTAAACAGTCAAATAGGGACTTGACCACCAATCATCATTCAGCATATATTTCTGTCTGTTATACTTTACCTACTCACTGGCTCTTCTTGATTTTGTGATTTCCGACCCCACTCATGAGCTGAGCGAGTTGGCTTACGGGTTCGATCAAATCTAATATTTTTAGTCCAAATAATATATTTATTTTAAAAAATTCATTAAATATATACAAATTATTAATATAGAATTTAATAACTTAAAAAACTAAAATTCTAAACTCGTAAGATTTAAATCCTAGCTCTGGCCGAGACATAATTTTATCAAAAGAATGCAAAAAATAAAACACGCTAAGAAGTCAAAGAGAATCATTATGTTATATGTGCCTAAAAATAAAATTAATCTTATGTAAATATATAGTTTCTGTGGGCCCAATTTTAATCTCTCACTTCATTGGGGCCCAGGCCCGTTTGGAGATTCGACGCGCGTGGGCTTTGGTGGCGAGTGGAGCTACCAAACTCCATTATCCGATTCTGCACTGTGGGCCCATCCTTTTAGATTTTGTCTTTGGAGACAACGTGGAAAGTTATTTGGGCCTGCCATGAATTTTTGCCACTCGAATTTTGGATCATCATGACATATTTGCAATCTTGGCCTAGGTAAAAAAATAAAAAATTAACATAAATAGCCGTTCACCCAATCGCTTAAACTAAAAATAGATGACGGATATATAATATATGTATAAGTTATATATATTTTAGTTTTCAATGTAGTCTATATGAAGAAAAAAAAAGTTATTTCAAACTATTAATCGAGGAGAAAAAAACTATATTGAACACTAATAAAAGTGAAATCGTTACGCTCTATTTGAAGTTTGTCATATTTCTAAGCAAATTGTCCATCTTGATAAACGTATAAAGGGAGTGAATTATGAAAGTGAATAATATAGTAATTATAAGGTAATTAAGTCTAAAAATATAAAGTTATTCTCAAGATTTTTTTTATGTACTACGTAAAAAAATTAAGAATTGATCAAAGCATTGATTAAACTATTGAAAAAAGTATAATAATGATAGTCAAGAAAATGATGCCTTCTCTTCCCTAATGAAAAAAAAGGAAAAATACAAGAACAATGATTCAAAATTAAGAAAATTTAATATATTATTACGTCCTTGTGACGCTAACATCCTTGAATATGATGTCATTTAGATCAATGGTTTTCCCCATCAAAGTGGCTAAACTTTCAATACTTTCATGACAAAGAGATATTGACTTGACACGTTGACAAATTTCATTATTATTTTAGGTATTGTTTTTAGTGATCTTAGCACATGACGTGTTTTTTTTTTCATATTTAGTGCTTTTTAACATATCGTACTAGATAATATATTCTACTTTATTTTACATAATTAAGCTCAATAAATTGTTACACGTAATTTTCTTTAAAATTATCTGATATTGTAAAAAAAAATTAATAAAAAGTTAACATTTGATTCATCCCTAGAACTATATTTTAGTACCAACCACACACAAAAATTATTTTGGGAAAGATGGGAAAAGGGGAAAGGTTGTTTGGTAGATAAGGTTGTCATGATTAAAAAAAATATTTGAGCTTAATTAGATGGATCATTAATCCAAATGCTTTTGTTGGTAAGAATTAATAAACTACTTATAACATTACCAAAGTTTTTAATAATTTTTTCATTAGGATGGCAAAGATCACAATATAAACCAAAAATGACAATGTCGAATATATATTTTATTAAAAGAAGAAATAAATAAATTCCATTATAATTAACGCTAGGAATATTAGCAATTAACTACAAGAAACAAGGTGGTTTGGATAAAGTTGAAAATCTTTGTTTTTTAACGAAAATTAAAGAAAATGAATGTAGAAAATGTAATTGGAGATAGAGTTTATAATTATGTCATACTGAGCAAAGAATTATCTTTCTCTGAAAACTTTTACACTAAATTAAAGATTCATGCATGTTATATCAATTGCAACATTACTTATTTTACCAATATTTTATTCTAGGATATAAAAAGGCTAGAAATAAAATAATTTACATATGCTAAAAGGAGCTAAATTATCCCTTGGCTATCATTGCCCTTACCAACGCTATAAAATCTTATGTCCAAAAAGAAAGTATATTTTTAATATTTACAAAAAAAAAAAAAAAAGAATAGTGGAAGAGTGACATGGCTATTGAGATAACCAAAAGATATCATTATTTACGTGAAAAAATATGCAAAAGTCAGTTGGGAATGTTTGGCAAATATACTATTCTCCCTATTTTGGAATGATGATGATCAAGGATTCAAAAAGAAGTTGGAATTAAGATAATATAGTCTAATCATAGGCGAATGTAATGTATCGGTATCAGGTTCAACTGACCACAGTACTTTTGATGTGAAATATAAATTTATGTGTGAAGATTTATAGATATCGTTATATATAGCAATATAAAGTCACAACTTTAAAAATATAACGAATTCAAAGTTAAAAACCTTAAAGACTGAACCCATAAAATATCAATTCTAGATCTATCTCCGAGTCTAAAATATATGTCTGAGTTATATAAATAGTTCTTTTTCCATACACGAACATATACAATTCGACATATCCGAAATACTAAATTTTACTAACATGCAAATTTATTGTTGGATCTATCAGAGATGGACCGATATTGTAAAAAGAGGGGTCACCAGCAACCGAAAAGTTTAACAAATTTTTTATGTATATATTGTATGTCTTTAGAAAATATTGATATATTAGTAATAATACCTTATATACAAAGCAGATTGAATGAAAACGTATATGCTGGACCTTCAAATCCTAGGCCCATCTGTGAATCTATCATTATGCATTGTGCAAAAAATGGTATGGTATTCAAGATCAACATACTTGGTGCAAATTTTGTATATTGAATTCTTAAATTAATTCAAAAGAATGTTTGTAAAATTACAAGACAAAGTATTCAACGTTTATGTAAAGTTCCGGCAAGAATCGCACCCTAAAAGAGCATAATGTAACCTGACATAAATATCAGTAGTTGGTTTTACGGTTCGAACCTATAATCTATATATTACACAAATCCTCAATTAAAATAATTTTCTATTAATCCAAAAGAATTTTATTAGGGCAAAGGGCTCGACCGTTATGGGGCGGTTGCCAAATTTTATAGGACTGCCGCCCCACGCTTATTGGTTCATTTCAGTGGAATTTGGGCCCCAATATTTTTCCCTTTTTCCCTTTAACGTGTTTTTTTTTATTTTTATAAAAAGCTAAATAGATAGCCTGGAATATATGGCTGAAAATTGAAAGTAAGTAATAATTGATTATCAACCTCAAGAACTCTTAAATCTATACACTTGAGTATCTCCATGCAAGAATAAAATATGTCTCACCGTTTTACTCCTACCTTACGAAGGCGGATAAATTATTTCCGATAGACAATCGACTCAACCCTAAAAGAATAACAACGTTAGAAATTAATTTAAAAACATAATTGCTAAATATCAATTCTTTAATTCTTTTCTCAAGATGTAAGCAAGTACTGAGAGTATTACGTATGTTCGGACG
Source organism: Nicotiana tabacum (assembly GCF_000715075.1). Classification (NCBI taxonomy): domain Eukaryota; kingdom Viridiplantae; phylum Streptophyta; class Magnoliopsida; order Solanales; family Solanaceae; genus Nicotiana; species Nicotiana tabacum. Next base: position 130,331,394 of record NC_134092.1, on the reverse strand, counting down.
AACTCATTAACTTTTACTTTAATTATATATTTATACTAAAAAATATTATTAAACATATAAGATATTTAATTACGAACTAATGAATAAAGCAAGCTATGAATTCGATAACGGATTTAGTATACATAAACTTCAAATTCTGACTCTACATCTGACGAAATGTCAATACATTGGTAGTATAAAAATTTTAACGCTATCAGATCACCTAAAAGATAACTTTGTACAACTAAGTAATCATTCAAATTAGTAATTGAAAAATAAGAAATAGATAACACAATCATCTATATTACGACGTGTTAATATAGTATTTAAAGTACAAGAAAAATAATAATATTTTAGTTATCCTTTCAAATGGACCAATCATCCCACAACATGTCAACATCCTAAAATAGCACTATCACCTTGATTTACTAAGAATTAAAAGGGTTTGTTGAATCTAATTATGAGTTCTTTCTTTGAATATTGACCTAAGCAAATACGTAACAAAATACTGGGCTTGAGCAGTTAATTCTATATGAATTATTGTTTGGAAAAATGACATTGTATAACCGCCGTAAAAATAACAGTCGAAGAAATGTATATACTTTTTATATTTTTTGTATATATATATATATATATATACACATTTTGTATGTTTATACAAAAATTATACAGATTTTATATACTTTTTCAACTACCCAATATAAATAATTTTTGGCACATGCTAAAAGTGATAAAACCCCATATTGTTTTTGTAGGTTTTGTCTTTCAGTTGGTACAGTCAAAATATAATGATGGTGAAAATATATTTACTTTAAAGAAGAGTTATTAATTGAAGAAAAAAAAATGTAAAGAAAAAGATGATGTAAGGCTAACATATACTCCTAGGCGTGACTAAATAGTTTAACCTTTTCTTTGCTTTGTTTGACACTTGGCGCAATTGTAGGAGTTATTATTGTATGATCCATTTCAAAAACTCCACTATAAAAATAACAGGGTTATAAAAATTCTTCAAATTTGGCTACACAACAAGTGTCAAACACGGAGCAATAATATTTACAAAAGCAACTACAAATCAATTGAAAAAAGAAGAGAAATCACAAAAACGGAACGGTTGTTCATGGCTCGAAATCGAATGCTACAAACCTCCATCAATTATGTGTGTATATATAGTGAGATTGTGCACCGGGCTGCTGATTTCATAGTCTTATATAATGCAGTATGCATAAATAAGAGTTGTCGTCGTGTAATCAGTTCGGCAAGATAAGATAAAACTATGTAACATAAATATATTGTGGACTGACTGTGATCCGGCCCTTTCCTAAATCGCCCGCTTAGCGAAAATTTTGTGCATCGAGCTGCTGTTTTCATAGTCTTACATTAAAAAGTTTTTTTTAAATTCTTTTTTTTTCTTTCTCTTTTTAGGCACTAAACACACTCTTTAGGTCCACTTTCTGATCGATCAGTTCAAAGACTAATCTTTATACGGTTTCAAGATTTGTCTCTTAAACACTTTTGATTTTTTTAGAAAACATTTTTAAGGGACCCCAAAAAGAGTGGAAAATATATTGGTTACCATTCGAGTGTATTTGTAAGAATACCAATTTGCCAACACATCACCATAAATAAGAGGAAACAAACTATTAGAACCCCACCAATTTATAATTAAAAAAAATTAAAAAAAAAACTATAGTGTTGCCAAGATCTAAAATTATATTTTCTTTATATATCTTCTTTCTAATATTATTTCTTGCAGTAGCATTATAATGATGATATGAGGTGTTGTTGTTTTCTTCTTAATGATGGATGTGGGGGGTGGTGGGGTATAGTAAGGGAGTAGTAGGATTTTGAGTTTAACTTCTATGCGTCGAGCAGAGTACAATTTTTTATACCGCAAATAAAGATTACATATAATGACGATTAACTAATAGTTTATATTAATTTTAATTTGGTAACATAAAAGTCTAGTAAATAACCTATTATAAAATTCAAAATATATTAATAATATAAAATTTCTTTACAATTTACATTATCAGTATATATAAGTTAAATTCATATTCTTTTTAATATTTTATGTGAAGTCTTATCCTATGATACCACACTACATGTTTCTACATTGTTCTTCTTCATTTGGTGCCAAAAGTGTACTAACCATTTTAATATTTGGGGATTTTTATAAGTGAAATGGTGATTGGACTTTGTGACACTTTGTTATTGAAGGGTACAACTCATTCATGATCTTTCCTTTTGTGTTATATAAATGGATAATTGATTGGAAATAAGACACATGCCCCTTCCCACTTTCATTATTATTATTAGTCTTTTTTATCATCAATTTTGATTGGATAAATGGTTTACTTGTCTCAATCAATTTTTAACACATTTGCTTTTGGGTTTTTGTTGCATTTTTTTGTTAAAGTTTGGTAGGATTACAACCTTGGATTTGTTATGATGTAGACTTAAGTGGGCATCTCCCATTGCATTACCTTACGCACATATTCAATTTTTTAATTGGCCATATAAAGAAGAATGCAGCTATTCATTTATATAATGAAGATATATATATATATATATATTATATACAAAAATTATACAAATTTTATATACTTTTTCGACTACAGAATATAAATAGTTTCTATCGCGGGCTAATAGTGTTAATACCCCCACCTTCTTTCACATATTTAATTTTTTTAATTGGCCATATAAAGAAGAATGCATCTATTCATTTATATAACTAGCCTTAGGGTACGCGCTTTGCGCGTGTACCCTAACTCAATGAATAATTTTTTAAAAACAATTACATAAATGTTTTAAAAAAATATATTTTAGTTATAAATAAAGGTTAAGTTCTAGAAATTGCAAAATATTCATCCTATATTGCAAACTCAATAAAAAAAGAAACTATGTCTCATAGAGTCATCAATCATCATCCAATTATATTCAGTACTTAAATTTTGTTCCAGTTTTATAATTATATCAGCTTAATTTCACAAGTTATTATACTTCCTTGTTATTTTCAGGAAGAACACATCACTCTTGAAGATGTAAGAGCTTTTCTGAAAATATTTTTATCAAATTTTTCCAAGAAGACAAAAATAGAATTAGCTATACTTATATTATGATTTTAATTTTTTTTTGAAATAACACAAACGGAAGAACAAAATCTTATGTCTTTTTAATTTATTTTTCGTAAAAGGTCACAATATTACCCTTGCAGTGAGGTTTTAGTTACTAAAATAAAAAAGAATAATGATTAATGATGACTCAATTTGAATAAATTTTATTTTCTATTATTTCATTATCATTTGTTCAAATTTGCATATTAACCAAGTTAACTCTTAATACTATACTACAACTGATTTTGCTCTATTTTTCTAATTTCTTTCATCACCAGTAATTTTTTCGAGGAAACAAATTTATGGTCCCTAAGATTTGAGTCAGCGTAAAAAATAATTTTAGGTTTATAATTTGGAAAGAATAGATTGGATTGTTTTGCTAATTAAATAACTTTAATACTTAAATATTTATTCTTAATACTAAGAAATAATTTATTTTTGTTGATTCAAATTCTTAATATTAGCTTATTGAATTTTAAATATTTTCATGTAATTAAATGTTTTTAATAAGATTATTTTATTTTAAAATGATCAAAGAATCGCATTTTTGCACTTTGTATTTATTGAAGCATTAGTTATTTGACTTTTGCCAATCATTTTTTTCTATCTCTTTCTTTTTTTGTATTAATGAAGATATTTCTTATTTATTTATTCTAATTGTTAAGCATATTTTTAAATACATCTATATTTAAATATAATTACAATTATATATATATATATATATATATATATATATTATAATTATACCAAGGAAAAGAATACGGAAAAAAAGTTTGGTAAACTTTTATTAATTATTTTGCTCATGTTATCGGCATGGGTAACGTTGCACTCTGAATAATATAATTATTGAAGATGAAAGGAAACTTTGATTAATATAATCAAACATTGTCATTATTTGATTAATATAATTATTTCTCCAATTTCTTATTTATGGAATCGTTTGGTTCAATCCTATATTTTAGTAGAAGTAAATTGAAGATGAAAGGAAACTTTATTAAACGTAATATGTTGATGAGTTTTAAATTCCTAGATATTAGGATTTTAACTTAATTCAAATAAGGAAAAGTTTAATAGCTAAAATTTTGATTTATTTCAAAATTTTAAATATTAAGTGAATAATTAAATGACAATTTTGTCTAATGTGAAATTTATTTTTAAAGGATAAAAAAGGCGAACGACATTTCGCTAAGGGCCTTTGTGCTTTTAATATAGATATAAATATAGATAGATGAAGAATTTTCTTTTTCTTTTTGTATAAATTGAGAAGAGGCTAAAAGAACAAGTAGGGTAACTTAAGAGTAAGAACTGTCGGGGTGAAGCTAGTGTAATGTCTTAGTAACTTGTTCAAATTTTATGTCTATGTTAAAAAATTTATTAAATATACGTAAAGAATTATTAATTTATAACACAATATCTTAAAAGAATTGAAATTTCGAACTCGTGAAAATTAAATTTTGGCTCCGCCTTTTAGTGACGAATCTAGAAATGCTTAGCGGATTGGCCTATATATGCGTCAAAAGCAAGTGTAAATAGAGTTAAATATACAATTTAAAACTCACAACGTCTAAATTCTGAATCCGACGGCGTACCGCGAGAACTATCAGTATCAGTGGAGGAGTAAATGTAAGAAATTGACACTTTTTCCATTATCAACTCAATTAGTTCCAACAACTAAAAAGAGAGTTATATTGTTAGTTACTTTAATGTGGAGCACCTAGGATTTATCTCATTGAATACCACTTTGAAAAAAACATAGTCTTTCACATCATCTTTTGAACCAAAGAATCAAACAAGTTGATTCGAGAAAGTTCTTATGAATATGATTTGTCCCTAGCTTTTCTATACTATAAACAACTCGGAAAAACTTTTTGTTTTCTTTGCCAATTAAAGGAAGAATAATGGTCCAATATTATAATAAATAAAGCAACTATGAAAGACACGTATGTGACCTATGCATTATCGCAATTTTTATTATATTAAAGAAATTTTAACTTATTTAATGAATAGAAGAACAACCAGTTATAATTAAAATAAATTGAGCAAAATTAAGCCAAGTTGAGGGTGCAGATTAAATATTACTAGCAGGGGCTCTACGTTGCATTTTGGAATTATAAGGTTCAATTTTCACGTTATATTTCCTTTCTTTTTCCGACTCAACCCACCGAGGGACGGAGCTCGAGTTTAGGCTGTGTATTCGGTTGAATCAGTAGCTTTGGTCCACGCTTTGTGTTTGTTTTAAGGAATTTATTTAATATATATATATATATATAAATTATTAATTTGGAATACAAAAACTTAAAAGAACCAGAATCTCGAATCTATAAGTTTTAAATCTTGGTTTCGCCCCTGGACCACCATTACTTTAAATTTAAAAAAAAAAAAAAATTTACATACACACACGTCATGGGCAATCTGTGAGCATTAAAAAATTAAATAGGTAGTTATCATTGGACGAGGATTTGTGCATCACCATAGTCCACTCTGTTGCTATTGTTAAAAGTAAAAATTAAAAATAAAAGGAATATTAAGCAGCAAAACGTAAAGCAAACGTCATGCTTTCGTTTGCTTGCATGATATTGGCTCAGCCGCACAGCAACCCAATTTTGGAGTTAAAATAGCACGGTCTAGTCAGTTTTCGGACCGGTCATTAGAAAATAATCAGTGTTTGCCAAGTCCTTGAAAAATAACCACTATTTTGCTGCAACAGAGACCGGTCTAGCATAATATATTGGAGTTCGGTGCACCTATGTATGAACTTCCAGCATAATATGCTGGACCGGTATATTTTGCTGGCTCCAGTATAATATACAGGAGTTCCAGTATACTTTGCTGGAAATTATACTGGAGTTTCAGCAAAGTATACTGGAACTCCAAACTCCAGTATAATATACTGAAATTTCAGTATATTATGCTGAAGTATTTTTCGGATTTTGAACAGTGTTTTCGTTCAGATTTATCTTTACATAAAAAGTGGCTAAATTTCGATAACTTTTGAAACTGTGGCTATTTTAAATGACCACTTGTAAATCTGACTATTTTTTGAATTTCTCCCAATTTTGGATATAAAAGGCCCAACGGATTGATCGAAGATTAGGCCCAACACAGACTTTGGGCTAAAGCAGAAGCTGTGTCCAAGAACTGAAAATGTCTGTCAATGCAGCTATAAACGTTTAGAAAATGGATAACATTTCTCTTACATAGAATGATTTTACACAAAAGTAATACGAGTTATATTAAATAAGAATTTTTTGAGAAAAGGAAAAATTTCTTGAATTTATTTACTGATGCTGAGTTAAATATAAAGCTGGTCAAACAAGCTTACTACTTGTAGCTTGATCACATTATCGGTTCCGGACCTGAATAAAGGAAGATGGTTGCGATAGGCTAAGAATTAGCGTAAAACTAGTCAAGTCATGAAAAATTCTTATAGTAATATGGGAAAAGAAAAGTATCCTCAGTGAGAATTCATATTAGCTGACGACAACTTATTTTAGACTAAGGCATAGTCATCGTTGTTTTTCAGAATAATTTAATGAAGAATGATATTTTACACAATATAAAACAAGGTTTGATATATACACAAGCTACAAATTTCTGGGAAAACAAGGTTTGATATATGCAGAAGCTACAAGTTTCTGGGAAAATATATCAATGTAAAGCACTTCATTTCTGCTTATATTATACGTATTTAACAGATGAAGGTAATTTAAACATTAACTAAGGTTAGACAGCCTGCCTAAATATAAAGCCAAAAATCTGTACAAAAAAGCATTTTAGGCTAGTTTAACAGAAAACACAAAAGGATGGTATTTACTAAGTTTTAGATTAGTGATGCTAGGTTTTAATCTAGTTCTAACTTGATTTGAGGGCAGTTCAGAGCAACACTGAAATCCACAGCTTTTCCTACTAGTGAACCGCCGTTGTATCCATCTATAAGCATCTGCCCAATTTTCGACCTCCACTCCGAGCTATCTCTCTCTGTCTTTCTGTCATGGAATACTCGATCACAGTAGTTGAGCATCGTCCCCAGACCGGTGTTAGGGACCCAACCATATGCCATTAATACTCTTGCTTCTCCTTCACTCAGCTCTTCTCCAACCTGTGTGCAGACACAATGGAAGCATAAGAGTGCTCTATATGATAAGTTCAAATATACAATATGAATAACATCTAATCATTTCGAATAGAAAAACTAGAAAATGTGAAAGCCACATTTAAGTGAATCGGTTTTCAACAAGATGCAAGAGTAAATATCGATGGCAGAGTACAGGTTAGTAAGGTACATGAATAATTTTGAGAGACCATTTGAGAACACTCTGACATGCTAAGGCGCTTGCTTTGTGAACATTTTTCATAGACTATAACACTCGTATAAATGCATATAAAGACGTCCAAAATGATCAACCCTCATCTCAATGATGCTTAGGCAGTGAGACTTGAATTCAAGACTTTTGCCTACTTTAATACTCATATTTAAACGTCTCATGTAAAAGCTTAAACAGTTCGAAATGGACCACTTGAAAATGTAATTTTTTTCTCTTTTGTTTTGATGAAGAAAAGATGAGAACAAGATTATTTATCTTAGTTCTGCAACAAATTTTTACTGGATAAATAACATTAGGTGGTTATAGCTTAAATCATATTGACTATTTTATCCAGTAACCAAATGCCAAATCATGATTGCTAAAACGATTTAGCAAAAGACAGAGATTAAGGGTGTGTTTGGTATAACGGAAAATGTTTTCCGTGGAAAATATTTTCCAAGAAAATGTTTTCTTGGAAAACAAGTAGTAATTTTATTCATTTTCTGGTGTTTGGTACGCAAATTAAAGAAAATGACTTCTCAAGAGTATTCATAAATATTAGATATAATAAACATGAAGTCATAAACTTTCAAACCAACAACGTTCTGAACCCACAAATTTCAAAAACTTTCGAACCGCTAAACTTTCAAAACCGCGGAATTTCGAACCCGTAAACTTTATAATTTCTAAACCCGTAAACTTCCAAACACATAAACCTCCGAACTCATAATTTTGAAAATTGTAAAATTTTGAACCTTTAAACTGATAAATAAAAAATTTAAACTGAAAAATATATTTAAAAAATATTTTTCCCGGGGGGATTGGGGTGGATGGTGCAGAAAAAAGAAAAAAAAATATATTTTTTGCGTGTGGTGGGGGGGTGGGGTGAAGGGGTGGGGTGAAGGGGTAGTAGGGCGGATGGTAACGAAAAAACTGAAATTTAAAAAAAGAAAACTTTTTTTTGGAGAGGGGGTAGGGTGGGTTGGTAAGGGTGGGAAAGATTGAGAAGGAGCTTTTTGGAAAATATTTTCCTTCTCGTGATAAGGAAAACATTTTCCTCCAATTGGAGGAAAATGAGTTCATAAGGAAAATGTTTTCCAAAACATTTAAGCCAACCAAACATGGGAAAATTGGAAAACATTTTCTTCATACCAAACACAACCTAAATCAAATAACATAATCAACTAATCAAGCCAGCCAAGAAGAAAATATTTGTAGACGAGGAAGTTCAACCATATCTATTATCCCCACCCCTCTTCACCTAGAATGTTCTCCTTCATACCAAACACACCCTAAATCAAATAACATAATCAAGCCAGACAAGAAGAAAATATTTGTAGACGAGGAAGTTCAACCATCATCTATTACCCCCACCCCTCTTCACCTAGAAAATGTTTTTCCTTCGTAGCAAACACACCCTAAATCAAATAACATAATCAAGCCAGACAAGATAATATTTGTAGACGAGGAAGTTCAACCATCATCTATTACCCCCACCCCTCTTCACCTAATTGCCCCAACCAGAAAGGGAGAAAAATGAAGTGAAGCAAACCAGGATTTCACATGAAAACTCGCCACAAGGGAAAGCACCAGGGAGCACTACCAGGTGAAGGTAAGTAAAGGTAAACTATCTCACTTCAAAAAATACCAAAGAAGTTGATCACTAGGTCCCTAATGCAAGCAATTTGATGAAATTCTGCATCAGGAACATACAAATAGAAGCATTATAAGAAAAATCTAATATAGCAGCATCCAAGGTAAATACCATCAGCATTCTATTCTCGATTAGGTTGACCCTGCTGCAGCTAGTAAGCTTCATAGCAGTTACCAATCGCCTGATTTGCCAATTAATAGGGAAGGAATCCATCAGTTCAAAGAAGTACGTTGCATAGCCATATTCAGGACGCTCAAGCACAATCCTGCAAATATGAAAATATAAAAGCTTCTTTATCGTTCATGACACACTGCGAAGACTCTAGAACCAAAACCTATGCAGCAAACAACAGACCTGTTATGCCTTTCGAAGACAAAAATAAATGATTGGAGATCTCGGCACCAACCCCATTCAACAGGCCACTTTCGGAAATGTAGATACCGTGCCTAAAGTGTAGTTTGAAAAAGACAAAAAAGGCAATACATATCAGATAATAGGGATATGATGACAATTGATTTAATATGATAACTAAACCCTTGCATCAATTAATATCTATACCTGCTCAACAAGTGAAAATAGACAAGCCAAACAATAGCTAGCTTTTTCACCTTTTGTAGACTGGAGTGGAGCTAGCTTTAACAATGACTGTCGCTGGGAGAAAAGCTGATCAACAAAGTTAACACAACATATGACATCAGATGAAGGGATCTGTGCCCTGCCTAATAAGATATCACCAGAAAAAAGAAAAGCAAAATAAAATAAAACAAAAGAACCAGCAATAGACCATAAGTGTGTATCTAAGATAGCCTGGTGCAAAGCTCTTCCAGAATAGCCTATTGTAAATAGCATGAAGGGCATAAAAAATAGAAACAACATTCTACAAAAGCGAAAACAACATTGATCAGTCCCATTTCCTGTTATATTTCTGCTTTCTCAACATTCAGAATACTTAAAGTAACCCAATATTTCAAGCTTCTCATCAGGCCTTGATGAACACTTCAACAAATCTGGTATCTGACAAGAAAGGCTTCAGTTCAGAGAAAACAACTATGAATGGTTTAAACCTTAAAATTGCTGCTTCACAAGATATCAAAAGGCATCTGGTTCTATCTACATGTCTATCGTTTAAGTCTATCTAAATACCCTCCTACTTCCATGCCCAGACTTAACTTACTCTACGACCAGGGTTGTTATCATCTGTCACAACCAGAAACTGCCCCGCTTCACCTAACAAGCTGCCTACTACTTTTCTTCCAAGCCTAATATCATTATAACAGATTTTTACACTCACCAATACTCGCCAAAGAGACCGTCGAGATTCTCAAAATCCAATAGTAGCCTAAAACTTCAGTTTCTTAACTCACTGAATAACTCCATGATTTCCACATTCCAATCGCAACAATATCACTTGTAGATTAATAATCAATTGCCAAATCATAAGCAATCATGCCAAGGGATCAGGATACTTTCAGATAGCTAAAATATTTGAGAAAGGATAGATGAAATGACATGCACAAAAGAAAATGATAGCTATGAAACTCAAAAGCCACCCCTAATTCATGAACAAACAGTCAGTAACATTTTCCAGATCACTGAGTGACTAATACCTATTGCATGCTTCATCAGGTAAGAGGTAACTCACACACAAACATAGGCAGCTTTCCTCCTAAATTAGTGACAAGAAAGGCCATTAGCACCTATATGGTCATACCTTTGATATAACAGCTTCAAGCTCTGAGAAGCTGTCTTCCGAGGTCAAATCATCAAGAGGCTCGTTATTCTCATTTTCTCCGTACAGCTTAATCTCATCATCAGATATGCCTTTTTCTAGTAATACCTGCTAAGATCAATAAAGGCTATGAACCACCTGATTTTGAGCATGGCAATTTGATGGGAAAATACCTGCAAGAGTCCAGGAGCATCTTCCTCCATTGCTACTTCAACTGACTCTCTGCAGTTTGTTGGAGAAAGAAAAGGATAAATTGTGTATAGTAAATGTAAATACATATACATACATGGGAGCATTTGTCTGTTGAAGTTTTGAGTAATGAAGTATAATTGAAAAAAGATAAAGAAAAGGGAGGAATGGGGCATCCATAGTAAATGTAGACAAATACAAATCAATATATACACATATGAGTATATACAGATGCCAGAAAAAGAAATTTTACGTGGCTGTTTTCCTTCGTTTCCGTGGCCGACTAACCCTCAGTGGTTTAGCTGGCACTGATGAGATGGGCGTGCAATCAGAGACAGAAGAAACTATTTTCCTTGAGCAGTCTGCAATTCTACCTATCTCAAATGAAGGAACCGTTCTCGAAGAGAATAACTTCATTCGCTCTCGTAACAGCATATGATCCAGTTCATCTCCAGAAGAATCATTGGAAATTCCGATTTCAGTTTTCACCAGAGTGGTGCTACTATGGGGCATAGTACCCATTCCATTATTTGCAGTGGTTTCATCCATACTGTTATCCACAGGTTCAACCTTGACATGTACAAGGTCCGATATAGGAGAACTAACTTTGCTCTTCCTATTAAAAGAAGAAAGGTCTAGTGCACGACTTGAATCTTCTTGTTTGGAAAGTGTTCTCCTTCCATTTCCTAGAAGTTCCATTGAATTTCTAGAGTCAGACAACTGATCTCTCTGACAGTGATACCCCATCTTAGAAACTTGAGGATCTGTACTAGACAAACCTCCAACTATCCTATGAAGTTCATGAGAACCATTACCAATCACTTCAGTAGGACGACGCTGTCCATTTACTATCCCAGCACTTCGAGGAGTTGTGTCATTCATGAGTACACTGGAAAAGTTGGAAGGTTTATCCTGCACAATATACAGAAATAGGCAACTTCTACAGTTAACTTATTAAACGAAAATAACAAGATTCAAATAGGCAGTAACATAACTGACATTTTCCCCCACTTCTCCTTCCTCCCCGGAGAAAGTTATCCAACAGAAAAGCAGTTAGGTTGGGTAAGAGATTTGTCAATAAGTATTTCCGAAAGGATCAAAGACACAATTCCTGTAGCTTCTTCCCTCCTCGTCTGATAGGCAGGAGAGATGAAGAGAAAGAGAAAACTATTTAGGTCATAATGTAATTTTTTGATGAAGAAGGTGACAATGTACACTATTTTAAGGGATGCAGCATTTTCATAATAATAATAATAACATAGAAGAACCACATTCCAGACTGACACATGGATGTAAAATGTTCTGCAACAGACATAGGATTCGACCTGCTGGACTTGAACCAGCAACCAAGAGGGATGCTCCCCTTTCTCTTCCCTGAGCTAAGGTCGATCACATACCAACTTTTATAGCTAAGTATCAAAGCGAAATGCCTAGTAGTAAGATGTAAGAACATGCTTACAAGAGGGGAAAAAGAAAATACAGAATAATATTATTTACTTTGTTGCTTATAATTCAGGGCAAAAATAAGCAGCCCCAGAAGCTAGGAAAAGAATTTCTCTAAGTATCTAACATTGTAGCACACAGTTTGCAATGGCTGCAGAGCACAAATAACCAGCCACACGAATTGTCAAGGCAACTAACACAATTGTGAAGCACAAATACTTTGCTTTAGCAAAAAAAATTTGCATTCTCATCTTGAAAATACATTCTGGTTGAAGAATAATTAGAGAGAACATTAAGGGTAAAGAACTGCATTATAAAGCAATCATGTGAATGTAGAATAGCTATGCAGTATAAAGCAAGTCTTACAAGGATGGCATAACGCTAGCATAATCGCCAAAATCAAGTCCTAAGTTTACGAATAATACATTTCAAATAGGTAGAAAAAGAAGGATGGAAGATTGACATACCGATTTGATATCAGATGACCACAAACTTAAGGGCAAGTTTTTCTTTCAACCCATATAGAACGAAAAGAGGATCAGATTTTAAAGGACGGATAAAGAATGTAATCACTTGGCAGTGCCGATACTCAATCTAATCATAAGATTTGCTTATTTTCTATCTTCATGAAAGCATTAACAAGTAACCAAAAAAAGCAATAACCTATCACTGCATATGCTTAACTTCCAACAGATTAACACCAAGAGGGACAGGAAAAGTATCTGATACGTTTTCATCCTTCAAACTCTTTGGCCCCACTATTATTTTCTCATGATCCGACATTAAATATAAATCGACTTGGTTTCAGACTGGGTACAACCCATGGCCTTTTCTTATTCCAATGACCAAATCGACAACCCTTCAAACAAAGGGATCTTAGCTAAGAGAGATACAATGGATATAACTTAATAATATCTCTCATTTCCCTGAAGTATCTTCCTTTCATTCCACAAGTTGTACAACTATTGCATCAAATAAAATGTCATACAACCTAAATCATGAAGAGATAGTTATAGGCAATTACCTCTAAAATTGACGTCTTCAAGCATTGCACTTTCCTATAATTGAAGCAAGAAGCATGAGATCCAATGCTTTCTAAAACATTAGAGACTTCAAACATGTATAAGTTGACAAAGTAGTTAATAGAAATTTTAGAATTTTATTATTTGGAAACACCTACATTGGACATGGATTATCAAGTTTTAAGAACAGAGGCACCTCATCTAAAAAGGAAAAAATTATGCAGGTCAAATTAGCACCTTGAATGCAGAATTCTCTGCCTTTCTTTCAGCACAACAAAATCAAGATCATCCAAAAAGTCATCAGGTTTCTTGCTATTGGTTTCTTTCCCATCAGCACTAGATGAATCGTTGACAAGGTTACTGGATGAGTTCACTGTGCTGTTCTCAACACACTCAACCTTCACATTGATGGGAAACTTTGGTGACAATGACAGTTGAAGTGGAGAACTCTCAACAGTATCAACTTTTTCTGCAGAAAGATTCATATAATTCTTAAGTGTTTTCATCGTTGCTCCAGTTTGTTGGAAACATTGCTGCACATGACCTAAACACATGCAAATTCAAGAGTGTGAGCAAACAATTTTACTCTATAACAATCAAACTTGAACATTTTAGTATCTTATTAGAGTACTGAACTCCTTGACAATATGTCCTAAAAATTGAGGCCTTATGACACAACTAAAACAAGCACATTAAACAAAATCTGAATTTTAAACTTCAATCCAGCACACCAAGCATGAGAAACTTTACCAGTAATATTTTGTTGCAGTGCCAAACTCTCTAGTTTCTCTTGTTGAACCGAATAAGCCGAATGGAGATTCTGCATAAGATTTTTCACTTTAGTCGACATGCAAACAAACGTAATACAAGGTAAAATAAACCCCAAATTTAAGCACATGTGATTATAATGCAAGAAGACCTCAGTTTTGCCTGCTTTTCCCGCTAAAGAAGAAGACAAAAAGTACGTTCGAATATCCAGTAAGTTATTAACAGTTAAACAGCAATAAGTTCACAGAAGCAAAAATCACTACTTTAGGACAGCACAGTGAAGGTTGATACTTCAGAAGAAAAAAAGGACTGAATAAGTCACTAAGAAGCCTTTAATCAATTATTCAGCCTTTCTTTCTTTTAGTTGATTACTCAACACAGCCATGACTGAGTAAAACCAAGCTATCTCTCAGGCTCCAACAGGAATTATCATTTAATACCTGTGAATCACACTGTTCATCTTCCTTTTTCACGAAGGTATCAATTGAAGTCCTGCACATGTTACATCAACGTTAAATGCAAAAAGTGCACCACTTTTTTCCAGAAATTTTGTAAGGATCTAAATGGAAAGACTTTTCTGTTATGCTACAGCGAAAAAGTTCTAAAACATATTCCCAGCTAATGAAGGAACGCACCAAGAGGTACCACCAAACTATAACAACCAAAGCAGTGGCAAAAACAAATAATTATGTGCATATTCTACATTGATGTATGTCTGGACTTTGGTCAATTTACCTTCAATTGGGAGAACACTGCCACATGCTTGCATATATTTATAATATAGTTTCTACTTGGTTTTTCTAGATGAATGAGATTTTATGTTGGACTAGTTCAGTGACCAAGCAGAATGCACTAGTGGGAGAATGTGCAAACCTTCTGTAAAGAAGGTTGCTCTACTTCTTTACTCTTTAGCTAGCTTTTCAAAGGTTTTATTTTGTCTTCGGCACTTTGTTATTTCCTCTATCGATCAAAAAAATTCTTCACTATAGTCTCAACAGCCCACTTCACTCCTGGCTGGTTAATTATCGTGTCTTCCTATACTGGACAAACCAATAATTTTCTAACCTGCCCTTACTTTCTCGATTTAGTCTGACACTAGAGTAATACAAGAAAAAGAACAAAGATGCGGTTAAAATTGCAGATCAAGCAAAAGCCACAGCTCGCAATATTATGTTTTCCTTTTCTTTTTCCAAAACCGAGAACATAACACAATAAAACAGCTACAAGAACTTCATCTTCTCTCAATCAAAAATTTATCTTTTCTCAATTGTATCTCTACTTTTTATTCCACAAATGTTTGGTTTTTTTCAAACTGTGATTTAAAGACTAAAACCCAAAGTAAAAGTTCCAATCTTTTTCATAAAATTTCACCTTTTACAGCAGTACATTTCTTTTTTCATTTACTTTTACTTCCAAAACTGTCAACTAAACAAACTACACAGGAAAAAGAATCATTGCTTCCGACAATATTTTTTCTTTCTCTTTAATTTCTAAAACTGTGAACTAAACACTGTAAACCAGCTACAAAAAAGTTATCTATTTCATCAAAGTTGCTTTACATATTGCAAATTCTATGCAAAAAGAAAAGTTGAGTAGAAACAAATAAACATCTCGGTTATAAAAAAAAATAGTCCTTTTAAGACAGAGTGAATAGAGTTACCCGGCGTGATGGTTGGTACCGTGGAATTAGTCTAGGTGCCCCCAAGCTGGCCCGAACAAAACGGTTATAAAAAATAAAAAATTTGAACAACAGAAAGATTCATCTTTTTTTTAATCAAAATTTCATCGTTTGCACAACAACAAAAAAAATCTCTTTATTCCCAAAACTGTGAACTAATCACTATAAACCAGCTATACAAAATTTATCTACTTCATCAAATTTGCTTTCCAAATAGCAAAATTCTATGCATACAAATAAGAACTTAACTAACACAGTAAACCAATAAAACTTTTTCTTTCTCTTTAATTTCCAAAACTGTGAAGTGTGAACTAAACCAGCTAAAAAAAATCTTCTATTTGCTTTCAAAATAAGAAAACAAAACTCACTGCAAGACATTGGAAGATTCCAGAAGACGCTTGCTGGCTAAAAGTAACTTCAATCGCTGTTTCAACGGAAGCCGTTCAAACTCCTCCTCCGTTTTAACAGCCGCATCCATTGAACAACACAGCTCAGCCATTTCTCACACAAATTCCATGACACTTTTTGAGAACATAAACATCAAAAAACAAAAAGAAGAAAATAAGAACAAATTTTGATTTTTTTTCTAGGGCTTTGAATGAACAAATGATTTTTTTACATAGATATAACGATAAATACACAGAAAAAATGTGAAAGTGAGAGAAGAAAATCGTACTCGTACCTTTTATAGGTGTTTTTGCGTGAAGAATATTTTTGTTTCGGAAAGGTGAAGGCGAGAGATGATGGCTTTTGCTCAGGCTATTTGGCGCGATTTCCTAAATTGGGCTTTGGCGGATCGGGAAGATTTGGGCCTTTTTTATGGGCCGTCAAAGGAGAAAGTATTGGAAGATTTGCACAAATAGATCACTCAAGGCCGGGAGAAATTCAAAAATATCCCGATTTACAAGTGGTCATTGAAAAATAGTCACAGTTTCAAAAGTAATCGACATTTAGCCACTTTTCATATAAATATAAATTTGAACGAAAATAATGTTCAAAATCAGAAACATATTCCAGTATAGTGTACTGCTACTCCAGTATATTATACTGGAGTTCCAATATAATATACCGGTATGCTGGAAGTTGATATACAGGTGCTCCAATCTCCAGTATATTATGTTGGAACTTTTCGCGTCTTGGAAGGAAGTTCATATACAGGTGCACCAATCTCCAGTATATTGTGCTGCAACTTTTCGTGTTGCAGTAAAATAGTGGCTATTTTTTAATGACTTTGCAAACGCTGGCTATCAATTACCAGTCCGAAAACTGACTAGTCCGTGCTATTTGTACGTTAAATTGTGTCCTCGCTTAAGGAATTTGTGTAAAAATAGCCTCGGTATTACATAACTGAAAAAAATGAAAATGTTGCTATCACTCAAAGCAAGAAGTCTCAATTTCAAATGTTTTTGGCAATCACATCGCTTTATTTCTAGATGCATAAGATACAAATATATGCAACAAAAGATAGAGAACAAAAAGAAGATAGAATAAGGAGTGAAAAACAATAACTGAGGAGATGTGTATTAATTTTCCACTTGTATGGATTAAAGTTCGAGTTAATCACATCAGGAAGGAGGATGAGGAGGAGGAACAAGGAGAAGGTCTATCATTGGGTCTACATTTGAAAAACTTCTAAAGGCGAGGATAGAGTTAAACATCGGCCCACAAATGGTTTTATTGTAGGGGCAAAGTGCAGAAATAGACACTTTTAAGCCCGCTATTTAAATATATCAACAGTTTATAATGTATTTAAAGATTAACTAATTTACCCAAACTTTAAAACTAAGTATTTTAAAATTGAAAATTCATAACTTAATGTCCAGAATTTAGAGCTGCTAATTTGAAGTTCGGGACTAAGTATCCTGAATTTCTGAACCACAATTTAAAATATAGGACATAAGATTCGAACTTCAGGACACAATTTTCGAACTTTAGGACACGATGTCGTGAATTTTTGAACTAATATTTTAAAATTCAGGACATAAGATTCGAACTTCATACAATTTTCGAACATTATGGCACGATGTCCTGAACTTTGAATTTTGAGGTTTAAACTCTAGGACATCGGATCCTAAAATTTGAGCGAAATTAGTTAATCTTTAAATATAATGTAAATTGTGAATATGTTTTAAACAACATACTTAAAAGTGGCTACCTGATGTCATTTCCACTTATTGTAGTTATACCCGAGGGGGGTGTTTTGGGCCCTATTTCTTGTGCCATTGGGGAAGAAAGTGCAATTGTAGTAAGTTCTTTTCCTTTCAACCAACAATAAGAAAGTTTGAGTCGCTGAAAACAAAAACAAATAATGTATCGAATTGTTATTAGAATTCTCAAAACTACTAATTTTGTAACAGTATGATTCCAATAACTTCTATATTGATGTGATTGTTATAAAATAAAGAAATCGAAGAAGAGTTGAGAGACGTTTATTATTCAACTTCAAATTCATGTACATAATGAATTAAAATCTCCTCTATTTATATAAGAAAGGAAGCTGCTGTGTAAGAAGAGAGGAAGCTGTTGTGTAAGCTGCTACTGCAAGCTGCTGTGTAAGTTGCTTGTAAGCTGCTGTATAAGCTGCTTGTAAGCTGCTACTGCAACCTGTTGTGTAAGCTTCTTGTAAGTTGCTTGTAAGCTGCTATTGTACCAGATATAGATAATCTTCTGCCGGGGGTAATATTTATCTATAACGGAGTATCGAAATGATAAGCTTCTTCAGGAAGCTTATTTTCAATAGAGTACTAAATAGATAACCTTATTTACGGCGGAGTCCCATATGGATAAGTTTATATATATATATATATATATATATTTATAATTACTCCCCTTTGGATGTTCATTAAAAGATAATATGCATCATTAAAACCTTACTAGGAAAAACCCCGTGTGGGAAAAATCCTAGTGAAGGAAAAAGAGTACACATATTTAGTAATACGCATTGCTAGGTACCTCATTAAAAACCTTATAAGGAAAACCCGTGGAAAAAAGAGTGTATCACGTATTTTACTCCCCCTGATGAAAACTTTGTTTCAAATATTCGAGTCTCCACATTCCAATCTTGTATACCATCTTTTCAAAAGTTGAATTTGTAGAGAATATTATCCACCACTATTTCAGATCGATTTAAATTAATCTCATCAAACCAAGAAGTTGCTACAAGTCATTTCATTGAGTTGATTGCAACCTGCATGCATCAGCTGCTTGTAGAAAACCTCAATGGAGTACTAAATGGATAATCTTCTTCAGAAAGATTATCTACAACGGAGTAATAAATGGACATCTACAAAAATATTTTCAAAACACTCTTCCTTGAATGTTCATTATTATGTGCCTCGTTAAAACCTTACTAGGAAAAACCCCGTGGAAAAAAATCATAGTCAAGGAAAAAGAGTACCCTAATAATATACATTGCAAGTTGCCTCATTAAAAACCTTACCAGGAAAAACTCAGTGGGAAAAAACCCGAGCAAGAGAAAAAGAGTACAGTGCAAAGACTTGGGTATATATGGACCAAGGAGTTCATCATTCTCTTCTGGAGGTAAGAACGGATCTTTAATCCGTGTAGGAGAAGAACTATATCTTGCTAGTAAATTAACAGAAAATGCTATATCAGGCCTTGTAGCATTAGTAAGATACATTAGTGCACCAATTACACTGAGATGGGATACTTCGGGACCAAAGAGTTCCTTATCCTCTTCTGGAGGTCGGAACAAATCCTTATTCACTTTAAGTGATCGAACAACTATTGGTGTACTCAATGGGTGCGCTTTGTCCATGTAAAAGCGTTTTAAGACCTTTGCTGTATAGGCAACTTGATGGATAAAGATCCCGTTTGCTAAACGTTCAATTTGCAGACCAAGACAAAGTTTTGTCTTCCAAGATCTTTCATCTCAAATTATTGCTTAAGATATTCAATTGCATTTTGGAACTCTTCTGGAGTTCCAAGAAGATTTATGTCGTCAACATAAACAACAAGTATAACAAATTTTGAATCCATTTTTTTTATAAAAATACATGGACAAATAACGTAACTTTCTTTTAACAAATATTCACTGAGGCAATAATACCACATACGCCCAGATTACTTTAAATCGTACAAAGATCTTTATAATCTGATTGAGTACATTTTCTGAGATTTTGAATATGCTTCAGGCATTTCAAATCATTCAGGAATCTTTATAGAAATTTGATCAAATAAGTCACATAGGTTATGACTCGCATTTAAATGGCATGACATCTTCAGGTGTGGACTACTGGTCCGATCCTCACAATATTTCACAGTATTTTGCACTATATTGTATCAAATATATCATCGACGATCATTTTGTATCGGTTCGTAAGAGACATAACTTATTGAGATCTCATCACTTTCTTTATATTCAGGTACCTGAACTTCTTCTGATGTTTCATGAAATGTTATGTTGTGGGCTTTTCTAGAGCTCATTTCCTCTTCATTATGATCATTTGATCATGTAAGGTCCCGTGAAAACTTGTACTCAAAATCGGGAGCTTGTGGTGCCAAGTCCCGAATATATGTTAGGAATGTGTAAAATTAAGCGAGCCGCGGTTCGGACCCTTTTGGTACTGATCTATCTTATAAAAAGTCAAGAAATATTGTTTCCCAGGAAATGCAATTCTGCGGTCTAGAATGCGATCACATAACAGATATGCAGACCGCATAATTGCCGCAAAGTGAGTCAGTGTGTTGGTCGAATTGGAGGTTAAATATGCGGTCCAATATGCGATCACATAACGGATATGCGAACTGCGTAGTCGTCGCATATTTCCCTTGGGATTTTGTGAGGGGCAGTTCTGCGGTGCACTATGCGACTGCATAATGGGTATGCGGACCGCATTTCTACTACATACCCAGGCAGTGTGTTCAGATTTTAGGAGCACTTTTGCGGTCCATTCTGCGGACCGCATTTCCACTCTTTGCGATCGCATACCTAACTCGGGCTCCTATTTTTCTAAATTTTAAACCCGACCCCTTCTTCAATAAAACACCTCAACCCCTTATTTTAACATATTTTCTGAACAAAACTAGAGAGAGGGAAGAGAGAATTCTTGAGAGATAAAGTCCTACCCTCATCAATTTGATTCTTCAAAGTCACTCGGGCCGGGGAATTTCAAGTAATTGTCTTCATCTCCGTTCTTGCAGGTAAAATCCCCAACCCTTTTCATTGTTTTTAGATTTAAACAAAAAGGGGGATTCTCATGCGTTAATTCTTGAAAATGAAAGTTGAGATACACATGCATGTCCTTTAAAACCTAGAATTTAGTAAAAGGAATTGGGTAGAACTAAAGATTTGCAAAAGAGGGGTTGATAACCTAAGTAAATTCGGGCTGAGTTTGTGAACTTCAATTCTAAGTTATATGTGTTAACTTGTGAACTAGATTGGCGATACTAGGTTGTTGGTGAATTGGAAATAGAAGAAAAAAAGGGGGAATTCGACTCCAGGTATGTAATGCTAACTTTAACCTTTGTAAAGTCACCTTGTTTGGTGTACGAGTAATTGGTATGTGTTATTTATGTGGACTATTTGTGAATTCTTGTGATTAATATGCCTTGAATGTTGTTGGTTAAGTCTCTCGATATAATGGTGTAAGTAAATGGCAACAAACCAAGTATGTGTGTGTGAATGTGTTTATGTGATAAGAGCTGTGTAACAAATGATGGAAAGAAATCGTAATTGATGCGATTAAAACAATTGTAGTAATATCATACGTGACTTGTCGCGGGCAATTATCGTTGTGACTTAAATTGTATACGGGCTGTTGTATATGATGGAAATGGTATTGACGTTTATGAAAATTCTTTGTGAATTGTTGTTGTTGTCGTGTGAAATGTGATTGTCCGGTGGGATCGGGTTACGCGCCGCAACACGAAGTTATAAGGTGTGGGTTGTAGTGATAAGGGTGACCGAGGTAATAAGGGTGGCCGAGGTAATAAGGGTGGAAAAGTGATCGAAATCACTATTGAAATAAAAATATGTGAAAGTTGTGAAATCATTGATGTGATGAAATAATGTTGAAAGGGGAAAAGGAGAGATTGTGGAGTTTGTTTGGCTTTGGTTGTTCCGTTCATGTGTATTTGATTGTTTGATTCTATTACTGTTTGTTATCTGTGTATTTCTTGGGGTAAAGTTTGTTCATACATACCAGTACAATTCAAATGTACTGACGTCCCTTTTACCGGGGGCGCTACATTCGTGTTATGATTGTAGGTGGTTCCATAACAGGTACTCCAGCCCACCGATAGTAGCACTCCTTCACCTCTCGTTAGCTGAATTGGTCAGCCTCTTTCCTCTCGGGGCCCTACGTGGCTCATGCCGCTTATCCTCCCGAAAATTTTATTTTTGTATTTGCGTAAGGTATAGCTGGAGCCTTGTTACCGGCAAGTATTGTAACACTCTTTTGTATCTCTAGAGGCTCCGTAGACAGGAAATGTGGGTTATGTACTTATGTATTTTGGGTAGTATAACTTGTAAACCATGCTAAGTAACTATGTATGTTATGTAAATCTCGTAAGAATGTGTTTAAATTTATAAATGGCTATTTCACTTGGTTAATGGGTAATGGAAACACAGGGTATCACGTGGAATAGGAAAGGCACCCGGGTCCGCTTGGCTGGGGGCTACCCGGTCGAGCGCCGATCGCGCCCCTCGATTTTTGGGGCGTGACAAACTTGGTATCAGAGCCTAAAGTTTTAAAGTGTCCTAGGATGTCTCGGAGCCGTGTCTAGTAGAGTCCTTCTTATCGGTGTGTTGTCGACCACATCTATAAGTTGGAGGCTACATGGGCATTTAGGAAATTACCTTCTTCTTTGTTACTCTATATCGTGCGGTGAAGTGAAAAGTGGAAGTATTTACATCTAACTAGTGCTCTGTTCCAATTTTCAGTAATGACACCTAAGAAGAGAGCTAGACTCGGCCTCGGGGCCAATGCCACCTCAAGTGTGGCTGTGAATCATGTACCTGATGTCGTGGGTGAGAGTGACTCCCCGGTCTTGAATCTGCATGGCCCATCTATTCCAGATCCAAGTATTCCTATTCCAGCTACGGTAGAGGGTGCTACCATCCCTCTCGCTGATATTCCTGATCTTGATGCAATTCCAGCTTCCGGTCCCGGGGTTTCTAATGGGGACCTTAGAGGAGTCATCCATATGTTGACCCAGTTAGTGGACGCTCAGGACCAGAGATCTCATGATACCCCTGCGCCCCCCAGCGGACAGGGAGATTCCGCCAGCTTCAGAGTTAACCAGTTTCTGCGGTTGGCCCCTCAAGAGTTCACGGGCACAGACACAGAGGTCGATCCGCAAGATTTCCTTGATGAAATGTATAAGACCCTTCGAGTGATGAAGGCTACAGAGACGGAAGGGGTTGAGTTAGCTTCATACAGGTTGATGGGAGCAGTGTATTCGTGGTTCGAGATGTGGGAGGATTCCCGTGGGGAAGGAAGACCTCCGGCTAGATGGGATGAGTTTGTAGATGCATTCATGGACCACTTCTTGCCTGCCGAGACAATGGCGGCCCATGCCACAGAGTTTGAGGTCCTCAAGCAAGTCAGTATGAGTGTTTGGGAGTACCACATGGAGTTTGTGAGGTTGTCCAAGTATGCTCCTCAGTTAGTGTCGACTATGGATGCTCGAGTTCAGCAATTCGTTCAGGGTTTTAGTCCTTTGGTGGTGAATGAGGCTGCTACAGTGGCCTTATACTCAGATATGAATTATGGGTAGATTGTGGTGTTCGCTCAGGCCACAGAGGCTAGGAAGTTGAAAATACGGGCAGAAAGGGAGAGTAGCAGCAGGGCCCGATCAGCGGGTCACTCAGGGAGACCAGTTCCGGGGAGAGGGCCATCAAGGCCATCCTAGTCATATGCCTAGTCCTCAGCAAGCACACCGCCATCTGTGCACAGTTATCAGTAGAGCAGTCACTTGAGATCAGGTTCAGACAGTAGGAGACCCCATCATTCTGGTCGTCCAGGAGGGAGATCACAGTAGTAGTGGAGGGCTTTATGCCCCAAGTGTGGGAGGTTCCATTCCGAGACTTGTTATTTGGATATTCCGGTGTGTTATAGATGCGGGGTGAGAGGTCATATCCAGCGGGACTGCCGTGCGCCCAGTCAGGGCATGGGTAGGGAATTTGCTCAGTCATCCAGTTCTTCAGCTGCCACATCATCTGTGCGCCCTCTAGACCCAGCAGGGCATGATGTAGTTAGGGGTGGAGCTTGTGGTATAGGTGTACCCAGCCGGTTTTACGCCTTGAGTGGTCGACAGAGTGCAGAGGCCTCCCCAAATGTGCTACGGGTATCTTGTCTGTTCAGGCCATTGATTGTTATGCTCTTATTGATCCGGGGTCCTCTTTGTCTTATGTCACCCCATTCATTGCTTCAAGTTTTGGGGTAGACCCCGAACAGATTCATGAGTCATTCTCTGTATTGACTCTGGTTGGTGATTCTATTACAGCCACGCGAGTTTATAGGAATTGTGTTGTCATGGTATGTGGTCGTGCTACCACGACCGATCTTATTGAGCTTGAAATGGTGGATTTTGATGTGATTATGGGAATGGACTGGCTTTATTCGTGCTTTGCTAAACTTGACTGCCGAACGAGAGACATGGGGCTTGAGTTCCCTAATGAGCCGGTTATTGAGTGGAAGGGAAATAGGGTGGTGCCGAAAGGTAGGTTTATTTCCTACCTTAAGGCTTCGAAGATGATTAGGAAGGGGTGTATCTACCATTTGGTCCGGGTGGCGGACACCACTTCAGAAGTGTCTATCCCTGAGTCCGTGCCAGTCGTGAATGAGTTTCTTGAAGTGTTTCTGGACAAGCTTCCAGGGATCCCGCCAGATAGGGAGATTGATTTCGGGATTGATGTATTGCCAGATGCGCGACCGATATCTATTCCACCATACAGAATGGCGCCAGCGGAGTTAAGGGAGTTAAAGGAACAACTGAAGGATTTATTAGAAAAGGGGTTCATACGACCAAGTATGTCATCATGGGGTGCCCCGGTTCTTTTTGTCAGAAAGAAGGATGGGTCGCTCCGGATGTGTATTGATTATCGGCAACTTAACAAGGTCACCATCAAGAATAAATATCCTTTGCCTCGGATAGATGATTTGTTCGACCAATTGCAAGGTGCGAGGTTCTTTTCCAAAATTGATCTACGATCCGGGTTTCACCAATTGAAGATCAGAGAACAGGATATTCCTAAGACCGCTTTCAGAACTCGCTATGGTCACTTTGAATTCTTGGTAATGTCTTTTGGGCTAACCAACGCCCCGGCAACTTTCATGGATCTTATGTATCGGGTTTTCAATCCATTTCTAGACTCCTTTGTGATTGTTTTCATTGATGACATCCTTGTTTATTCGTGGAGCCGGGAGGATCATGCAGATCACCTCAGGGCAGTTCTGCAGACCCTTTATCAGCACCAGTTGTATGCTAAATTTTCAAAATGTGAATTTTGGTTGGAGTCCGTTACATTTCTGGGCCATATTGTTTCCAGTGAAGGGATTCAGGTGGATCCCCAGAAGATTGCAGTAGTAAAAGATTGGCCTAGACCCACGACCCCGACAGAGATCCGTAGCTTCTTGGATTTAGCGGGGTATTATCGGAGGTTTGTGGAGGGATTCTCTACCCTCGCCTCCCCTTTGACTAAGTTGACACAAAAAGCAGTTAAGTTCCAATAGTTCGACGTTTGTGAGAAAAGTTTTCAGGAATTGAAGTCGAGATTGACCTCGGCGCCGATATTGACCTTGCCGGAAGGCACAGAAGGATTTGTGGTTTATTGCGATGCCTTCAGGGTCGGTTTTGGGTGTGTGTTGATGCAACATGGGAATGTTATAGTGTATGCTTCAAAGCAACTCAAGAATCACGAGAAGAATTATCCGACGCATGATTTGGAGCTTGCGGCAGTTGCATTTGCCTTGAAAATATGGCGGCATCATCTTTATGGGGTCCATGTGGATGTGTTCTCGGACCACAAGAGTCTCCAATATTTGTTCAAGCAGAAGGAGTTGAATTTAAGGCAGCGGCGATGGTTAGAATTGATCAAGGATTATGATATGGATATTTTATACCATCCAGAGAAGGCGAATGTGGTGGCCGACGCTCTCAGTCGGAAGTCCATGGGTAGTTTGGCTCATTTGGGAGCGGATCAGAGGACTTTGGCTCGGGAGGTTTATCAATTGGCCAGTCTGGGGGTTCGTATTTCGACCTCAGACGAGGGGAAGGTTATGGTGCGTAATGGAGCAGAATTGTCACTTGTAGCAGAAGTCAAGGAAAAGCAGCTCATTGATCTAGCATTAGCACAGATGAAGGAGGCAGTTTTGAATAACAAGACTTCGACATTTTCACTCGGTAGTGAGGATAGTGTATTACGATGTCAAGGTAGGCTATGTGTTCCAGATGTGGATAATCTTCGGGAGAGGGTAATGGCGGAGGCTCATAATTCCAGGTATTCTGTGCACCCAGGTTCTACGAAAATGTACCTTGATCTCAAGGAAATTTATTGGTGGAACGGTATGAAGAGGGGTGTGGAGGACTTTGTATCTAAATGTCCGAATTGTCAGCAAGTAAAAGCTGAGCACTAGCGGCCCGATGGGTTAACTCAGCTTATGGAAATACCAATGTGGAAATGGGAGATGATCAACATGGATTTCGTGGTAGGGTTACCTCGCACTCAGCGCAAGTTCGACTTAATTTGGGTAATAGTGGATTGACTCACCAAATCAGCTCACTTCTTGCCAGTCAAGTCCACGGATACTGCGGAACAATATGCTCAATTGTATATCAAGGAAATAGTAAGGCTTCATGGCACTCCACTTTCTATTATCTCAGATCGAGGGGCCCAGTTCACAGCTAATTTTTGGAAGAAATTTCAGCAAGGTTTGGGTACTCAGGTGAATCTCAGCACAGCTTTCCATCCGCAGACTGATAGTCAAGCGGAGCGGACTATTCAGACGCTTGAAGATATGTTACAGGCTTGTGTCTTGGATTTCAAAGGTAATTGGGATGATCACTTGCCACTTATAGAATTTGCTTACAATAACAGCTTTCATGTTAGCATTTAGATGGCCCCATTTGAGGCATGGTACGGGAGGAGATGTAGGTCTCCGATTGGATGGTTCGAAATGGGTGAAGCAGAATTGTTAGGGCCAGATCTCGTGCACCAGGCTATGGAAAAAGTTAAAATCATTCAGGAAAGACTGAAAGCTGCTCAGAGTCGCCAGAAATCTTATGCGGACATTCGTCGAAGAAAATTGGAATTTCAAGTAGATGATTGGGTGTTCTTAATGGTATCTCCTCTGAAGGGAGTCATGCGATTTGGGAAGAAAGAGAAGTTGAGTCCTAGATATGTCGGGCCGTATCGGGTCACTCAAAGGATAGGACAGGTGGCCTATAGACTGGAATTGCCCCCTGAAATGTCATTAGTGCACCCGGTGTTCCATGTGTCTATGTTAAAGAAAGTGGTTGGAGACCCATCCACCATCGTGCCAATCGAGGCTATCGAGGTCAATGAAGAGTTATCATATGAAGAAATTCCGGTCGCTATTCTTGATAGGCAAGTCCGCAAATTGAGAAACAAGGAAGTTGCTTTAGTTAAAGTGTTATGGCAAAGTCAACAAGTCGAGGAAGCCACGTAGGAAGCGGAAAGTGAAATGAAAGAAAAATATCCCCATCTGTTTGAACAAGTCTAGTAGTGATCGTGCAAACTCTTGTCTCTAAGTAAACTGATGTTGTATTCAATCTGGTGCAAAGACACCCCATATTTTCCCCCTAAATGTTTTACTATTGTAACTCCTCAAGTTGTGCAAGAATTGTATGTGTTGTGATTATTTGAGTCATGCGTAAGCCCTTTTTTGGTAAATGAAAATTTTGTAAGAACTCATGTGATAAGTGAATGATTAAAGGTAGTGTAGATTGGTAATGATTAATTGGAATACATATAGTGTATTGGAGTGGTTGAACTGTATGGAACTCATTGAAGTGACCAAATTATGTGCAGGTGTTGAGGTAATGAATTGTATACCAGTTGTAGGGATAATAGGGATAGCGTAATGGTGCTTGGAAATAATGTTTTGGAGGCTCTCTGATAGGTAGATAAGTCTAATTACAAAGGAAACTCTGGCAAAAAAAAAATTCAAAAATTGGGAGTTTACATATCATGTTTTCAAAACCAACCGATTTCCAAAATCCTCATTCGAGCACGAATGATTTTAAGTGGGGGAGGATGTAAGGCCCCATAAAACTTGTACTCAAAACTGGGTAGCTTGTGGTGCCAAGTCCCGAATATATGTTAGGAATGTGTAAAATTAAGCGAGCCGCGGTTCGAATGCTTTTGGTATTGATCTATGTTATAAAAAATCAAGAAATATTGTTTTCCAGGAAATGCAATTCCGCGGTCTAGAATGCGGTCGCATAATCGCCGCAAAGTGAGTCAGTGTGTTGGTTGAATTGGAGGTTAAATATGCGGTCCAATATGCGATCGCATAACGGATATGCGGACTGCATAGTCATCGCATATTTCCCTTGGGATTTTGTGAGGGGCAGTTCTGCGGTGCACTATGCGACCGCATAATGGGTATGCAGACCGCATTTCTGCCACATACCCAGGTAGTGTGTTCAGATTTTGGGAGTACTTTTGCGGTCCATTCTGCGGACCGCATTTCCACTCTGCGATCGTGGGTGAAGTATTGTAACACTCTTTTGTAACTCTAGAGGCTCCGTAGACAGGAAATGTGGGTTATGTACTTATGTATTTTGGGCAGTATAACTTGTAAACCACGCTAAGAAACTATGTATGTTATGTAAATCTCGTAAGAATGTGTTTAAATTTATAAATGGCTATTTCACTTGGTTAATGGGTAATAGAAACGCAGGTTATCACGTGGAATAGGAAAGGCACCCGGGTTCGCTTGGCTGGGGGCTACCCGGTCGAGCGCCGGTCGCGCCCCTCGATTTTTGGAGCGTGACAGATCATTAGCTCCTTATCATTTTTTAAGTATTGTTACCTTTGGAACCGATTGGTCTACCACGCTTCATGCGTACAGTAAACTCTATCCTTCAGGGATTTTAAATTTTTAATAGGAGCATTTGCAGCTGAAATATAATATTTGATTTTGGATCAGCAAATGCTTCCGGCATTTGACTTGAATTATCTTATTAATGATAATTCGATTCATATAGCATATTTTTCAGCTGTTTATTCCATCCCCCAAATATTAGAAAACTAACATATATTCCCAATCTTCTTTGGGAAACATATCTTTGTGCATTGTGGTAGAGAAATTAACCATATACCGCACATTAAAAGATGGTAAAAATATTTGGTTTCTAATCCTAAACCAATTGTGAGGGGAGGACTTATCATATATTGTTGGTCTGATGCATACAAGTGCTGCTATATGCAATTTAGAAAACCTTAGACCAACACATGAAGTTTTGTTCTCATAAGCAATGGTTTAGCCATTAATAGGAGATATTCAATGCTAAACCAGCATTATCAAGATGAACTGTATTGATTTCATAATCTGAATGTTTTGCTCTTAGTTGAGAAAAGCAATTTCAAATGTCAAACTGCAGGTTGAAAATGAACACACATGTAACCATCTTATATATGCATCTATAAGTGGTTCACGTGATAGGTTAATGGGCCCATATTCACCTTTTATATATTCCAGAATTCAGGGGTCTTAGTCACAACTTTAGCCGGTATAACCAATTTATTGTGAGAACAAGCAGCACAAGAGAATTCTTGAAGAATCTTCTAGTTCTTCAGTATATGCTTATCTGAATTCTCAAATAGCTCATTTAAAAAATGGCAAATGAAAACTTCAAGTTTATCATGGCATGCGTTATCTCTTAGTAAACTTCTGCTTTACTATGACATAAACTTTTGCATTAGTAAACTTCTGATTTATTGTGATTGTTTTTGCATTAGTAAACTTCTGGTTTACTCTGATACATGATATAGTACAAAATTGAAGAATAAGGCGGACAACTTCTCACATACATATTATTTTACCCCTATGATTGTGGAAACATGAAGATTTTTAATCTTCCAATTATTTGTAGTCCAATATGATAGTCATTTGTATTAGTAAACTTAAAGTTTACTACAACATATGTTTTGACCATAATCATATAATATGGATGACATATTTGCATATAAACTCTTCGAGAGCCTTCATTTATTATCCACAATTTAATATTTATCAGACACTACTGGTGTCATGTGTCTTCTTGACAAACAGTTAGCTCTTTAGGAGTTGTTGATATATTTTGTATTATCAAATATTGCTCATACACTTCTGGTATCGTGGGAGAAAATCATAATAAAATGAACATTATAAAGACAATTCTAAATTTATAAATGTAAGAAATTAAGAATTTCAGTATTTTTACCACCAACTTTGTGACAAATATCTCCTTCAGGGAGAAACGCCATTAACAGCTAAATATTTTATATCAAAGCGGCAACCACATAATCATTACATCCTTCAGGGAAAGATACATGAGTTGTTATTTCCCTCGGGGAACTCGATAACTAACCATAACATATTAATGTGGTTGCAGTACAAAGCATTCTACAAGAATGCCTTTTGCCTTAGAATGATATTTGATAAAATTATTCAAGATATTTTACGTACAACGGGTACGTGCGACAATGATCTTTATTCCATAAAAATAAAATTTATATCCTTTGTTATTCTACCTCTTCATGAGGTGAGTTATGGTATTTCTTCATTCACTCCAGGGAATGAAAATGTGCTTCAAAAATAACTTTGAATAGCTTATTATTTTGTTTAAGTACAGAAAGACACAGTTTCATAATATTTTCCTACTTCAGGAGATAATTTCAATTGTGTTACTTCTTCAGGAACAAATTTAAAATACGAAATATTGAGTATATATATTCCCTTAATCATATTACCTCTTCTGGAGGTGAATTATAATATATTCATATCAAAAGCGCATTTATATTTACGAGCTTTATTAATATTGTCACATTTACTTCAGGAATGGATTAATATTTATCAAAAGTTCCCATCCTTCAGGGAACGGAACATAACTATTTGAACGTGAATTAATCACACCAAATTGTGTGACGGCTTAGAACCTCTTTTAAGATATTGCTACTTCAGGAGCAAATTGAGGCATGCAAGTAAAGTAGAGAAATTTTCTCTAACTTATCTTCAATTGTAACCATAGAAAGCCTAAATTATCACTTTTGGTGGTTATAGGCTGTGATGACCCGACCGGTCGTCTCATGAGTTACCGCTCCGTTTTACCCAATTTCTGCTTCTTTATGATCCGTTATCCGTGTTTTATGTGATCAAGTTGATTAGTCTGTGTTCAGAGAGGATTTGGTAAGGAATGAGACACTTAGTCTCTTTTAAGAAGGTTTGATTTGAAAAAAGTCAACTGGATGTTGACTATTGTGTTAGAGAGGTCGGATGTGAGTTCTGAAGGTTCGGTTAGCTTCGGGAGGTGATTTGTGACTTAGGAGTGTGATCAGAACGGGTTTTGGAGGTCCGGAGTAGAATTAGGCTTGAATTGGTGAAGTCGATATTTTGGCGATTTCCGGTTGATAGGCGAGATTTTGATCCGGGGATCAGAATGGAATTTTTGAGAGTTGAAGTAGCTTTATTATGTCATTTGGGATGTGTGTGCAAAATTTCAGGTCATTCGGACATGTTTTGGTTGGATTTTTGATCGAAAACGTGTTTCGGAAGATTTCTCAAAAATTAGGCTTGAATCCGATGTGTTTTGAGTAATTTGATGTTGTTTGAGGTGCTTTGATGACTGGAACAAGTTTGAATAAGGTATTAGGCCATGTTGGTGCTTTTGGTTGAGGTTTCGGGGGCCTCGGTAGGGGTGGGCATAAAATCCGAAAAATCGAATTCCGAACCGAACCGAATTAATTTGGTATTTCGGTTTCGGTTATTTTCGGTATTTCGGTCTAATTCGGTATTGCATTTTCGATATTTTGGTACGGTTCTCGGTATTAGAATTTTGAAATTTCGGTATACCAAAATACCGAAATTCTTAAAGCCTTTTTTTGGACCCTGCCCAGCCCCAAGCCCAGTTTTATATCTAATTTCCAATTTCCCATCGCCCCACCCCTACCTCAAGCCCAACAGTCCAAACCCACACTCTAATTTCTTAGACTTCTTCATGGCTATTCCTACTCGTGCTTTCTTTTAAGACAAAACAGTAAACAACATTAAAAGGTAAGCTTTGATTCTGGCTTTTTTAGGGTATAGCTGTGCAAATGAACATAATAAAACCTTATACCATGAAATAGTAGTTGCCCATTATGACTTCCTCTACCTATTTCAAAATCCCAACTATCTTCTACTTTTTCAATTTCCATACTATTTGTAATTTTTCTATTTACCATAACTTTTTAATATCTTCGTCTGAAATAAGGAATTCTCTTCACTATGAGATTATTAGCAAATTCTTTTGTTTATTAAAGCTAATCGTAGTGTACATCCAGATTACTGTCTGTTAGGAGCAAACTTAATTTAGGTTTGGTTTGATCCTAGAAATGTCGATTTCCTTCAATATGTGACGTTTTATACTTCACATAATATGTACTATTATTGTTGTTACTCTATCCGTCTCAATTTTCTGTCAGTCTTCCTATTTTAGAACATTCAAAAATGTTTGACACCATTATATATCTGTACAGCTTTCCAACTTTCAAGAATTTGAATATATTAGACTAGGCTTAATTCCCAAATAGGCACTAACACTATGCTTAAACCGAAATCGTACAGAACCAAAATAATAAATACCGAACTGTACCAAAATAATTTGGTACGGTATTTGGTATGTACAATTGATAAATCGAATACCAAAATACCGAACCTAAATTCTTAAATACCGAACCGATATACCGAATGCCCAGCCCTAGGCCTCGGGGTGAATTCGGATAGTTAACGGGAAGATTTTGGACTTAAGAGATTTCAGAAGATTGTTGCTTCTGGTATTTCCGCACCTGCGACATCGCATGTGCGAAGGGATTTCCGCAGATGTAGATTTGAGGAGAGAGGTCAGAAACCGCAGATGCGGAATAGGGACCGCAGATGCGGAATAGGGACCGCACCTGCGGACTCGCAGATGCGGCAGTGTACCGCAGATGCGGTTTTGGCTCGTCAAGTGGATTCCTCAAATGCGGAGAAAATGACGCAGAAGTGATACCGCAGGAGCGGTGGTGGGTAGCAGATGTGAAAACCCCTGGGCAGAATATTTTAAGTTATTTTATCCGCGATTTTGGGTCATTTTCCCTCCATAGTTGGTCCTTTTGAGAGCTTTTTGAAAGAAATCGAAGAGGGATTCAAGGAGAAACATTTGGAGGTAAGATTTTCTAACCTAAAACTCGAATCTATTGTAAAATCCACCTAGAAAATCATGGAACTTAAGTTAAAAATGGAAAAACCAGGGCTTGGGATTTTGAATCTTTGATTGGGGATTTGGAGGACCATTTGGGGTCGGATTTGGGAACTTTTGTTATGTATGAAATTTTGGGGTGACAAGGAATCTAATGATGTGAAAATTTCTGAGTTTCGAGAAGTGGGACCGGGGCTCGGGTTTTGCTAATTTCGGGATTTTCGATATTTTTCGATTGTTTTCACTTGGGCTTTGCTCCCTTAGCATATTTGATGTATTCGTTCTGATTTTGGATAGATTCTATGTGCGTGGAGGCCAATTCGAGGGGCAAAGGCATCACGAGCTAGAGTTGTAGCCGGTTCGAGGTGAGTAATGATTGTAAATGATACTCTGAGGGTTTGAAACCCCGGATTACACATCGTGGTGCTATATTGAGGTGAGACACGCGCTGATAATGAGCATGGGGTTGTTTACTATTGGGGATTGTGACTTGGTCCGTCCCGATTGATGATTTTACTGCATATTTGACTGAAACCTATTTGTTAGCATCATGATTTGGGCTGATTGCCATATTTGGGCTTTGTGCCAACTATTTGAATCCTCCGAGGATTTTTATCACTATTTCCTCATTGTTTTGACTTATTACTTGAACTCAGTCCTATTGATATTTACTGTTTTATAAACTCAGCCATTGTTATTCATATTTGAAACTTAAATGATATTTCTAAATGATGTTTTGGGCTGAGAACTAGTGTTTTACTAATGTCTGAGGGGCTTGTGATGATCGAATTGAGTGAGGCCGAGGGCCATATGTGAGGATATGCTGAGTGATATGAGGCCGATGGCCTGAGATACTTTTATACGCCACGAGGTGGATTGAGTGATGTGAGGCCAAGTGCCGAGTGATGTGAGGCCGAGTGCCGAGAGATGATGCCACGAGGTGGCTTGATATATCGCTTGGGCCGTAAGGGGCCCCTCCGGAGTCTGCACACCCATAGTGACCACGGGTACCCATCATGATCTGAGAGTGAGCCCGAGGGGCTGATATTATTTTGAGAGTATCCCGAGGGGCTGGTACTGTTTTGAGAGATTTCCCGAGGGGCAAACCTTTATATGTTCATCTTTCATATTTACTTGGCATTTTACCTGTTATACTGCGGTATTTGTGCCCAAGGGGCGGATGTTCTGTGCTTATCAGCACTAACTATTTTGCATTCATTCGCGTAACTGTTGAAAAGGTCATTTTATAAAGAGGGTTTTGAACTGAGCTAAGATGTTTCTAAAGATTTCACAACTTCATTGCTTTTCTTAAAGGTTTTACACTGCTTCTATACAACATGTTGGTTTGCCTTACGTGATTTCTTACTGCTCAGTTGTTATTTACCTTTATTACTCACTGAGTTGATTTGGAGTACTCACTTTACTCCCTGCACCTTGTGTGCAGATGCAGGTATTTATACACCCGGTAGTGGGTTTTGGCTAATCGGTGGCAGAGTTATCGGAGTTTAACAAGGTGGCTGCCAGCGTTCGCAGCACCGTTTTCTCTTCTTTTTTACTCATCAGTCCTGTTTTAGTATATTTCAGACCTTGTAGTTGTATTTATACTCTAATAGATGCTCGTGACTTATGACACCCCGGTTAGGGCTGTGTCGGGTTGGGTTTTCGTTTTGTTATCTCTATTTCCTCTAAATATTGCTATTGAATCATGTTTGAAGTATCTTTATGTTATTTAACTGTTTAAGAGGGTATATTGTGTAAATTGGTTGCCCTTGTCTTCACGAGAGGCGTCATCACGACCGGGTTTGGGGTTAGGGTCGTGACAAGTTGGTATCAGAGCCTAGGTTACATAGGTCTCACGATTCATGAGCAGGTTTAGTAGAGTCTTGCGGATCGATACGGAGACGTCTATGCTTATCTTCGAGAGGCTGCAGAACCCTTTAGGAAAATTTTACATTCTTGAATTCTTCTCGTGCGTTCTTGATTCATCTTGAAAAGTAACTTTTGAAATTCCTTCCACGCATTCGCAGCGCGCATGAACA
This sequence comes from Nicotiana tabacum, assembly GCF_000715075.1. Classification (NCBI taxonomy): domain Eukaryota; kingdom Viridiplantae; phylum Streptophyta; class Magnoliopsida; order Solanales; family Solanaceae; genus Nicotiana; species Nicotiana tabacum. Next base: position 130,296,067 of record NC_134092.1, on the reverse strand, counting down.
CTCAGTATCAGATGTGCCTTGCTGGTTTGTGATCCCCTGATCGAGGGGCGAGATGTGATATTTGTGAGTTTGGTATGAGGCCAGTCTGGAGGACTTGAGGTCGGATCCTTGCCTATGGCTGTGTGAACAAATGTTTTGAACCTATATGTTCGGTATCGTCCTTATTAGTGGAAGTGACGGTTAGATAACTATGTGATGAGTATGTTAGTACTGCGAGATGTATCTATATGACTTGGAAGTGACGAGGAAGGTTTGCTGGAGGATAAGAACTATTAGGTGCTTGATTTTCATCTTGATTGGAGGTGTAGCCCCGAGTTATGGGCGTATGAAGGATCTTTCAATGTTTCCCAGTTGAGAGTGAAGTAGATTTCATGTTGCGATATGAGTTCAGACTCAAGAAGACTAAGTAACTGCGTATGGTTTGTGACGGTGGAAGGTATACAAAAATGTTAATTAAAGGCAAAGCAGGTGGGTTATCTCCTGCGAAGAATTCTGGGGTTGTGTGACTCTTATGTGACTGTTAGAAGATCTCATGTGCAAGTGGAATGTAAGTGTTGAAATTTGAATTTTGGGTTGCTTGAGAGAGGGGGCTTAACTGTTACGATAATGAGTGCGAGATTTGCCGAAGATTTAAAGTACTAGATGATTTGTGTTTTCACAAGCTTGCAAAGGATCTGAGTTTAATCTCACTATGGTATTGTGGCATCAATAGAGTATAAGTTTTATGAGTTATTGAGTGTATTTTGATCCATAGCTTCGAGCAAAGTGGGGGAGTTTGCTGTGAGTGGTTAATTGCACGGTTAGGTGCTATATTGGTTCCAGTTTGAGGTGTGCGGGTGAATCAGTAATCGCTTGCGGAAATTGAGACCGAGGATGGCTCGAGTAAAGGAATTTTTTTGACAAAGGTTATATCATGATTCATAGGGTAAGAAAAACACGGGATGTCTTAAGTTGTGGTTGGTAAAGAATGCTCGGTGTATAGAGCAGGAAGTTGCTTGGTTGTATTGGGATGAGGACTTCATTCTGCCGTGTCGGAGTGCCAATGAGGCACGGGTGGTTCTGTTCGTTGGGTCAAGTAAATTGCAGTTTGAATAAGAGTGAATGACTCTCGAGAATGGTTCAAATGTGTTCAAGATTCTACAGGGAGCAACCGTGTATTTTAGAGTTTTATATGCGGTTAGAAATTGAGTTTTCATTGGAAGAGGTCAAGACTTGTGGTATTTCTATGTTATTTATGGGATTCTATGTATCAGTATCAAGAGAGTAAAGGTAACGGAGATAAATTTGCAGGAAGCTCTTTAGAGTAAAGTATTCTGGGATGTGGTGTTTCTAGGAGTATTTGAGAGAGTATTCAGTGGCTTATGGGTCTTAGACAGTGTGGTTTTATGCTTGGATCTCGTGTGGTAAGCCTAGGTTGAGGCATTATGGTGATACAGCAAGAGGGAATATCCAGTTGAAGATGAATCAGAAGGAAATTTCGATAGATGGAGTAGCTTGATAGTAGACCGGACCGGTAGGGTAAGAATATGATTAATTTCGTGTGTGTGTTCAAGGTAATGGGTTCTTGCAGGTATTTTACAGCAATGCACTTAAGTTTTGATGGCTTGCTTATCTTGGTCGAGTTAGAATGATTCAGTCCTGGCAGGTCTGATTTGTGCAAAGGAGACTCGGAGAGTTCTTGATGGTTTTTACCGCGGTTTGGAGATGTATATTTTCTATGGGCATGCGGAACATGGGATGTATCGTGGTTTTTATTCTAGATGGGACTGATGGAAAGTTCTTGACTAGTTGAGTGCGTAGATGTCTATGGCTCGGAAGGGAGATGAAGTTCTCATGTTATCCTAGGATGGTATGGTATATGCGGTATGTTGTACGGACTGAGATTTGCGTGTGTAAGGTTACGGTTCAGCTCTAAAAGGAAGTTCATGAAACTCTTAGGCAGCGGGTAGCCTCAGATGATTAAGGAAATGGTATTGCCAATCAGAAGTGATTTGACGAGAATATATGTTTCAGGAAAGGTAATATGATTAAGTTGATGGCACTTCGGTAGTATTGTGGCACTTTCTGGCTAGATCGGCTGCTAACATTCGAGTTTGCTTGGGGGCACAGGGGAATATTTGAATATCTCCCGTGGAGTAATTTGGTATTTGAGGTGTGGTATGTGTTCGGACGGCGGAATTGGGATCAGGTATGATGATTCGTGTGTTGTATGGAGTTGGAGACTAGGAGTCCTCATCTTCAGGCTATGTTGCGGTCATGAGTCGCGTGTGTCGGCACTATGTAGTGACTATCGGGGTTTGAAGACCCGAGCAGCTCTTTTGTTGCTTGGTATGTTAGATTTGGAAGTGATATTGGGTTCAGACTGGTTGTCTCTGTGTTGTGTCATTCTGGACTATTGCGCTAAGACGGCATTGTTGACTATGTCGGAAAATGCTACGGATTGAGTGGTGATATTCGGCGGATTATGTCTCATTGGAGGAATTTTACATGCCGAAGACCCAGCGGACGACTGGGAAGGATTTGTCTTTCTTATTTGGGCTCTTATGACGAGTGTCAGTGCTGAGGCTCCTTATGTTGATTTAGTTCCGGTGGTGAGGGACTTTTCAGATGTGTTTCTTGTGGTCGGGCATGGCGCCGGGCAAGGTTGTTGATTTCGATATTGATTTGGTGTCGGACACTGTATCGTATGGCACCGACATGAGTTATAGTAGTGGAAGGAACAACTTCAGGATTTCCTTGATAAAGAGTTCATTGGTGGGCCGATGTGGACGCGTGTTCTAACTTGAGTCGGCTTGGTTGGCTCCGAATTGCATTGTTAAGGGATATGTCGATTCTACTGTTATTGAGCTTATTAGTAATCTGGGGAGGTATATTAATTACCTTTCTGTGTTGCGAGATGTATGATTTATTGGTTATGGGCACATATGGTGCGGTTCTATTGGGGTTCATAGTCGAAGTCGAGCGGGAAGAGTAATTAGGTGTTGCTCGGTGAATGGCGTATCGGTTATGTCCTATCGGGTTTGCGTGGTATATGTTATTTGCTTCACCGTGGGTATAATGAATTTGCTTTGGTTCCAGACATCAAATTGTGCGTGGTTGTCGCTTTCGAGCATAGTGACTTGGGGTGTTTTATGTGGAGCAGTGCTTGATAGGATCGCGCGTTGCAGCAAAACTATGTGGAGATATGACCTTACGGGTTAGATTCGTGTGTTCTATTCTATGATGTGAGACGGGTTCTCAGCCTTGTGTTGTGGTGGTACTGGTGAGCTTGAGGTACAACTCTTCCATTTGAGTTATTTCATGATTTGAGTAAGTTCGGATTGTGGTGCACAGATTGCACAAGTTGTGACTTAAGCCTGTATTGATGTGTCGTGTCGCCAGAGTAGTGTATTGGATTAGAGGAGATCATTAGGATCATTAATGAATACGAACGGATTCGATTTCAGTATGTTGGAAGGATAATATCGAGGTCCGACTCAAAAATTTGCTATGGTATTTGCCAAAGGAGAAGTGACTTCCTGAATAGTTGATATGAGAAATGGTTATGGTTTGTTGCGTTTCATTTATCGTTGGCAGTATATGAAAGTGTTGGAATGAGCCTTTAGTTGATAAGAGGTTTTCTACCAGTATTCGATTTTGTGGGCAACTGCTGTGAATAGAAGTTATCGCTATGAGTGTTTGAGTTATGTGGTATATCAAGTGATTGCACCTGAGATTGCAAGTATGGATGATTACAGCTTGTTCGGGCTTATTCTGAAAAATAGATGTGAGATTCTGATCTTGTGAATGATTCAGAAATGGAAATGTGGTTCTAAGGCTTATGGGTTAGGTTGTAATGTGGAAATGCAGTTTCATTGTGTTATCGGACCTATATGAGGTAGGGTGACATGGGATCACCCCCGGGTATATGCATGATAAGGTTTTTCAGTGCTTGGTTGGCTTTTAGAACAACTTTGGGCACGTTCGAGGACAAACGTTTGTTTAAGTTGGGGAGGATGTGGCGACCCGGCCAGTCGTCTCATGAGTTACCGTTCGTTTCCCCCATTTCTGTTTCTTTATGCTCCGTTATCCGTGTTTTATGTGATCAAGTTGATTAGTCTGTGTTTGGAGAGGATTTGGTAAGGAATGAAACACTTAGTCTCTTTTAAGAAGGTTTGATTTGGTAAAAGTCAACCGGATGTTGACTATTGTGTTAGAGGGCTCGGATGTGAGTTTCGATGGTTCGGTTAGCTTCGGGAGGTGATTTGTAACTTAGGAATGTGATAGGAATGGGTTTTGGAGGTCCGAAGTAGAATTAGGCTTGAATTGGTGAAGTCGATATTTTGGCGATTTTCGGTTGATAGGCGAGATTTTGATCCGGGGATCAGAATGGAATTTTCTAGAGTTGCAGTAGCTTCATTATGTCATTTGGGATGTGTGTGCAAAATTTCAGGTCATTCGGACATGTTTTGGTTGGATTTTTAATCGAAAACGTGTTTCGGAAGATTTCTCAAAAATTAGGCTTTGAATCCGATGTGTTTTGAGTAATTTGATGTTGTTTGAGGTGCTTTGATGACTGGAACAAGTTTGAATAAGGTATTGGGTCATGTTGGTGCTTTTTGTTGAGGTCTCCGGGGCCTCGGGGTGAATTCGGATGGTTAACGGGAAGATTTTGGACTTAAGAGATTTCAGAAGATTGCTGCTTCTGGTATTTCCGCACTTGCGGTTTGGGAACCGCAGGTGCGGCATCGCATGTGCGAAGGGATTTTCGCAAATGCGGATTTGAGGAGAGAGGTCAGAAACCGCAGATGCGGAATAGGGACCGCACATGTGGACTCGCAGATGCGGCAGTGTACAGCAGATGCGGTTTTGGCTCGTCAAGTGGATTCTGCAAATGCGGAGAAAATGACGCAGAAGTGATACCGCAGGAGCGGTGGAGGGGTCGTAGATGCGAAAACCCCTGGGCAAAATATTTTAAGTTATTTTATCCGCAATTTTGGGTCATTTTTCCTCCACAATTGGTCCTTTTGAGAGCTTTTTGAAGGAAATCGAAGAGGGATTTAAGGAGAAACGTTTGGAGGTATGATTTTCGAACCTAAAACTCGAATATATTGTAAAATCCAGCTAGAAAATCATGGAACTTAAGCTAAAAATGGAAGAACTAGGGCTTGAGATTTTGAATCTTTGATTGGGGATTTGGAGGACCATTTGGGGTCGGATTTGGGAACTTTTGTTATGTATAAACTCGTGGGGTGACAAGGAATCTAATGATGTAAAAATTTCTGAGTTTTGAGAAGTGGGCTCGGGTTTTGCTAATTTCGGGATTTTCGATATTTTTCGTTTGTTTTCGCTTGGGCTTTGCTCCCTTAGCATATTGTGATGTATTCATTCTGACTTTGGATAGATTCGACGTGCGTGGAGGCCAATTCGAGGGGCAAAGGCGTCGCGAGTTAGGGTTGTAGCCGGTTCGAGATGAGTAATGATTGTAAATGATACTTTGAGGGTTTGAAACCCCGGATTGCACATTGTAGGTGAGACACGCGCTGATAATGATCGTGGGGTTGTTTACTATCAGGGATTGTGACTTGGTCCGTCCCGATTGATGATTTTACTGTGTATTTGACTGAAACCTCTTTGTTAGCATAACGATTTGGGCTGATTGCCAACTATTTGAACCCTCCGGGGATTTTTATCACTATTTTCTCATTGTTTTGACTTATTACTTGAACTCAGACCTGTTGATATTTACTGTTTTACAAACTCACCCACTGTTACTCATATTTGAAACTTAAATGATATTTCTAAATGATGTTTTGGGCTGAGAACTGCTGTTTTACTAATGCCCGAGGGGCTTGTGATGATTTTCGGATTGAGTGAGGCCGAGGGCCATATGTGAGGATTTGCTGAGTGATATGAGGCCGAGGGCCTGAGATACTTTTATACGCCACGAGGTGCCTTGAGTGATGTGAGGCCAAATGTCGAGTGATGTGAGGCCGAGTGCCGAGAGATGATGCCACGAGGTGGCTTGATATAGCGCTTGGGCCGTAAGGGGCCCCTCCGGAGTCTGCACACCCACAGTGAGCGCGAGTACCCATCATGATCTGAGAGTGAGCCCGAGGGGCTGATATTGTTCTAAGAGTGATCCCAATGGGCTGATATTATTCTGAGAGTGAGCCCGATGGGCTGGTACTGTTCTGAGAGATTGCCCGAGGGGCAAACCTTTATGTGTTCATCTTTCATATTTATTTGGCATTTTACCTGTTATACTATGGTATTTGTGCCCGAGGGGCGGATGTTCTGTGCTTATCGGCACTAACTGTTTTGCATTTATTCGTGTAACTGTTGAAAAAGTCATTTTCGAAAGAGGGTTTTGAACTGAGCTAAGATGTTTCTAAAGATTTCACAACTTCATTGCTTTTCTCAAAGGTTTTACACTACTTCTATACAACATGTTGGTTTGCCTTACGTGATTTCTTACTGCTCAGTTGTTTTACCTTTATTACTCACTGAGTTGGAGTACTCACTTTACTCCCTGCACCTTGTGTGCAAATGCAGGTATTTATATATCCGGTAGTGGGTTTTGGCTAATCGGTGGCAGAGTTATCGGAGTTTAGCAAGGTGGTTGCCAGCATTCGCAACACCGTTTTCTCTCCCCTTTTGCTCATCAGTCCTGTTTTTGTATATTTCAAACCTTGTAGTTGCATTTATACTCTAATAGATGTTCGTGACTTATGACACCCCGGTTAGGGTTGTGTCGGGTTGAGTTTCCGTTTTGTTATCTCTATTTCTGCTAAATATTGCTATTGAATCATGTTTGAAGTATCTTTATGTTATTAACTGTTTAAGAGGGTGAATTGTGTAAATTGGCTGGCCTTGTCTTCACGAGAGGCGCCATCACGACCGGGTTCGGGGTTAGGGTCGTGACATAGGCATATACCACTTCTGGTGGTTAACAAAATTTAGTTACAATGAGATATACAAAACATAACCACTTCTGGTGGTTATATATTTCATGCAAACTCTGCTGGAGTTTAAGTGGATCTAACAATGTTATCCACTTTATAATCCTTTATTAAGATAATTAGGATGAAGAAAATAAATACCAAAATAGGTACTGTATACGTAGCATATAACCAAGCAATCGATGATAAAGATATTAAACCAAATATAAGCAAAAGACTCAAGTTACTTTACACAAATTTGGCCACTCCAGACATAAGTGATATCCACATCTCTACCGCCAAGAAGAAAAGCTCACCACCTCAAGGATATAATCTGCCTTATGATGCTCGGAATGAACAAGATGTAACCACGGATGTAAGAGTATCGCCTTACATCGAAGATGAACACTGAAATAGAAATTAAATTTGAAGTAAGTGCTCAAAATGGCAGAGTCTCGTGCTGATAACGTGTTATAAAATAAAGAAATCGAAGACAAGTAGAGAGAGATTTATTATTCAATTTCAAATTCATGTACATAATGAATTGAAATCTCCTCTATTTATAGAAGGAAGCTGCTACTGCAAGCTGTTGTGTAAGTTGCTTGTAAGCTGTTACTGCAAGCTGCTGTGTAAGCTACTTGTAAGTTGCGTGTATGCTGCTACTGCAAGCTGCTGTGTAAGCTGTTACTACAACCTGCGGTGTAAGCTTTTTGTAAGTTGCTTGTAAGCTGCTACTGTACCAGATATAAATAATCTTTTGCCGAGGGTAATATTTATTCATAACGGAGTACCGAAATGATAAACTTCTTCAGAAAACTTATTTACAACGGAGTACTAAATGAACATCTATAATATAATATATACATATTTATAACAGTGATGACTTGCGCTATTGAGACTCAATAATTGGGATTGGAAATCTATAACTTAACTCCTTATTAAATCCATCAATTGACAATTTGCATTCTCACTTTTACAATCATACAATATAGTCCAATCTCGTAATTAATATCTCTGTGCAAATGCACATATTACCTTATCATGGTCTAAACTAATTACACTCCACATAAATAAGATAATATATAGAGTATAAATAAAGAACGATACATGAAATCGCTACATTTCAATATATATAAACCATAATGATTAATGAAGAGTTTAAATTTTTAAACTAAGTTGATAATAGGATAATATCTTACCTTACAACCAATTAATTATAGGGATTGTTACACAAATAGCCGGTCATATTCAATATTTATTTTTTCTAGCCGATATATATAAATTATATATTAATTATACACAATTATACATATACTATACATAAATTATATGTATATGAGATATTATAGGGCATACATAGAAGTGGGACCCGGGGGAGGGGGCTGTCATGGGCATAAGTATTTTTGAAGTACATAAAGAAGAAAAATGAGAATATATTATGCTAGAGTGTATTATAAAGTGAACATAAAATCTTATTATAATAATCAAATAGTTTAATAAAAATACTGGTCACCAAAAAAGAAAGTTTCATTTGAGATTTTGAAATGGTATATGGAAAAGAAAATTATTCTCTTACTTTTAATTTTTTTTTCTTCTTTTCTTCATTCGCAATCTAAAACTTTTTAAGAGCTATGAAGTATGAAAACAAAATAAAAGCAAATTATTTTAGTTTAAGACAAAATAAGTAGAAATGTGGGTAAAAACTTACCCGCATCGGGTATTTACACCAAACCAATAGATATATGTCGCGTGTCTTGCATATGGATTTCAATCATTTAACCATGGTAAATTACATGCATTCTCATCTAATTAAATTAATTAATCATAGTGAGTTAATATAATTTGGTGTAAACACTCGGTGAGGGTAAGTATTTACCAGAAATGTGTGCCCCATTTTTTCCTTTCGTTTTCCATTTAATATGAATTAGCTTTAAGATTTTGGTTCTTAAGGAGTATCTTTTGATTTCAAAATTTATTTTATAACTTTCTTGGTTGGTATTAAATAAGAAGGTAAATATATGTTGCAACTTTATGTCTAAATTGTTACTCCTAGTAATATTTTTTAAATGAGGACTTATCCTATGCAAGACAAGTTGTAGTATCGGATTTTTCTAAGTTAAAATTTGAGATACTAATCAACAAATACGAGTAACTTTTACTGCTACTAAAGAATGAAAAAGAAAAGATTTTTGATCAGATATGATATGACCTTGGGAATATTAAATACATTGGTTTAAAAAAATTCAACTATATATACACACTTCATGTAATTTGTATAGGGTAAATTATGCAATGCTATGTGGCCGCTCAAAAAAGGGACGCGTGGAACCTAAGATGAGATAACCAAAATCGAAGGCAATTGTCCCGTCTGTCACAGAAAAGAATAACGCTCATAAGGATGCAATAAATATTCTTCGCATGGTAGTATTCAATGGAGAATAATCCACAACATTAAGTATGTTGCCCGTTACAAGAAATTTAGCATTTATGCTCACTGTTATATTTTTATCAATGATCCTCACAACTGGCATTAAAGGGCACGATCCTAGGACCTCTTTTCCTAGACATAGCTATACATAGTGAGCTTTGTTATCATTGTAGAGGGAGAAATTTTCTGGAAAAAACTAAGACTACAATCTACAAAAAGTTACATACAATTTTATCTTCTTATTTTCTGTCCTTATTATTGTTCTTATCAGTGTTGCGCCGGAGGCTTCGTTTTTTTATTATTTCGTCTTCATATCAAGACTAAGTGTTATATATTTCTTCAATCATTTTATTATTTTAAGATCAAATTAATTTACTTGTCTAAAAATCACGTATAAATTCTATTGTACCGTTTTTAGGGTAAACATAATTCCAGTCGAAGTTAATTGCTGGATACTTTCATATTTGACATTATGGCATCTTTTAATTTGGCTATACCTTAGGTCAATGGCATTCTTGTACGCTAGTGATCTTTTCACCGAATAAGACTTCAAAATAAAGTAAATTTGAAAATGATAATGGATCAATGAGAATAATAAAGTTTTCTTCTAGTTTGGTTTTCTACTATAAGAATTCAAAAAAAATTCGGAAATAGGACGGTCGAAAATTTACCTATACATTGGCATAACAACCGTTACACCATAAGTCCATGACTTAGCTCATTATGCTATGATTGACTCCTCAAAGTTCTTCCCTAACATGAGTGGTAGATAGGAATCGAATAATCTAACGATATTCTAAATTAGGGCGGTGTATAATTTGATAAATACCGAATTACCATATCAAAATCAAAAAATTTGGTATTTGGTATTCGATATTTTGGTATTCGGTGTGATGTTTGGTTTAATTTTTAAAAAATATTGGTATTAGGTATGGTATTTGGCATTTTAAAATGAAATACTGAAATACTAATACCGTACCGAAATATATATTCTATTACACAGTGCACATATTATTAATTATAACATAAATATAAAAATCCAAAATTTTACCTTTCTTAATTATCTAAGTTCATCAATTAATTCTAAGTAAGTAACAAGACATTTCTAATGATCAAATTTATTCTTTTATGTACAATTTTCTCTCTCTAAGTTGATATTTGCTAGTTTTGGACAAATTTTTTGTCAACAAATGTTTTTAGTTTTGTACTTTGGAGTACTTTAATTCAGAATATTACATTCTATGACTCTATGCACTAATTAGTATTCAAACCGAACAAACTGAAGTTACCAAACCAAATAAACCAAAACCAACAACAACAACTACCCCGATAGGGCAGAGAGGTCATGTGTACGCATACCTTACCCTACCCCGATAGGGCAGAGAGGTTGTTTCCTGTAGACCCTCGGCTCAGAAAGACGGAAATAAAAAACAAGAAAAGACAATTCATTAGTAACTCCAGTAGAAACTATAATATTAACAAAAGCATAACAACCAAAAGATAAATGACATGCAATAACGGTAACCAGTATCTAAGGCCGGGGCTAAGATAAACAACAAGTATAGTGTGGACTAAACATAAACTGCAAGCCATCTAAGATAAACCCTAATCCAACCCCGCCTAACCCCCGGTATGAAGTAAGGAAAGCTCTACTACCCCCTACCCTACAACCCTAATGCATGACCTTCAGACCTTCATATCAAGGGTCATGTCCTCGGAAATTTGCAGTCGTACCATATCTTGCTTAATCACCTCTCCCCAATACTTCTTAGGCCTCCCTCTACCTCTTCTCGTACCCACCACGGCCAACCGCTCACACCTTCTCACCGGAGCATCAAGGCTTCTCTTCCGCACGTGCCCGAACCATCTAAGCCTCGCTTCCCGCATCTTGTCATCCACAGGGGCCAGGCCCACCTTCTTTCGAATATCTTCATTTCTAATCTCGTCTATCCTAGTGTGCCCGCACATCTACCTCATCATCCTCATTTTTGCTACCTTCATCCTCTGGATATGGGAGTTCTTAATAGGCTAACACTCTGCCCCACACAACATGGTCGGTCTAACCACAGCTCTATAAAACGTACCTTTGAGTATCGGTGACACTTTTTTATCATACATGACGCCAGATGCAAGCCTCCATTTCATCCATCCCACCCCTATACGGTGAGTGAGGTCCTCGTCGATCTCTCCGTCTCCCTGAATCATCGACCCAAGGTACTTGAAGCTATCTCTCTTGGGGATGACCTGTGATCCAAGCCTCACGTCCCTGCCTACTTCTCTCGACTCCGCACTAAACATGCACTCCAGGTACTCTATCTTAGACATGCTCAATTTGAAACCCTTAGACTCGAGGGGCTGTCTCCAAACATCCAATCTCTCATTAACCCCGACCTTGTCTCATCAATTAGAACTATGTCATCAGCAAATAACAGACACCATGGCACATCCCCTTGAATATGGTGAGTCAATGTATCCATCACCAAGGCAAATAAGAATGGGCTAAGCGCAGAGCCTTGGTGTAATGCCATAATAATCGGAAAATACTCCGAGTCGCCTCCCACAGTCCTAACCTTAGTCTTGGCTCCATCATACATGTCCTTGATCACTCTAATGTAGGCTACCGACACACCCTTTGCCTCCCGACATCTCCAGAGCACCTCCCTAGGGACCTTGTCATACGCTTTCTCCAAGTTAATAAATACCATATGCAGATCCTTCTTCCTATCCCTGTACTCACGAGAGAAGAATGTAAGATGAATAGCTTTCGTAGTGGAGTGACCCGGCATGAACTCAAACTGATTAACGGATATAGACGTCGTCTTCCTCACCCTTACCTCCACCACCCTCTTCCAGACTTTCATGGTATGGCTAAGTAACTTGATACCCCTATAATTGTTACAATACTAGATACCACCTTTGTTCTTGTACAACGGTACCACTGTACTCGACCTCCACTCCCCCGACATCCTCTTCGTTCTAAAAATTACATTGAACAACGCAGTCAGCCACTCCAATCCTGCTCTACCCACACACTTCCAAAACTCAATCGGAATTTCGTCTGGCCTGGTCGCTCTACCCCTACTTATCTTACGCAAAGCCCTCACGACCTCCTCCACCTTAATGCGCTTACAATACCTAAAATCTAGGAGACTCTCTGAATGCCCCCAAATCCCCTAGTGCTATATCCCAGCCCCCTTCTCGTTTAGAAGACCATAGAAGTATGTCTGCCATCTTTGTCATACTCTACCATCCTCGTCTTTGATGCACCTTACTTGGTCCAGATCCCGGGCCTTTCTCTCCCTCGCTTTAGCCAGCCAAAACAACTTCATGTCCTTGCCTTTCTCCCCCAATTCCTCGTATAGACGATCAAACACTGCATTCTTAGCCTCTGTGACCGCTAACTTTACCTCCTTCCTTGCTACCTTGCACCTATCTCTATTCGCTCTCCTCTCCTTCATGCTTGTGCTCCCAACCAACTTCGCATACGCTACCTTCTTCGCCTCCACTTTACATTGGACTACGTCATTCTACCACCATTCGCCTTGGTGCCTGCCAGAAAAACCCTTCGATATCCCTAGCACCTCTCTCGCCACCTCCCTCACATAGTTCGTCGTCGTTGACCACATAGTGTTCGCGTCTCCACAACTCCTCCAAGCTCCCATAGCGGATAACCTCCCCTCCAATTCCTAGGCTTTATCGTTGGTTAAAGCTTCCCATCTAATCCTCGATCGGCTACGAGCATACCTCTTCTTCCTCTTCATTATAATGCCTCCGTCACTAAGAGACTATGCTGAGTCGCGAGGGTCTCTCCCGGGATAACCTTGCAATCCTTGCACAACCCTCTATCACACCTTCTGAGGAGAAGGTAATCAATCTGGGTCTTCACCGACAAACTTTAGAAAGTAACCAGATGCTCCTCCCTCTTCTGAAAAGTCGTGTTCACAATCACTAGCTCGAAAGCCTTAGCGAAGTCTAACAGTGAAGTACCTCCTCTGTTCATATCCCTAAGGCCAAAGCCACCATGCACCTCTCCATAACTATCAGTAGCCGATCCAATATGGACATTAAAATCCCCTCCAATAAATAACCTTTCAGTAGGTGGAATACTACGCACAATCTCGTCCAAACCCTCCCAAAAAATGCCTATTAACCTCCTCATCTAAGCCCGCTTGCGGTGCGTAAGCACTTACTACATTAAGGGTGCACTCACCAATCACCAACTTAATAAACATTAGCATGTCATGCACCCGCCTAACCTCAACCACAGACTCTCTAAGATCCCTATCCACCAAGATACCCATTCCATTCCTGCCCCTCACGACTCCAGAGTACCACAACTTATACCCATCTGCATTCCTCGCCTTCGACCTTGCCCACCTAGTTTCCTCGACACAAACTATATTAACCTTCCCCTTCTGGAGAATCTTTACCAACTCAATAGACTTACCCGTCAGCGTGCCTATGTTCCACGACATGATCCTTAATCTACAAGCTCCCTCTTTCCCCTTACCCTCCTTGCCGCTCGTCCCATCCATTGACCCCCTCCCCACCCCCTTCTCACCCTCGGCACCCTTCGAGGACATGACCTTACTCTACCATCCCAGACCACAGCCACTATACCTACGACAAACTCTAGAAAACACTAACACAAACCCAAACTAGAAAATAATAGGTAGCAACTACAAGTACTCTAATAAAATACTTAAAGTGATGCTAACTAAATAGCCATAATTTAACTAACCTAAAAAAAGAGACAAGAAAGTGGGAACTCTCGATGGAAAGAACCTGGAAATATGACTTGATGCACCTGAGGTCATGCGTCCTTCCAACTCCCGCTAACCTTTGTACATACTAGCCGGTGATGCTCCGCTCTACTCGCCCGTACGCCTCGCGCTTTCCTTGGCAGCCGCAGCTAGTTCCCTAAAAAATTACACACAACCACCATGAAATCAATAGGGAGGGGGGCTGTGGTGGACCTGGACAAAGTCGAAAAGGGAGGGACAACATGGTGGGTCGCCGGACAGAGGTTGCCGGCGGGGCTGCTAGGGTTTCAGAACTAAAATTTGGGCTCAAGAAGGGTTGGGAAAAATGATCAGCAGGGAAAAAAGACGTGTTTATGGGGATATGAGAGAAGAAGGGAGTGAGAAGAAGAGAAGAAAGGCAGAGGAGAGGCGCTTGGAGGTCGCCGGCTAAAAATTTCGGCGTTGAAATAGAGAAAAGAGAGAGAAGGGGTGGAGAAAAGAGAGAAAAGGGGTTGGAGAAGAGAGAGGAGGGGGGAGGAGAGAGGAAGGAGGGAGAAGAGCGGGAGAGAGAGAGAGAGGCTGACTTACCTGAGGTCGTCGGCACCGGAAAATCAGAAGCAGAAGACAGAGCACTAGCGGGGAGACAAAAACTTGAAGAGAGAGAAAGAGCCGTTTATTCTTTTGAAATAAAACTCTAGCTTAACAACCCAAGTCTAATCAGAATGACAAACAGATACGGTATTGGTATTGCATTTTAAGAAATTGAATACCGAAAATACCGAACCGAAATGTCTACCTACCGTACAGTACAGACCAACGAACACCCCTATTCTAAACTCAACTCATAGATTTCTAGTATTACTATTCGGTCGTCTCTTTAGCTTCGGTTAACTTATCATCTTGTTGTTATTGCTGCTTCTTTTTTATTTATGTATTTACTACTGTGTTTCTTTTCAACAGTGCTATGACTATGCTTTTACCGAGCTAAAAATCTACCGAATATAATCTCTCTATGTTTACAAAATAAGGGATAAGATCATTGTAAATACTATATTTTTTAGATATTATTTGTGGGATTACACTAAGATTGTATTGTTGTTGCATTCTAAGCTCAACAAAGATAACACTTAAATCAACAAAAAAAAACTCTTAGGGCTTGTTTGGTATAAGAAATAAGGGATAATTAATCTTGGGATTAAATTTGAGATGTGTTTATTCCATGTTTGGTTGAGATAAAATGATGGTATAACTAATCTTGGTATTAGCTATCATGGGATTGTATGTTTTTTTATCTTTATGAAAGTGAAATAACTAATCCCGAAATAATTATTCTCTACGGTCCACAATAAGTGACCAATTTGTTTTAGGTACGCCATTAAGTAAATTCTAAATTCTAGACAAAAGTAGTTAGTATGATTAAACTACCCGTAATTAAATGTTGCAACATAGTTAATGTGAGAAGTAAACGACTTTTTAGAGATACGAACATGAGGACAATTTTGAAAAAATAAATTGAATTATTTTTTGATTATATAAATGGACATTTATTTTAGACCAAAATAAAAAAAAACAAAATTGATCACTTATTAGAATTGGAGCGAATAATAATGAAATAATTTATTTCCCCACCAAAATCTTCTTCAACCTATAGGATGAGAGAGATTCGTAGGGTTTTGACAGACATTACAAGCTAGATTTTGAACGTTTATTTCCCGAGGAATGAGGTTTTTATTGTTTAAAGAGGGATATGTCAGGGGAAAATAAACTTCCCATGAAAAGTTCTAACGCCTACCTCGAACAAGTTAACATAGTTACAGCCTACGAGAAAAAGAGAAAATTGCAGTTACATATGTAGTTGTAGTACTAAAAAGATTAAAGAAATATGACCGTTGGGAACCAGCTGTATTTAATTTTCTCGACAAAGTACTGCATCTGCGATTGTGTCCTTTTTGGCCCCCCACCCCACCCCACTATATATATATATTTTTTATTTTGGTTTGTTGATTCTTAAAATTAATTATTTAATTCAATATAAATATCTTACTCGAGTAAGTATTTATCAAGTACTTAATACATATGTGATTATGTCCTCTTTTGGCTCTCATCATTGGTAGAGTTACATGTATTCAAGAGGTAATTCGAAATTTGTTTAGCTAGGTAAAAAAATATATTTGTATACATATATTAGATATTATACCTCTTGGCTTCTTCATAAATTCATTTTTTTATATTTTGAACCTTCTTAAATTTCTACTAAGTAGTTCTTTTTTCACGTATTTATCTATGCACTCTCTGTGTCTGTTTTTGGCTACAGTCTCTGATCTACTTGAGCATTTACATGTCAAAAATGGCATTGATATAAAATAAAAAAAAAACCCATGCTAAATTTACTAGCTTGTAACGGCTACCTATAAAGTGCTTTTGTTTGTTTCCATGCAGTAAATTCACAAGAATTCGTTTTTTCCTTTGTCTCTTCAATTTAATTGCATTGTGAAACGGAAAATTACTCTTCATGTCAAATTATGGTTTATTCACATTCAATTTAACTCAATTAATTTGAGTACTTCTTACATGTCAATAACCTGAGATGAGATGGATACATGCGAGGATGGATGTGCGGGCATACAATGATGGATAAGATTAAGAATGAAGATATTCGAGAGAAGGTGGGCATGACCCCCATAAAGGACAAGATGCGGGAAGTAAGACTCAGATGGTTCGGGCACATTCAGAGGAGGAGCACTGATGCACCGGTGAGGAGGTGTGAGCGACTGGCTGTAGTGGGCACGCGGAGAGGTAGAGGGCGACCTAAGAAGTATTGGGGAGAGGTGATCAGACAGGACATGACGCAACTTAGGATTACTGAGGACATGGCCCTTGACAGGGAATTATGGAGGTCGAGCATTAAGGTTGTAGGTTAGGGGAAAGTTGTGAATATTTCTACAGCACAATAGAGTGAGACTAGCCAGTTAGGAGTTAAACTAAGAATGTCATTGGTCGTCTATTGATGCAGGGCTTTACCTGTTAGTTTTACTATACCAGCCATCTATTTCGTATTTCGTATTCTGTATTTCATATCTCTTATATTGCTGTTATTTTATTATGCATTTTTATGGTACTAATATATCGGCTCCTGTTGCTTTTTTGAGCAGATGGTCTCCTGGAAACAACCTCTCTACCCTTCGGGGTAAGGGTAAGGTCTGCGTACATATTACCCTCCCCAAACCCCACTTATGGGATTATACTGGGTCGTTGTTATTGTTGTTACATGTCAATAACACACGAGAAAAAATATAATTAAAATTTAAGATTTATTCGAATCATATTGATTTACAATGATTACATAAATGGTCAAATTAACTATTCCCTCTGTCCCAACATTTGTGATGAAACTCATATTTGTTAGTTAAACTTATTAATTTTGACAGTAAATTCAAACATAAAATCTCTAAAAATAAAAATTTGACATTTAGATATAATGTAAATAATATTACAAGTTATAATAATTAACAATTCAGAATATATAAAGAGACATGAATAAATTACGGTCAAAGAAAAAGTTGTTTGAAATTCAAACTCCCCACATAAAGTGGGACGGAGGGAGTATATTAATTTACATAGTTCAGTTACATACACAACTTATATACAAATATATATAAATATTTATTGATTTAGTGTAAACACGAGCATGAATTATTTTTTTTCCTAACGAAGATAATATATAACTCTGTCCAATAAAAATTATGAAAAGAATTTTTCTTTTATCTAATGTTCTTTTTATTTCTATGTATATTTAAAACTGAACATAGACTGCTAGGTCACACAGAGTGTCACTTCATATTTTCTGGGAGCAAGAAATTCTCTATGTTAATAGCTACTTATAAGCTTTTCTTTTCAATATTCTCATATGATAAAAAAGTTAATCTTTAACTACATTCAAGCTGATGAATCTATCTAACTATAAATATGATTTGAAGCAGAGTTTTTTTTTTTTTTTTTTAAAAAGTAATATGAATTGAAAATATGCTGGATTCTTGACCGTAGGATCTATATTCTGACAAGACTCCACGTGATTGATGCAAAAACCAGTCTTCTTCTTCTCTCCATCTTTCTACTAAATTAATAGCATCTTTGGCCAAGCCGGAGAAATCAGCTTATTTTGAGAAGTGCTTTTGAAAAAAGTGCTTTTGGAGAGAATCAGTTTGTGTTTGACTAATCAGTCTGAAAAACACTTGAGAAATAATTTGTGTTTGACCAAACTTTTTAGAAAGTGCTTTTAAGTGTCAAATTAAGAATAAAGACATGAATAAATTTACTTAATAATTAATATTATAAGTATGTAAATAATATCAAAATTTTGTTATTACATGCAATAATTAAAAAAAATCATTTTATTTAAGTAAAATATGAAAATAAAATTAAAAAGTACTTAATTCTTTTAATATAAGTTAAATATATTAAAATTCCTTCAACAAATATAAAAGCATTCGCCCCTAAAGACACTATATATTAGAAAGTTTTCTAAAAATAAGAAGAAATATTTATAAATTAATATCCTAAGTATTAGGTTTAAGGGTTATTTTGGTATATACTATATTTTGTTAAGGGTATTTTAGATAAGAAGAAAAGTCAAAACTGCTTCTGCTTCTGCTTTTGGAAAAAAGTTATTTTTTTCTGCTTCTTTCTGTTTCTTCCCAAAAGCACTTTTTTTCCCTGTAAGCTTGGCCAAACACCTCAAATTAAAAAAAAAAAATGCTTTTGGAAAAAAAGTAAATTTTTTGTGTTGATAAGCTTGGCCGAGCAGGTTATAAATACCTTTTCACCTCACTCTTCTTTCTTTCTCTCCTGAGATTCTGTTTTCCATTTCAATATTCTCTTCCTTCCATACCTTTTTTATATCACTTTATTTCTTGCTTCTTCCCTTTGCTCAAAGCTAGCATCTTCTCTCTATTTTCTTCATTTTTCTTACTCTTTTCCGTTTTTATTCAAGTGGGGTTTAATGGAAAATAACAGGGCTTTGCTTTTCTTGCTGTTTTTAGCTGTTTCTGCCGTTTTTGCTGATGAAGGTGAGCTATTATTATAGTTCAAAATAGTTTTCTTGTTTATTTGTATAGTTCTTGTTTTGGCTAGTGCTGTTCATAGTGTTATTTTGCTTGGTTATGTAAGTTGTTAATGTCTTGATTTAATATGGTTTCCTTTTTTTCTGAGGTGGGATTTTAATGAAATCGAATATGGGATTTTTCCCCCCTGCTATTCTTGGTGGTTTCTGTAGTATTTTCTGGTGAAGGTGAGCTAATATTATAGTTCAAGTTCTCTTTTTTATTATAAATGAGGCTTGCATTTGTTAATTCCCTGAGTTTTGTAAGTTCTTGGTTTGGCTATTGTTGTTGCAAAGTGTTATTTTGGTTGATTATGGTTTAAAGGATAGCCCGGTGCACTAAGCTCTTCCTATGCACAGGGCCCGGGAAAGGGCCGGACCACAGGGGTCATTTGTGTAAGAGGCTGTTTGCACGGCTTGAACCTGTGACCTACTGTTTCCATTTTTGTGAGATGGGGTTTTAATGAAACCAAACATGGCATCCCCCCGCCCCCGCTATTTTTGGTGGTTTCTGTAGTATTTTCTGGTGAAAGTGAGCTAATATTATAGTTCAAGTTCTCTTTTTTATAATATATGAGGGTTGCATTTGTTAATCCTTTGAGCTTTGTAAGTTCTTGGTTTCGCTATTATTGTTGCAAAGTGTTATTTTGGTTGATTATGGTTTGTTTTACTAGTGATGTAAGTTGTTTTAGTTGGTAATGTTTTTATTTTAATATGGTTTCTGGGGTCTGTAGTTGACTGATAAGGGTAAAAAATTTGTTCTTTATTCTGCATGTGTGAAATTTGAACCCTTTTTAATCTTCAAGATTTTATTAATTCCTTTCATTAAATGAAGGTTTAGGTAATATTAGACTTTTGTATTTGTGTTCTCTGGTTTGGTCATGCAATGGTATTTTTTAATGTTAAATATTTAAGAGATGGAGTATGAATTAGGTCTTTTTGTGAAGAAATGGTAAGAAGGAAGAAGTTCAAAGAGTAAAGTTTCCAACTTTCCTCTTCCTTTGTCTTTTCTGCCTGTAGTTTAGTTGCTTGGCCATTAATGTGAATGACTTTACATTACTTCAGAGCTGAATGTACTCTAGTAAAATGTCTTTTTTGCTTAAACCAAAAAATCATGTACAAACGGCAGTGCTGAATGTAGCACCTTTTACCGGAGCGTTGACTTAGTGGTCAATGAAATGGGCCAAAACTATGAGGACCCAAGTTCAAATCCCAATAGAGACAAAAATAAATCACGTGGACAGAGTTATTCGGTATTTGTGCTAGTGAAAGATAGTAATAGGTACCTGGTGGAATAGTCGAGCAAAAGAAAAAAATTGTTACTAGGGTGTTCTAGTAAGCTCAATAATAGCTCCAAGTTGATGTTTCTTTTTATTTTTGTTGCATTTTCTCAAGAAAAGAAGAGAATATAGGTATTTAGGCAACCAGACAAATAGAAGAAACCAGGAAGAAAAGAAGAGAACAAACATCTCAGATGGAAAAAGAATCAAGAAGAACCTGATGTACAACTAATTTAATGTGCTTTTTTATACCAAGCCACGTTGGTATGCTCCCAAATTATCAGCAAGTTGCTCAAGTACTTGGTCCCAGCTTTCTTGTGTAATTTTTTTTTTCTCTTGGGTATTTTGGAATCTGATGTGGAAATCAGTCCTTTTGGCCCTCAATAATTGATGCATACATTTAGTTCAAAATAGGAATAATAACACGAGGGAACATTGGAACAGAACTTAGGGTGCGGCTCTTTCCCGGGCCCTGCATAAATGCGGGATGTTTCGTACATCGGACTGTCATTTTTTATTGATGCTACAACAGAAAGCTCGTTTTCACTAAAAAAATACAATTTTGATGATGTAGTCAAATTTCAAGGCAAGTTCAAGAATACTGGATGTTTCAAACATATGTTGTGAATCTTAACATATTGAAAGCCAGATGATTGGTATATTCCTCATTATTGGCATGATTAAATTGATTGTTAGTTAGATGTAGATTTGAACTTTTACTTGATCTTGGATTCTTCAGTGATATAGTGAGGGGAGGACAATATGATGTTCAATTTTTTTCATCTTCCATGCAGATGTCTTTATTGGTGTGAACATTGGAACAGAACTTTCGGACATGCCTCATCCGACTCAAGTAGTTGCACTTCTTAGAGCCCAGCAAATTCGACATGTCCGGCTCTTCAATGCAGATCGCGGCATGCTCCTTGCACTTGCAAATTCAGGCATCAAAGTTGCTGTTTCCGTGCCCAATGAACAGCTTCTTGCTGTTGGTCAATCAAATGCTACTGCCGCTAATTGGGTTGCTCAAAATGTTGTCTCACATTATCCAGCTACCAACATCACAACTATTTGTGTTGGTTCCGAGGTTCTATCTGCCCTTCCAAATGCTGCACCTATCCTCAACAATGCCCTTAAGTTCATCCATTCAGCGCTCGTGGCATCGAACCTGGATAGGCAAATAAAAGTTTCAACGCCTCTAGCTTCTTCCATCATCCTCGACTCGTTTCCCCCATCTCAGGCCTTCTTCAATCACACTCTGAAACCAGTATTAGTACCAATGCTCAAATTCCTGCAATCCACTGGTTCTTATTTCATGCTAAACGTGTATCCTTATTACGACTACATGCTATCCAACGGTGTCATTCCACTAGATTATGCTCTCTTCAGGCCCCTAGCCGCAAATAAAGAAGCAGTGGACTCCAACACACTTTTGCATTATACTAACGTCTTTGATGCAATGGTCGATGCTGCTTACTTTGCAATGCTTGATCTCAATTTCACTAATATTCCGGTTATGGTGACTGAATCGGGATGGCCATCACAAGGCGACTCCGATGAACCTGATGCTACTTTAGACAATGCCAACACTTACAACAGCAATCTGATAAAGCATGTCCTAAACAAAACCGGAACTCCCAAGCATCCCGGCATTGCTGTTAGTACGTACATCTACGAGCTATACAATGAGGACAATAAGCCAGGGCATTTGTCAGAGAAGAATTGGGGATTATTTAATGCAAATGGCACGCCAGTTTATATTCTACGCTTGACTGAATCAGGGTCTATGTTTGCAAATGATACTTCAAATCAGACTTATTGTGCTGCCAAAGACGGGGCGGATTCTAAAATGCTACAGGCTGCTTTGGATTGGGCTTGTGGACCTGGTAAGGTGGATTGTTCAGCGTTGTTGCAGGGGGAACGGTGTTATGAACCAGATAATGTCGCTGCACACGCTACCTATGCATTTGATGCCTACTATCACATGATGGGTAGGGCTCCCGGGACATGTGACTTCAACGGGGTAGCTACTATCACCACAACAAATCCAAGTAAGCATTTCGTCCGTCTAGCCAAAAGTACACTTTGTTTTTGTTAGTTTCCTGCAGGATTTGATATTTAGAATTTAAAAGAACGAAAACTTTGATACTAATTATTCTTATGTCGTGTATATTGCAGGTCATGGTTCTTGTGTATTTTCTGGAAGGTACTTATTATTTATGAACCGATGTTTTTTTGTGTCATATCGTTACTTAAAATATAGCCTGTTTTAGCATCAAATTGGCTATACATAGGAACTAAGTAATACTGTAGGCGTTTACTTTCACTTAATCTCTCTTCATTTGAGTTCACAACTAAACTATTTGTTGTATGTTTTCTGCAGTCTTGGCAGAAATGGCACTTTTGTAAATGGCACAGCTCCAGCTATGGATTCCACGACCTCATCATCTTCTCCTTCTCGGTATTTAAACAACAATGCCTATTCAACAATACTGACGATTCTTGGAATTCTTGTATGGAGCATGATTCTGTTGTAGCTGCGATAGTGCAATTGCAGAAGGCGCAAGATGCACAGTTTCTTTTCAAGAAACAAGAATCGTCGATCCCACTACCTTTTTGGAACAGGAAGTAGGTTTACTGATCTTCAGATGCTGCATAATTTTGTACAAAGCCATGAGGAAGGCCTGTATGTAGTTTCTTTGGTAGTGTAGGGTGAAACATTGAACCACTTTACAATTCTTTACATTTGTTCTATTGGTTATCTTATGATCATTGGAATTCCAATTTCTTTCTCTTACGTAAAAGTCTTCCTAATTCTTGTCATTTACTACCTATTATTACACTATGCTTTTTCTATATGCCTCTGAGTCCCCAGACCCCACTACTGGGATTCTACTGGGTGGTGGTTGTTGTTGCTGCTTTTTCTGTATGCCCTACAGACTTTGTTATTCTCTTCTAGGCGATTATGGAAAATTACAAGCAAATTCTGTATGCCCTGCAGACTTTGTTATTCTCTTCTAGGCGATTATGGAAAATTACAAGCAAATTCTGCATGCCCTACAGACTTTGTTATTCTCTTCTAGGCCATTATGGAAAATTACAAGCAATTATTGCAAGCATTTTTGTGATAATATCTCTAAATTACCAATCCCAAATTTGTTCCCAAGAATAAGTAACATAAATGCATATAGTAAAAAGGGACAATCCGGTTTACTAACCTCCCGCTATGTGCGGGGTTCGAGGAAGGGCTGGACCACAAGGATATATTGTACGCAATTTTTTACCTTGCATTTTTGCAAGAGGCTGTTTCCACGAATATATTGTACGCAGTCTTATAGACTTTGTTATTCTTTGCTTTGCAATTATGGAAAATTACAAGCAATTATTGCAAGCATTTTTGTGATATTATCTCTAAATTTACCATTCCCAAATTTGTTCATGAGAATAAGTAACACAAATGAGCATATACTAAAAAGGGTAGCCCGGTGTACTAAGTTTTCACTATATGCGGGGTTCGAGGAATGACCAGATAACAAAGATTTATTGTACGCAACCTTACCTTGCATTTTTGCAAGAGGCTATTTCCACGGATATATTGTACGCAGCCTTACCTTACATCTATGCAAGAGGCTGTTTCCACGACTCAAATCCGCGCCAAGGCTCCCCTTCATTAATGAGCATATACTATTTGTACCAAAGGTTATTTTCTTGATGAAGAATTACTTCTCTTGAGCTAAGAGTCTATCGGAAACAACCTTTTTTCTTCCGCGGGATAGAAGTAAAGTCTGCGTATACATTACCCTCTTCAGACCTCACACTGTGGGAATATATTGGGTAATGTTGTTTTTTTCTTGATAAAAATACAGAGAAGTTTCTTAGAAGAATCATTAGACTATCAAAGAAATTAATAGCTCTGCAACTGCTAAACAAAAGAGGGTAATTGCTTTTTGCAGGAGGTGGGATTAACTCCACGCGTTTGTAGACTATAACGGAAAATAAATTCTGAGAAACTTACTATAAAAAGTGTGCTCAATTCTTCACAAGAACTTCAGAACTTGGCTAGGAAATGGACGTGTTCACTAGCATTTTACCTATATTACTGATTTTTATCTTTGTTGGTGTATTAATTTTCATCAAAGAATTATGCACTAATAGTAGAGCTAAAGAAATAAGAGGAACTCCTTCTATTGTTGCTTCATCTTCTGTCCATGTTAATGTTTACGGTGGCGGCCAGACGGCCGCCAAGGAAGCTCCTCGAACTGGCGGTGGAGCCGCCAAAGGTGGTGGTTCTAGAGGTGGCAGTAAAGTTGTGAATGATGGTTCAAAAGTTGGTGCAAAAGATGTTACTATAGTTATTGATAGCACAAGAGGTAAGGTAGATACTACTGTTTACTCATCAAATGGCACTGATAATATTTGTGACCATCAAAAAGAGTACTTAGTCGGAGTCACTGTGAGCGGTGGCGTGCCTGGTGGGGTTCATGCAAATGGTGGCGGTGGTGGTGGCAATGACGGAGTTGTCAAAGGTGGTGTTGGTGGTCGTAGCGATACACTAAATAAGTAACTAGAAAAAGAAAAGTGAAAGAAGAGAAAGATATATAAGAGAAAATGATAATTACTACTCCTACCAATAAGTGGTATGGACTTATGTTAACTGTTAAGGGATAATTTATGGATCAATTCAGTTTTATTAAACATATTATATGAAAATTGTGAATTACTTTAGTTCGTATTTCTGATTTTATAATTTTCTTGGTTTTGATCTTATCATTTTCGTTTATCATTTGTATTAGCTAGATTGACCACAACACACCCTCTTGGGTGTGGCCCTTCCTCAGATCCTGCATGAACACGAAATACTTTGTGCATCAAGCTTTCCTTTTTATATGTATCGAGACGTTCTCAATTACGCAACTAATTAGGTAAATTTTTCGACGTTGAACAAAGTTAATCACTACTCTATAGAGGCAATTTATCGATAATTTTGATTTTTGGCCTTTAATTCCTCAAGACTTTTGTTGCCAAAATACTAAATTTGTTCCTAAGAAATTTAGGTAACGTAAATTGGCATAACGCTATACTTAGGAAATGTTATTTTCTTGATGAAATTACGTAGAAGTTTCCTACAAGAATCACGAGACTATTAAATTAAATAGCTCTTAGCCAAAGAGGGTAATTGCGTTTTGCAAAATAATGAAATTAACTCCACGCGTTTGTAGACTATAAATAGAAAATAAATTTCTGTTGAACTTATTATAAAAAAGAAGGCTCAGTTCTTTACTTCATAACTTGGTTACTGGTTAGAAAATGGATGTGTTGGACGTGTTAAGCAACATTTTACCTATAATATTTTTTTTTATCTTTGTTGGTGTATTCTTTTTTATCATTGGATTATGCATTAATAAGAGAGCTAAGGTAATTATAAGAGGAAATCCTTCTGTTGTTCCTTCATTTCTGTCCTTGTTAATGTCTACGGTGGCGGCCAGACTGCGGCCGCCAATGAAGCTGCTCAAGGTGGCGGTGGAGCCGCCAAAGGTGGTGGTTCTGGAGATGGAAGTAAAGTTGTGAGTGATGGTTCAAAACTTGGCGCTAAAGTTGTTACTATTTCTATTGATGGTATAACTGGTAAGGTAAATACTATTACTACTGTTGCTGCTACTATTCTTTACTCATCAAATAATGGCTATGCCAATAAATGTGGCATATGCAAAAAGGCTATTTTATTGGAGCCGGCGGCAGTGAACGGTGGTGTCCGTGCCAATGGTGGCTGGCGGTGGAGCCGCCAAAGGTGGTGGTTCTAGAGGTGGCAGTAAAGTTGTGAATGATGGTTCAAAAGTTGGTGCAAAAGATGTTACTATAGTTATTGATAGCACAAGAGGTAAGGTAGATACTACTGTTTACTGCTGCTACTACTCTTTACTCATTAAATAATGGCTCTGCCGATAAATGTGGCATATGCAAAAAGGCTATTTTGTTGGAGCCGGCCTCAATGGACAGTGGTGTCCGTGCCAATGGTGATGGTGGTGGCAACGATGACGGGGTTGGCAGTGGTGCAACTGGTGGCGTTGGCGGCGGTGGTAGTCATGCTAAATAAGTACGTAGCTAGAGAAAGACTAGTAGAAGAAAAAAAATAAAGAGAATGAACTTATGTTAAAGGAGGGAATATTATAACTAATGCTTCTTAAACATTATATGATCCAGATAATCTCCTTTTAATAAATCATGTAGTATGTGAAATGTGAATTGCTTTAGTTTCGTGAATTGAGTTCTGATTTTTGTGATTATCTTTTTCTTTAGCTGGTGAACATTCTTCCCTCAATATCTTTTTTTTGGTGTATCATTTGTTATCGGATTTGTTCTTAAATTCAGCACCTTGGTTGCTCAATTCTTCACCAAACACGATAGCATTTGATTGCCTAACAATAGGAATTTTATTCCCTACTTGTACCGATGGAAAGTGAAGAATTAAATCAAACACATAGTTTGCAGGATCATTGTATTTGTTTCACTGTCACATAGTTCAATCACATGTTAGCACACGAATTAGATTATAAAGTTCATAGTCTATGATCGTACCTTGTTACAGAGATTCGTTCCAAGTGTTTCGCAGAAGAAATCTTCACAAGATCTTCACTGGAACTTTTTAGAATTTTGTGAGACAAGAAAGAGAATCTTTTTCTGTTGAAGGAGGAGATAATACAATGATTGAATTCTCACGCAGGCTTCTCCTTTTATTGAACAGATACGACACAACGGTTTAGGGAGTCCTAACCGTTGTGTCTCTTCTTTTATTTTAATTAGATATTATACATATATAAATATATTTACTTATTAAACACTTGGACCATGTTGGCTCATCTCGGTGGCCCAAGTCTAATTTCTTTCATCTCCCACTCACACATAGTGGGTCAACTCTCCCTCATATTCTGTATCTTTCATACATAATAATTAGACCGTGTGACCGGTGCATACTTTGAGAGCTTCACTGCTATACATCTGTTAGGAATATACAGCTTCTCGATTTAATGAAATTTGGAGTAAATAATAGTATGTAGTACCCTAGACCATTTATCACATTTATATTTCACAATCTCTTTTGTCTTAATTTGAGTTCATCATTATGCTCTTGTCCAAAGAACAAACATAATGGATCGATCAATGAACACAATTAATGTGATAATACTTAATGATCTTCCTCATCTCATAAATCTCTCAATCTCAATCTGATATGCTTTTCTAGAGATGTTCCGCCAGACCGAATCAAACATGATCTTTTGACAACACTCTAAGATAGCAAACACCAAATTGAATCTTAAGAAACTGGTCAGAGTCATGAGGGTACGAAGTGAAAATTAATAATTTTCAGGATTTCACACAATAGCAACCAGAGATTAAAACTTGTATCTTCCTTATAGGTCATTTTATACATACGTGGTATGAATCATGTATCATAGTATTGACTTATTTCCCATAGAGCATATGTCTTTTACAAAATCAATACTGTGCAGATGATAGTTCAGACAACTCATGTCTAACTTTGAGTTCGTAAATCTACTCTTTATTTTATCAGTCTATCATAACTCACTTCTGGCATTAAGGACAGACTGTTAAATATAATCACACATGATTAACTATAAATTCAAAAATGACATTCATATTATAAACATCAAGCTCTCTATTATTATCGCTTCTGATAATAATAAGTTTATAATTGTCTCATCTCTATTAGTCACTTGACAACAGAGGCGATTTCCTGTGTGAATAGGCAAATCAGTTTGTCTGCCCGACATACTTTTTATCCTTAAAACTTATGTACTCAACATAAAAAATACTATATGTATATGAACCAACAAGAATGAATAATAAGGCATCACTAACATTAACTTTAATAATGTAGTTATACATGAACATGTTTGGGAAAAATAAAAAAAATATAAATAGACTAGCATCTACGCAAACCCAATGACTTCACATGTCTTTCATAAGCATCACATGCTATAGGTTTCGTTAGTGGATCTGGTACCATATGGTGCGTAGAGATGTGATAGTTTGTATGGGTCCACCAAGTCTTAGAGTACCTGGTCCTCTATAAGTTTCTGCTGAGAGCACTTAGTAAAACAATAAGTAAATGAGGCAGAGGATTTTTATGTGGAAAAATACCGCACAAGGGGATCAAAAAACCACGACCTACACCTGTAGGCTTTTAACTTTACTAACTTGTAATCTTACCTATTACAAGCCACTTTACAATACTTCCGATTGCAAAGGATTTACTCAACTAACTTGTGGCACCTTTACCACAAGCCACTTTGTGGCTATCCTAGTTACAAAGGCTTTTTCTAACTTGTGGTGCTATCACCCCAAGCCACTTTGCAATTCTACAATTACAAAAACTTTTCTTTATGACTAAATCTAGTCACAACCTAAACTCAGTGCGTTTGAGGATTTACAAGAGGACTCCTAATCAGTATGCTTCTAAGTAAGCGATTTAGGAGATATAGTAAGTACAATAACAAGGTTACAACTCAACTAGGACAACAACAATCAATCTTTTAGGAACTGGTCCGTAGTGGCGTTCAACCTTGTTCTTCAAGCTTGAGAGGATGATCAGTTTTCTGTTTTTACAAAGGCTTGAATGAGAAACAGAAACCTTTCATTGATGTCTTTGTATGAACCTTCATCGGGTACATCTTGATCATATCACTTGAGGTAATGTGAGTGCTTTGTTTGGTTAGAGAGTGAGTGGGCTAACAGTGTATTGCAGTGCGGCAGAAACAGTGCCGTCAGTCACTTCAGTTCCAGCTGTGTCCACATGACTTTGTACTACTACATATGAACCACAGGAGCACCCGATCCTTGATTGGTTCCTAGCTCTTGAATCTGTAGCAATTCATCCTTAGCTGGAATCCGTTTAAGTTTGCAACAATCCAAGTAGGTCAGGTTCCCTATCTGGTTCTTATTAGTAAGTTTGTTAGATCATCAAAACACAAGGCAAGAGTATTTAAGATCTATCAATTTCCCCCTTTTTGATGATGAAAAACTTAAACAGTTATAAGTTCATAAATAAGGCAGCAGAGAGTAGTGTCAAAGAGTTCCCCCCTAAGATGATGCCTTAATCTTTTTCAATTTATATATAAAGAACCAATTCCCCAATATGATTCCCCCTGAGTCCATATTAATCTTTTTTCCCCTTTTGGCATTATTAAAAAGAATAAAAGCACAAAGAGGTCCACCCAAGCTAACTCATGCCACATATGTGCACACTAGCATGAGAAAGAACAGAATGCAAAGAGAAAGTAATAGACAAAACAAAAGAGGATTTAGATTAATAATAGTTTCATATGCCCCTTCCTTTGAAAAAGGAAGAGGCAACATTTGGACTTGATCACGGGAGCAGTAGTAGTAGTACATCCCAACCACAACGAAAAAAACAACAAAAAAACATCCACCAATCATCAATAGAAAAAAAAGAACACATCCAGATGACTGGTCACTGAGGGGAAACTTAGGGGGCACTAGGAGGAAAAGGCTTGGAAGTAGTGGCAAGTGTCTGGAGAACAACGTCTATTCGGGTGTTTCCTGACTTTTGCTCGTTGATCAGTTCGGCTTTCAGGTTCTCAACTTGCGCCCTGAGGTCCGTATTTTCTTGAGTCAAACGGATCACCTCATCATTCGACATGGGAACCGCTCGAGCTTGCTGGCCTTCCAGGATGGCATTCTTGGCCTTCAGTCGACGTATCTCCTCAGTTGTATTGTTTTGGGAATTGATGAGTTGAGACACAGTTGAAGTGCTTCCTACACCCCTATACTTCTCAATACACTCGCACTCTTCCAAGGTTGTCTGCGAGAATGTCTGCTTACGGGTCCCTACTTTACCTGTTCCCAGCGGAACCTCAAAGTATTTGAACATTTGCGTGAGCAAGAATCCATAGGGAAGCCCGTGATTGCCATCCTTGAAATCAGCTACTTTCTGCATATGCTCAACCATTATAGCAGGCAGACTCACATGGTTGAAACCGTCTAATTGCTCCATTAAGAATAAATCAGATTTGGAAGTGATAGATCTCCTTTCTGATTGAGGCAACAGGACTTTGTTCACCAGTTCAAACAACAACTGGTAGACGGGAAGCAATGCTTTCTTATGAACCTGTTCCCCCTTATAATTAGAGTTATCTTTCACGATTGCATTTCAAAAGTTGTATTGACAAACATCTCTCACACTAGTCACCCCAACAGTAGGAACCTGCAGAATTTCTCCAAGTAATTTCACGTCAAATACAGTATCCACCCCATTTACTAAAGCACACACATGGTCAGTATCCATTGGAAAGAGACTGGCGAAGAAGCTCTTGACCTCCTCCTCATACACTTTAGGAGCGTCAATGTAGAACAGATGCGTCCATTGCTGGAACTCCACCATTTCTAGAAGCTGACGTATTCCTTCCATCTCAGAGATTGTTGGGTCAAACATGCGACACAACAAAACCTTTTGATACCTTAGTCGCTTAGATCCAAGGCAGACGTCACTTCTGGCTTTCTTCCCAGAACTGGGTTCTTCAACTGTTTCCCATTTGTGTTTCCTATGCTTTTCTCCACTAACTTTACCTTTCCCTTTGGACTTGACAAGAATATCTTCATCACTCACTGCTTCTTTTGTCTTGGACTTGGAAGTAGATCCTTTTTCTATGGAGACAGACTCAACCTTTTCCGAGGACCTCCTAACAAGGGAACCAGGTTCCTCAGGGGTTCCTTCCTCCACCACAATGATAGGGATAACTTCATCACTTATAGGGACACCATTCTTTATCAACTTTCTTCTTTTCTTTTTACTACTTTTCTTACTCTTTTAAAGTGTAGAATCCTAGGCTGCTTTGACTTGAAGCCTGGTGGTAGGCCGCTTACTTTCAGACTCAGGAGTGGTGACAACCCTGCGCTGACTCAAGAATGCATCTAGGGCTACATTGTCCAGGTCTTCTTCATCACTAGACCTCATTTCTGGTGCTTAAATTTCAAGGGGCACATCATTGAAAGCAGGTACAACACTGGGGATGAGAGTCCTGACTTGGGTCCTCCGGAGAGGGATCAGGTTCCTCATGAGATGCCCCAGTAGTGTATACTACTGTATCCTCTTCAACAGCCAGAAAGGTCCCTTCTACCCACACGGTTTATGACTCTTGTCTCTGAGAAATAACTTCATGCAGTATGCCATCCGCGGATACGACAAACACAGTTTTTTCTTCCTCAACAGGTGCTTCCACGACCATGGAGTCGACGGTAACGATGGCGGAGCCTTTTGTGAAGTCAGTATTTTCACCTTGTTTTCCAATTAGGGTTTTACTGGTGTGGGCATCAGATGACGTTGAGGACGGAACAATGGTTTCAGGAGTTTCAGAGTAGGGAGGAGGTTGGGAAACTAGGGAATGTGTGATTGTAGCAGTGAAGGTGATAGAAGGTGACACAGACTCAGTGAAGGGGAGAGGTTCCATGGATGGGTCGGGGGTTTTCTCAGCCATTAGAAGAGGAGGTGTGATGATCCTTCCTTTTTTTGGTGAATCTAGAATAGGGCTTATGGTTAGGAAGAGCAGACGAGAGGGGTTTTTAAACGGAGAGGACAATTATGAAGTGAGAAGAATAAGGTACCAGTTCTGAAATGGCGGTTGGGCGTGGAGAATCGTGACGTTTTAGAGGGAGATGGAACGTTTTGAATTGAAGAGACATGACAGCCGGATCTGAAA
Source organism: Nicotiana tabacum (assembly GCF_000715075.1). Taxonomy (NCBI): domain Eukaryota; kingdom Viridiplantae; phylum Streptophyta; class Magnoliopsida; order Solanales; family Solanaceae; genus Nicotiana; species Nicotiana tabacum. Next base: position 130,263,867 of record NC_134092.1, on the reverse strand, counting down.
AGTTGATGACATGGCAGTTTTATTTTGTGCCTTTTAAGACGTGTATTAAAGGATGTACAGAACTACTAACCTTTAGTAAAAGAACCTGGTTCTTGCGAAATATTTTCTTCAAGCCCTCCTTCCCCTTTTTTTTGAAAAGAATTAATCCTCTTTTATCAATCATGTACTGCATCTACTGCTTCTATGCTCATCATGCGTGTTTACCTGCAACGGTATTGAAGTGAGTTAGGCAGGGCCAGAAAACACTTTGAACCTATTATTTCTTAATAACTTTAGCCAACTCAAAAAGGGATCAGGTTCTTAGTTTGGCCTCAACAGTCCCAACTTTATTCTGTTTTTTTGAACTGTTCCCTACTTAGTGCCTTGGTAAAAATGTCTGCAATTTAATCTTCAGTACTGCAGAACTTCATGCATATTAACCCTTTCTCCACATTATCTCTCAGAAAAAGATGCCTCACATCAATATGTTTGGTATTTTTATGTTGGACTGGATTCTTTGCCATGTTGAGTGCACTGGTGTTGTCACATAGGAGAGGCACACTCTCAGTGAGAACTCCAAAATCCTCCAGTTGCTTCTTGATCCACAAAAGCTGAGCACAGCAGGATGCTGCAACCACATATTCAGCTTCAGCTGTTGAAAGAGCCACTGAATTTTGTTTCCTTGTACCCCAAGAGATAAGACATGATCCTAAGAAGTGAGCCATCCCAGAAGTACTTTTCTGTCCACAAGATAACCTGTATAGTCTGCATCAGCATACCCAATTAGATTAAAATTGTCACTTGATGGATAATATAGCATCAGGTCTTACGTGCCTTTGAGATATCTCAGTATTCTTTTGGCAGCCTTCAAGTGAGATTCTTTGGGGTTTGATTGAAACCTCACACACAACCCCACGCTGAAAACAATATTAGGTCGATTGGCAGTGAGATAGAGAAGAGACCCAATGATGACTCTATACATTGTTTGATTCATATGAGATCATGTTTCATCCATGTCCAGTCGAGTGACAGTTGCAATGAGAGTGTCTATCACCTTTGACGCTTCCATGTCAAACCTCTTCAAGAGTTCCGTGATGTATTTTTGCTAACAGGTGGAAGTACTTGTCACACCTCCTTTTTACGCACCCAAGAGGGTGCAAGGGAGTTTTTTTCCAATTAAAGGACAATCGAAACGAGATTATTTTATTTATTTTCAGAGTCGCCACTTGGGAGATTTAGGGTGTCCCAAGTCACCAATTTTAATCCCGAATCGAGGAAAAGAATGACTCCATATTACAATCTGCGTACCAGAAATCCGGATAAGGAATTCTGTTAACCCGGGAGAAGGTGTTAGGCATTCCAGAGTTCCGTGGTTCTAGCACGGTCGCTCAACTGTCATATTCGGCTTATTTATCTGATTTTAAACAAATGTGAACTTATGTGCCAATTTTATCTTTTAACCACTTTTATCATTCACTGTTATTTTTATAGGACTTGCAACGTCGTGAAAACATATCTCGAACCACGTTACATCAATGCACCCGTGGTTATTGACATATCTCGACTCAGTTGAGATTTGGATTTGGGTCACATAAATGTGCACCCGAATTTAGGAAAATACATTGTTAAAGGCGTGCCTAAAGCAACTAGCGTCTTGTTATTTTGAGGAAGGTCGTAAAAATTCGTTAAACGGCACATCCCGAATTCTAAATACTTTGATATATACATACATCTAGAGGGCCCCGCAGCTGTGTACATTTGTTTGTCGAGGCTCGTCTCGTTCTATATTTAAAAGAAATTTGCGACGTCATGGACATGCATCTCGAACCACGTCACCATCAATGTGCCCGTGATTAGAAATACATTTCGAATCCGCCGAGATTTGGATTTGGGTCACATAAATGCGCACCCGGATTTAAGAAGGTAAAATTATTAAATACGCGCTTAAAGAGGCTATCGCGTTATTATTCCGGGAGGTCGTGAGATTTGCTAAACGACCCACCTTAGGGACTGAATGCTTCAACATATATATATTTAACAAGGGCCCCGCAACTTGTGCGTTTTTCTTTATTTTTGTCGAGGCTCATCTCGTCCTTATTTTAAAAGGATATCCTATAGCAACTACGTTTCTTGTCGCGTTTGTCTCTACTAATTGAAAACAGTAGATAGCCCTAGTTAATTACATGCTTGCAAGTTATCTATACAGAATTCCGAGTGCTTGCACAAAATCAGAAACACGGCCACGTATACAGTCGGCCGAGCAAAAATTAAGGGCCCAAATCCAGCCCATGCGTGATGGACCAGACCTGGGCCATTGTTTGTTCGATGCAGGCCTGCTTGGTCTGTTTCGACCTGGGCTCGACCTTCGTGAGGTTGAGATTGCAGACTCCGTGTTCTTTGTCTTAAAACATGGTTTACCAGTTATATGAAGCAGTTTATCAGAAAGGAAAGAACTTAACTAGTAGAGTACGATTTTCATGCTTGGCCTACATTAAAGGACATACTACAAAGTTAAACTAAGTCTAAGATACAACCTATTTCATTGGGAATATTTTCACCTATCAGCATACATATATAAACTATCATTCAGCTAATCTATATTGATATACACTGGGCATACAAGCTACTTCTATTGTCAACACAAGAATGAAAATTATTATACAGTACATGATATCTAATGTAACAATCTATGTATGAAAGTAAACTTCAGATCTTTTCTTTTTGTATTCATGCTCAATTTTCCAATTACATTTGACAGTGTATTGGTTGTGTACCTGGTATAGAGAACAGAAGAAGAAAGGAATGATCAACTGGGTAGTATGCAACAAACACAGCAACAGCAGATACACAGCAACAACACAGCAACAAACCAACAACCACAAGTGTTTTCCACAGTCCACAGACAACCAACAACAATTTCCAGAACAAAGAAAACCAACAGATGGTCGAGCACCAAACAAGCAATCCCAGAAAAGAGTAGTGAAGCAACAGAAATAACAGAGTATTCGATGCAGCAACACCAGCAGTTCAACAATCACAAGCAGCTCAATCAGGGCAAACAACAGAACTTGGCCAAGACAGCTTGACCAATGTGAATTCTTCTGTAGTTTTCAGGCAGTGTTTGGTTACAGTATTTCTGGAAATTTCCTTATATTTTTTTTCATTTTCCTTTACCTCACAAGACCTCTCTCAAGACTAAGTTTTTCAGCCACTTTTAAGTTCTGAAATGGCCTATTTATAAGCCAAACGACCCAGTACAGCTAAGCTGCCTGGATTCCCCCAATTTGCAGACTGCCCATACCTCTTAAATCCCATGCCTAAGCATATTTTTGATGCCAGCCATTTGTTCCCCACGCTTGGCCTTATTCTTTAATCAAGAGTTATGGGTTCATTTAAGTATTCATTTTAAACCCCATACTCTTGTGTCTTGTTCCCCATTGGCATTAGTTTAATCCCAAATTAGTACCCTACTTGTCAGCTCGTTTAAACTAAGCTTTTCCTATTTTTCTCGAACCCGAGACTACCCTTGTTAGCCTTGATTATTACTGCCCTAAACCCCTTGCAGCATCAGGGCATTTTGAACTTCTGGGAGTTCAAATTCAAGACTGCCCTAGCCTGATTCTTTTAATTTGCTTACAATGCAATTATAAGCTAGTAGTCACAGCTAACGTCAAGCATCCAATTAACAATCAACAGGTTCATTCACTTACGTGAAGTTGTACGAATTAGAATATTTGAACATTCAATCGTAGGAAGTTAATCGACGACATTTATCAAGTCGACTATACTAATTACAACAGGTAACAATCAGTCGTTCATATAAACAAATACATACAGGGACCTAAAAGGCTTCGGACAACTTTGGTACATCACTGGGAACCTATATAAATTATTTATGCGACGACTATCCTAATCGGACATGCTTATCACAGGATACGTTCAACTCATACACAGAAAACAATCGACCAAATAAAAAGGTCTTTGACAGAGATGGAAGAAATTAAGAAAAGTATCAGAAAATAACAAACAATCACAACAAAGCATGCTGACAACTTAATTAGCAGTTGAATAAAACAAAAAGGAAAAGAAAAAAACTTACCGAAAAATGTTTAAACCAAACTGACCCAAATCTGACTCAACTTCGACCATTTGAGGCCGAACAAACTTTAACCAGGGTGTTCTCACATGAGAACACCTTGGTTAAGGTCTATTAGACCTCAAACCCCTGTCAAGACCGGCCAGATTCCAAGGCTATTCGTGTTCTAGGTTTTGGATTTTCAGATCTGGTTTTTTAGGAGTTGTGGGTAGATTCGGACCAAACCAGGCCTGGTTTGGTCACGAGGGAGGTCAGGGGAGTGTCTGGTATGAAGATGGTGAGGTTTGGCATAGATCGAGTTTTGTCTCGAATCTTCAAATCCAGATTCGAGACGATGGGAGGTGATTCGAGGTACATGGTTAGTTAATTCGTGCTCAGGGTGGTTGGATGTTTCAGGGGTGTGAAGGGGGTGGTCACCGGCGTTCGTGTCGCCGGGTTCTGGTGAATGGGAAATTAGGGCGGCTGCTAGGGTTTCCGGGGGGGGTGTCAAGGCTTGGTGAAGAAGATGAGGAAAGGTGGGGTTCGGATAGGGGGCGTGGGGTGAAGGGTCAAGTTTATATACGTAAAGAGTAATTATATCCTGGCCGTTGGATGCATCGAGATTGATGGCCAGGATCTTTTACTTAGAACGGAACGACACCGTTTGGCCTCGGTTGGGGGTTGGTTCGGACTGGTTCTTGGGTCGGGTTTGGAAACGGGTTACTGACAGGGAGCCTGGGCCGTTGGATTGGATTGGTTGGAACGGCTGAGATGAGCCGTCCTTGAAACGACGTAGTCTTGGTATTGGACGACGTTGTTTCGATGACCTGCGGATGGGTCTTGGGTTGGCTGACTTGGGCTGGTTTTGGGCCTTCAAAATTTTGAAATATCATAGGCCCAATCCGATTTCTTGCACTTTTTATTTTGTTTTCTAATTTTTTGAAATACAACTAAATTAAAAATGAATTTGAAATACCCATTAATCAGTACTTAGCACAATTATTCACATATATATATATATAAAAACTTTTAAATGGTTAAATTACAACCTAGAAATGCATACATATTTTTTGTATTTTGTTTGATAATGATTAAATGCAAAATGGACAGACCCACAAATGACTAACAACACATGTCACGGAAAACTCGAAAAATTGTACAGCGAAGTCATTTGTCACTATTTTTATTTTCTTTTGGAGCGATTGTCCGTGAAGCAAAATCCACGTGCTTACAGCTGCCCCTCTTTGCACGAAGACACGAAGGGTTTTCGCGCAAAGGTAAAGCGGGCGATTTTTGCTCTTCCGAGTACTCCGTGTGAAGCATTTTTGAACAAGATTTGACCGAACCTTTGCTTCAAAGGTTTCCTACATATCCTGGGCTGAACAAGAATCATGTCAATGTAGTTCGGGAAAATTTTGGTAGCTGGGACTACCGTGTGATTGTAGTGCTCGTTGCTGTTGTGCGCTGTTGCATGCTACTGTAGGATGCTACCGCTCAACCGATCTCCCTGTTACATTGTTCTGAAAGGAAAAACAAGAAGCTAAGCTAGACTATGGATCATGAGGTCTCATCTATCTTCAACTTGTTCTTGTTGCCTTGCTTTCTTGTCGGCTAACGCTTTCCTCTGATGCCTTTATTTTGTGAACTTGGGGGATGATACTGGTCCTTCGCCTTTTCTGAATGCCAGTTTTCATCCCTTCGCTTGCTCTGCTGGGAACATGGCTCTCTTCTTTAAGCCTTTCAATGGTTTCTTCAGTGGTATGACTTTCTTCATCAAAACTGTTATGTTGGGCATGTTATAACGTTCCCAAACTGCTTCTTCTGAGACGCGTTCCTTCTTCCTTTTGAATCGCGCGCTTGCTTTTGCAGCCTTCCGCTCCTTGGTGCTGGGGATTTTATTGTTTCCTGCTTGGGGATCTCTGTTGTAACCTTCCGTCTTCAGGTGGGGTTACTGATTCCAAAATCTAGAGCTGAAAAGTATTCCCGCATTTTACTGGTGGGCGACCTAGAACTTTAAAGTATTCCCGCATTATACTGGTGGGCGACCTAGAACTTAAAATGTATTCCCGCATTTTACTGGTGGGTGACCTAGAACTTAAAAGTATTCCCGCATTATACTGGTGGGCGACCTAGAACTTAAAAGTATTCCCGCATTATACTGGTGGGCGACCTAGAACTTAAAAGTATTCCCGCATTTTACTGGTGGGCGACCTAGAACTTAAATGTATTCCCGCATTATACTGGTGGGCGACCTAGAACTTAAATGTATTCCCGCATTTTACTGGTGGGCGACCTAGAACTTAAATGTATTCCCGCATTATACTGGTGGGCGACCTAGAACTTAAATGTATTCCCGCATTTTACTGGTGGGCGACCTAGAACTTAAATGTATTCCCGCATTATACTGGTGGGCGACCTAGAACTTAAATGTATTCCCGCATTATACTGGTGGGCGACCTAGAACTTAAAAGTATTCCCGCATTATACTGGTGGGCGACCTAGAACTTAAATGTATTCCCGCATTATACTGGTGGGCGACCTAGAACTTAAATGTATTCCCGCATTATACTGGTGGGCGACCTAGAACTTAAATGTATTCCCGCATTTTACTGGTGGGCGACCTAGAACTTAAATGTATTCCCGCATTATACTGGTGGGCGACCTAGAACTTAAATGTATTCCCGCATTATACTGGTGGGCGACCTAGAACTTAAAAGTATTCCCGCATTATACTGGTGGACGACCTAGAACTTAAATGTATTCCCGCATTATACTGGTGGGCGACCTAGAACTTAAAAGTATTCCCGCATTATACTGGTGGGCGACCTAGAACTTAAATGTATTCCCGCATTATACTGGTGAGCGACCTAGAACTTAAATGTATTCCCGCATTATACTGGTGGGCGACCTAGAACTTAAATGTATTCCCGCATTATACTGGTGGGCTACCTAGAACTTAAATGTATTGAAATTGTTTCCTCGTTCTTCCGAGAAAATTTTGACAATCGGCAGAAAATTTTCTATCCCGGTTTTTGGTGATTTCCCTGGCGTTGCGTCTTGCTGCCATTATCAATCCTTTGTTTTCCTGCAGCAGACAAAAGGATTTAGTTAGTTTTAATCGTGGTGGTAGAGGGTGCCTTTCCGGCGGATGATTTTTCCTCTCTTCCCCTTTTCTTGCTCTATGTCCCCATAATTGGTTGGTGGACAAAATTGCCTGCTGGGGGTCTCTAGCCTGCTGGGGCTGGTTTTCAATTTGTTCCCTTTTCTGCTTTCTCTTTAAGCACATGCTGTGGGAATCTGCTTTTACTCCCGAAACCACTCCCTTTGGGAGCTTACTTACTCCAAAACTACAAGGCACGATCATTGCATTGCCTGGGGCCGGCCTTTAAGACTGTTTGTGTTATCCTGCATTGGATGAATTCCCTTTCGGTCTCTGGTAGTAAGCTTTGAAAAAAAATCCTTTTCAAGACAAATTTTTAGGAAGAGAAATAAAAGATAGAAAAAGGAGAAAATCTTTCTGAACCAATATTTGGTGAGAGAAGAAACTCAGAAGAACTTATCTGGAGGACATGACTGGTCCCCGTGATCATGACGTGCACCATAGATTCCCGACCCAGTCTATTTGTATCAATCGATTTGCCTGATGGTCTGACTTGCTGGGGATGATAAATGAGTGTCCATTTCGTTGCGAATGTGGTCGCTTTTTGTTGATCTGTCTTGTCGCCTCATAGTGCCCTTCGGGGGTTTTCACTAATGAGACTCTCTCTTTTCTCTCATCTCCCGGCGCCTTATGGTGCTTGTGAAGGTTTTCACCAATAAGACTCTCTCATTTTATATCCCTCATCTTACATCGCCTTTCGGTGCCTGTGAAGGTTTTCACCGATAAGACTCTCTCATTTTGATATCCCTCATCTTACGTTGCCTTTCGGTGCCTGTGAAGGTTTTCACCGATAAGACTCTCTCATTTTATTTCTTCATCGAGGAATCGGGGTGTTGTTGATACGGCCCTCTCTTCTGGAGATTCCTTTGACCATCAATTCATTCCTAGTCTTACGGTCCCCTTCTTTGTTGGGGATCGGTGTATTATTCTCGAACTTATTTGCCTGACTTGGCATCTCTTGGATATTGATCGGGAGGTCTTTTGGACGTTGATGTTGGTTTTGGTGTGGGGTTAAAGAAAGGCTATCAAAAGATGAAATAATTTGATGGGTGATCTGCTACAACTTTTGGAATCAAACCTTTGTTGGAACTTAAAACCTAACCTCTGCCCCAGTTTTCTTGCTTGGGGAACTTTATTTTTTTATACTTGTGTTGAGCTACGTGCGTTACGCACACTGTGCCTATTATGCACACTATGTACATTATGCATCCTATATTCACTATGATGCATACTATGACCGAGCCGTGAGGCGCCTACGTATCCTCTTTGAGGAATCAGGTCAAACGTAGTTCCCACGGTTTTGTATTTCTTATGATTTTATATTCTTTTTCTTTTCTTTCTCCTTCTTTTCATTTTTCCTTTTTCTTTTATTTTCTTTTTTTTTCATGTCTTTTCCATTATTGATTCCAAAAGAGGGGTATGAAAGAATAACTTAAGGCTCAAAAGGGGAAGCAAGGGTTAAAAGTGTTTGGATAGAAGAAAGAATTGCCTCTGTCATCTCATTATCCAATAAATGCCAAATACAAACAAACAAACCAATAATTGCCATAATTAAAGAAATTACGCATAATATCTCTTGACTGCATCAGAATTGATAGCCATGTCGACACATCTACCCTCGACATCTGTCAAACACAAAGCACCGTTGGACAATACTCTGGTCACGATATAAAGCCCTTGCCAATTTGGGGCGAATTTGCCTTTTGCCTCGACCTGATGTGGGAGGATCTTCTTTAATACCTGCTGCCCTACTTCAAACTTCCTGGGGCGCACCTTCTTGTTATATGTTCTCGCCATTCTTTTCTGGTATAGCTGACCATGGCACACTGCTGCCAATCTTTTCTCATCTATCAAACTCAACTGTTCCAATCGAGCTTTGACCCATTCATTATCATCAATCTCGGCTTCAACGACAATCCGAAGGGATGGAATTTCGACCTCCGCTGGTATTACGGCCTCAGTTCCGTACACCAAAAAATAAGGAGTTGTACCTATAGAAGTCTGGACGGTAGTGCGGTAACCCAACAAGGCAAAGGGTAATCTCTCGTGCCATTGTCTGGATCCTTCCACCATTTTTTGCAGTATCTTCTTGATGTTCTTATTGGCTGCTTCGACCGCTCCATTCGCCTTGGGACGATATGGGGTGGAATTGCGGTGTGTAATCTTGAATTGTTGGCATACCTCTCTCATCAGGCTGCTATTAAGATTCGCACCGTTATCCGTGATGATCACTTTTGGGATCCCAAATCTGCAGATGATATAGGAGTGAACAAAGTCCACCACGTCCTTTTTGGTTACCGACTTGAAGGTTTTAGCCTCAACCCATTTGGTGAAGTAATCAATGGTCACTAGAATGAACCTATGACCGTTGGATGCTGCCGGTTCGATAGGTCCAATGACATCCATGCCCCATGCTACAAACGGCCAGGGTGCTGACATCGTATGTAACTCTGTTGGCGGAGAATGGATCAGATCTCCATGTATCTGGCACTGATGGCATTTCCTCACGAAAGTGATACAGTCATGTTCCATGGTGAGCCAATAACACCCTATTCGAAGGATCTTTCTTGCCAATACATATCCGCTCATGTGTGGCCCACAAACTCCATCATGTACCTCTGCCATAACCGTCGTTGCTTGACCGGCATCTATGCATCTCAACAATCCCAAATCCGGGGTTCTTTTGTACAATACTCCTTCGCTGAGGAAGAAACCATTCGACAAATGCCGAAGGGCTCTTTTTTGGTCTCCAGTGGCCTGTTCTGGATATGTCCCCATTCCGAGGTATTCCTTGATATCATGAAACCAGGGCTCGCCATCTGCTTCTTCTTCTATGGCATTGCAGTAAGCGTGCTGATCACGGACCTGGATGTGCAGAGGATCAACATATATTTTGTCAGGGTGGTGTAGCATTGATGCTAAGGTGGCCAAGGCATCCACAACCTCATTGTGAACTCTCGGGATATGATTGAATTTCACCGATCGAAATCGTTTGCTCAAATCATGCAAACATTGTCGGTATGGTATGAGCTTTAGATCTCGTGTTTCCCATTCACCCTGAATTTGATGTACCAAGAGGTCCGAGTCTCCCAAGACCAAGACATCTTGGACATCCATGTCCGCAGCTAAGCGCAGACCCAGAATGCAAGCTTCATACTCGGCCATATTATTGGTGCAATAGAAGCGTAGTTGAGCCGTAACAGGATAATGGCGTCCCGTTTCGGAAATGAGTACTGCTCCTATTCCAACCCCTTTCGCATTTGCGGCTCCATCGAGGAAAAGCTTCCAACCCGGTTCCTCGGGTAATTCCAACTCATTTGTATGTATTACCTCTTCGTCGGGAAAATACGTTCTTAAGGGCTCGTATTTTTCATCAACGGGATTCTCTGTCAAATGGTCGGCCAGCGCCTGGGCTTTCATGGCTGTCCTCGTCACATAGACGATATCAAACTCTGTGAGCAGAATTTGCCATTTTGCTAACCTTCCCGTGGGCATAGGTTTCTGAAAGATATACTTCAACGGGTCCAAACGGGATATGAGATAAGTAGTATATGAAGACAGGTAGTGCTTCAACTTCTGAGCTACCCAAGTTAGGGCGCAACATGTTTTCTCGAGTTGAGTGTACTTGACCTCATGTACTGTGAATTTCTTGCTAAGATAGTAGATGGCCTGCTCCTTCCTTCCTGTGTCATCATGTTGCCCCAGCACACAACCAAATGAATTTTCCAGGACCGTCAGATAAAGAATTAAGGGCTTCCCTGGCTTAGGCGGGACCAATACGGGTGGATTAGACAGATACCCTTTGATTTGGTCGAAGGCCTCCTGACACTCTGCCGTCCAACCTACCGCAGCATCCTTTCTCAGCAACCGAAATATGGGCTCACAAGTTGCTGTGAGTTGGGCGATGAACCTGCTGATGTAATTGAGTCTACCCAGCAAACTCATTACCTCTGTTTTGTTCCTTGGCGGTGGCAAATCTCGGATGGATTCAATTTTGGATGGGTCTAACTCAATCCCCCGTTGACTGACGATGAATCCTAGCAGCTTTCCTGATGGAACCCCGAATGCGCATTTGGCCGGATTAAGCTTGATATCATACCTTCGGAGTCTTTGGAAAAATCTCCTTAGGTCTGCTACGTGGTCCTCCTGACGCCAAGATTTGATGATCACATCATCGACGTACACCTCGATTTCTTGGTGTATCATGTCATGAAACACAACAGTCATTGCTCGCATGTACATTGCCCCGACGTTCTTTAATCCGAATGGCATTACCCGATAGCAGTAGGTTCCCCATGGCGTAATAAACGCTGTCTTTTCCGCATCCTCCTCGTCCATTAGGATCGGATGATAACCCGCATAGCAATCTACAAAGGATCCGATCTCGCACCCAACGCAATTATCGATCAAGATATGGATGTTGGGCAATGGAAAATTGTCCTTGGGACTTGCTTTGTTGAGGTTGCGGTAATCAACGCACACCCTGATCTTCCCATCCTTCTTTGGGACTGGTACCACATTGGCCAACCACTCGGGATATTGAGTGACCCGAATGACCTTCGCCTGCAAATGCTTAATCACCTCTTCTTTGTTTTTTACACGCATTTCTGTTTTAAATTTCCTTAGTTTTTGCTTGACCGGAGGGTATGCCGGGTCAGTGGGCAATTTGTGAACCACTAAATTGGTGCTTAATCCAGGCATATCGTCATATGACCATGCAAAAACATCCTTGAATTCCATGAGGGTTTTGATCAATTCTTCCCTGACCTTCGGCTCAATGTGGATGCTGATTTTGGTTTCTTGGACGTTATCAGCGTCTCCTAGATTCACAGCCTCAGTGTCATTTAGGTTGGGTTTGGGTTTTTCCTCAAATTGGCACAGTTCTCGGTTTATCTCTTCGAAGGCTTCACCTTCGTCACATTCAGATTCATCGTCACAAACGACCTCTTGCATCATTGAGTCAGATTCAGATTGATTTATTAGACTAGGTCGAAGATCCGCTGTGCATGCCATGTCATTAGAACCAGTAAAAAGAGAATTGTTCAGAAAGAAAAAGAACAAAACAAAATTAAAATGGGACAAAAGAAGAGAACTTTATTAAACTTGCGGGCATACCCCCCTCAGACAAAGCAAAACAAACAAAACATAAATCAAAGCCTACTACCATGACTCCCCTCGGACAGGAAGAGGAGTAACTGTCCAATTGTTGGTCTTGGCCTCAGGCCCCACAAACTGTATCTCTATTCTGCTGGAACCTTCTCCAGCTTCTACCACACTGACATCCGCGAACAGCCTCTCAAAACTCTGATTCAGGTCCTCATTGGTACCGATAAACGGTCCTAGAATCTTTGGGACCGGTGACCCCTTGGCACTTGCTTTAATAAAAGACCTTGAGAGACGTGGCACCGGCTTAGGCAGAAACCAGACCCTCTTCTTCATTTTTCGCGCTTGCTTTCTATCTGCTGCGGTTGGTTTGAACCCCAATCCGAAAGTTTCCAGATTTTTAGGTAAGGTGACAGGTTGGACAATCCCCTGAAGCTCGATTCCCAGGCCTTTTCCTGGCACAAATCCATTACCCAGCATTTCTGAGACCATCATGACTGTTGCGGCAGCTACCCTAGGGTGCGGGATGATTTCTCCTTCAGAAATTTTGTTGGCCGACCCTGTATCGAAAATTTGGTAGACCCAAGGACCTTTGTCATTAGCGGTCTCTATGAAAGGTACAATGGCTCCGCCCGTGGTGCACGTTGTATCCTCGCCGTGTAACACGACCTCTTGTCTTTCCCACTCGAACTTCACCATCTGATGTAGGGTGGATGGCACTACTTTGGCTGCATGAATCCATGGTCGTCCTAACAGCAGGTTGTAAGATACTGTGGCGTCTAACACCTGGAATTCCATGGTATACAGGACTGGACCAATGGTTAGTTCAAGTACAACATCCCCTACAGTGGCTGTTCCATTTCCGTCAAACCCTCGGACACAGATACTGTTCTTATGGATCCTTCTGTGGTCGATCTTTAACTGGTTCAAGGTAGATAGTGGAAAAATATTGGCGCTTGAGCCGTTATCCACCAATACTCAAGTTACCACCGCGTCTTCACATTTGACAGCTAGGTATAGAGCTTTATTATGCTCCGTACCTTCCACCGGCAGGTCATCATCTGAGAATGTTACCCTGTTCACCTCGAAAATCTTGCTGGCAATGGTTTCCAGGTGGATTACAGAAATCTCATTGGGTACATGAGCTTCGTTCAATATCTTCATTAAAGCCCGTCGATGCTCCTCAGAATGGATCAGTAATGACAGCAACGAGATCTGGGCCGGTGTTTTTCTTAGCTGTTCGACCACGGAGTAGTCCTGCACTTTCATCTTCCTCAGGAACTCCTCAGCCTCTTCTTCGGACACAGGTTTCTTGGTTGCAACTGGGTTGGTTCTTCTTAGCTCCACCGGAGCAAAACATCGACCTGATCGAGTCAGTCCTTGCGCTTCACAGCTAACTTCTTCTACCTGTTTTCCTTTGTACATCACCACCGCCTTTTCATATTTCCAAGGCACAGCCTTGCTATCAATCATCGGCAGCTGGACTACAGGCTTTACGGTGACCAGTTCTCTATATGCCCCCTTTAACACAACAGCAGGTGCGGGCGGAACCCCTGACATTACCAACTTGTTTGGCTCGGGTTTGCTTGTTATGGCGGACGGGCTCTTTCCCAATATCACTACTGGCTTGACGCTTTCTCCCTATGACTGTACCCTCGTTCCCCAACTGGTTGAAACTTCCTTCGGGGCGGCTTGGATCATCATCACTGTTTGTGAGGGTTTTTTCAACTCTCCTCCCTCATACACCAACTCAATCATGTGAGTCTCGTGGTGCGCTGGTAGTGGGTTTTGGTTGATGTTAGGAGTTTCCGGTGTCTGGACCTCGATCTTATTGGTGTCGATAAGATCCTGTATGGCATGCCTTAACTTCCAACACTTCTCGGTGTCATGCCCGAGCATCCCTGAGCAGTATTCACAACTTATTGATCGATCCAAATTCTGAGGTGGGGGATTTGGTTCTCGAGTCTGGACAGGACTAACCAAACCCAATTGCCTCAGCTTGTGGAACAAAACGGTGTAGGTTTCCCCCAACTATGTGAAAGTTCTCTGTTTCCGCAACCTGTTATTCCTAGCATCTGGATTTCCCCGAAAGCCTGCCCCCGGAGGGTTTCTATACGCCCTTGGTGGAGGGTAGGTGTTTTGTGGTGGCGTATATATGTTCTGGGGAGCCGGCGCGCGCCATTGCGGGCGAACCGGAGGCTGAGTGTATGCTTGGGCCTGGTGTACGGAACAATGTGGTTCTCGAGGTGGATAGAAATTTTGTGGTGGGTTGTATGGGTAGTTTGACCTGTGAGGTCCGAGTTGGTTGTAGTATGGCCTGCCAGCCCTGGACCAACTGCCTGCCTCGATCGTGGAAACCTCTTCTTTTTTTCTTCTCAGCGCACCTCCCGTGCCGCTTTGAATAGCCTGGGTTGTGGCCTTGAGTGCTGAATAGTTCAAGATTTTGTCAGACCTTAGACCCTCTTCTATCATGACCCCTATATTGACCACCTCGTTGAAAGATTTTCCAACCGTTGTCACCAAGTGACCAAAGTAGGTTGGATCCAATGTTTGCAAGAAATAGTCCACCATCTCTCCCTCTCTCATGAGAGGATTGACTCTAGCTGCTTGTTCTCTCCAGCGGAACCCGAACTCGCGAAAACTTTCCCCGGGTTTCTTCCCAGTTCTTAATAATGTGAGACGGTCAGGGACTATCTCGAGATTTTACTGGAAATGACCTGCAAAAGCCTGCGCCAGATCATCCCAAGTATACCACCTGCTGGAATCCTACCTGGTATACCATTCTAGTGCAGATCCGCTCAGACTATGGCCGAAATAAGCTATCAACAGCTCATCATTGCCGCCTGCCCCTCTCATCTTGCTACAGAATCCCCGCAAATGTGCCACGGGATCACCGTGCCCTTCATATAAATCAAACTTAGGCATCTTGAACCGAGCTGGGAGTTAGACGTCTGGGAAAGGGCACAGATCTTTGTATGCTACGCTGACCTGGTTGCCCAAACCGTGCAGGTTCCTGAAGGACTGCTCTAGGCTTTTGAACTTTCTCAATACTTCATCCTGTTCAGGGGCCTTAGCCGGCTTTTCAATCTCTGCCGGCACTTCCAAATGAGGATTGTAAGCCTGTGGTTCGGGGGTATGAAACGTAGGCTCAGGGGGATAGTATTGTGTGTCGTGAGCCTGAAACAATGGCTCACTGGTCGTTCTTTGCAAAGGGGCTGATGTTGGTCCCACAAAAATGGGAATATTGGGTGTTGGGAGAGGTTGATAGGGTGGTGGAGCTTGGGAATCATGAGGGCTTCTTTCTTGATGATAACGGGGATTTGGGAGACTTGTGGAAGGGCCGGAGTGAGGGTATTCCGGCATGTGTCCCAGTGGTTCAGGGCTCTTTTGTGCTTTGGCTAGGGCTAGCTGCATTGCATTCATCTCTAGTCCCATCCTTTCGATCTTTTCCATTGCTTCTTTTAACAACTGGCTCATCGGCCTTTCTTCCTCATTACTATTCTCTGAAGTAGTCATGCTTGTTGCTACCGGTCCTTTGGATCTGGTTTGGTATGAGTGTGTTGCCAGAGTTCTTTAACAACTAACTTGTCTGGTTCAGACAACAACAAACTTTGTTAGCGTTAGAGTTTAACAGATTTGATCATAACACATAGAGGATGCAATGCTCCTAGGCAGTTAACCGTTTCTACATGCTTTGCTTCGAGCAACATGCGTCATCCCGGTTTGCTCATTTGTCCCCTTTTTATTTATTTATTTATTTATTTTTTTTTGTATTTTCTTTTCTTTCTTTAAAAGTGGTCGAATCTTATGGGGATTGCCTACGTATCACGTCCCCGTGCGAATCAGACCAGGCGTAGTTCTGCCATGAGGCTAACATTTTCATTATAAAAAGATGAACAGACATTACATTTGAAAACTTTGTAAGAAAATGTCTTGAAATACACTCATTTAAATCGAAATAAAAAGATACAATTCTTAACATCTCACAACGTGCCCCACTTTCCACTCGTGTTTGTAAATTATTAGATCATTTGCTCAAGGCGGGGCTTGACCTGGATGACCTCCCAGCGTACGATACATCCTTTCCAACTCCATCGCTAGATGACGGGCAAAAGTGGGTGCATGCTCTGTAAACCTTTCATAATCCATTCCTTGGCAGTTTACATAACTTTGAGAGGTGTAGACCGCCAGGTCGTGGATTTGTGCCCTGAAATCTTGGAGATGTTGGCCTTGATTCTGCAATTGCTGCTGGCGAGTGGTGGCTATATCTCTGATACGGTCTTCACGATCTAGGGCTGACTCTAATAGAGCTCGGAGTCTGGCCTGCTCTAATCTCGCCTGCGCTCTTTCTCTGTCAATGTCCGCTTGTTGATGCTCTCTGTACCTTCTTGCCTCTTCTAGTTGTGCACAAAGTTGGTCTTCTGATCGTATCCAATGGTCTTTTTCCTTCTTGAATTGTGCCCTGTCTTTCTCGGATTTCCTATCTTGGCGTTCCTTATCAGATCTGGCTTCTTCGTTTATTTGTTGGATCCTTTCTTTTGCTTTGCTCAACGACCTTTCATTTGCAGCAAGAACGGAATCATAATCTTGCATTCTTTCAAAAAGATTAGCGATGGTTTTTTGATCCTTCCAATTCCTCATTAGCGTTTCAGAAGCCTTTTTCATTCTCAGAAATCGAGCATGAAGACTTTCATTCTCACAGGCTAGACTCTTCTTCTCGCCTTCAGCTTCTTGTGCTTGCAAATCTTTCTCCAGACTGAGGTTCCTTAGATTTTCCTTTAGGGCATGGATAGTTGCTTTGTACCCCTTCTCTTTTTCTCCCCAGATCAACCGCTCTTGGATTTTATCATTAAAGTTTTGAATATGGGGTCTTTTGGTTGGCCTTCTTAGCTCAGGTTCTGGTACATCATCCACGCGAGACTGTTTCTCGAACCACCTTGCATATCCAGGATTTATATCACCCTTTGTAGTGTCTGGGACTTGAGTATCACTTTTCAAGTATCGACATCCATTCCACATCTGCTGAAGTAGAGCCTCAGGAATAGTGGCCTCTGGGTGTAATTCGATTTCTTGCGTACTCAAATCTTCATCATCAGGAACTACTTGATATCTCCCTAGTTGTCTTAGGACTCTCAATGGCGCATACGGCTGGATGCTTCTCAATCCCAATAGTAGCAGATACCTATTTGAGGTTGACATATGTATCACTTCCCTCATCGGGAGCCATCCCAGAGTCCATTCAATTTGATTTGCCGTTAAAGCCCTTAGATGAGATACCCATGCTTCTATCCCTTCTGGAACCTGATAATTTTTCACTTTTTCCTCATAACCCTCGATGTAATTATCGTTGCTTGGCCCATACTGTATGATCTTGGGCTGTTGTTGGAGATGTTCAATCACCCACATTTGCAACAAAATTTTGCATCCTTCGAAGACTTTCGCTCCTGCTTTACATAAAGTCAAAGCCCGATAAATGTCTGAGAGAATGATGGGGACAAGGGTGTGGTTTTCCTTGGTGGTGAGGATTTGCACAACTTTTGCGGTGCGAATATCGATTGTTCGCTCTTTGTTTGGGAAGACCATGATTCCTAGAAAAGCCACCATGAAGGCGAAGCGACGGTGAACCTGCCAGGCGTCTTTATCTTGCTTGTTAGTAAGGCCTTTCTCATGAATTTCGAACTCATCTGACTTTCCGAACCTTGAATACAAAAAGTTGAAAGAACAACATCCATTGATGACATTGCTTTTCCTGATTTGACTGCTGATATTCAGAAGACCGAAGAATCGATGTACCGAGGGAGCCTTCGTGAATATCAAGCTTTGATTCCTTAAACTTCCGTCAAAACCAACATATCCAGCTACCTCCTCTAATGTAGGAGTGAGCTCGAAGTCAGAGAAACGAAAGACATTGTGAACAGGGTCCCAAAAAGTTACTAATGCTGCAATCAGATCATCACGGGGTTTAACTTTCATAATATCCGGGAGATTTCCCAAATGCTTGATGACTCACTTTTGACCATCTTCGCCTAATTCACACCACCACATTTGAAGCTGGAATAGAAACTCTTCTGTATTTGTGGATGAGGGGTTTTGTGTGGTGCTCATTTTGTATCTGGAATTTAATTTAATAAAGTCAAGACTCATTTTGAAAATATACTCTAATCATTTTCAGTTAAAACTATTTTCAAGATTTAAAACTATTTTGGGAATTTTTCAAACTATTTTCAAGATTAAATACCTTTATTTCAAGATTTGAAACTATATTTTCCCCTTTTTATTTTACTTTATTTTTATTTTTTATTTTACTTTATTTTTATTTTTTATTTTATTTTATTTTATTTTATTTTTTATTTTTTTTTTATTTAAAAAAAACAATCCATTTTATTCCTCAGCTCTTACCATGATTTCATTTAAGCCGGTCAGCAAGCATGTTCGAGGCAAATGAATGCACAGGTAGCAAATAGGATGCATCAGGATGGTCTTTTATTTCGGGTTCACCTGTCCTAGACAGACCCAACCCCTGTGTTGAGTCTCCAAGGTCAGATGTACATGATGCAAATAGACGTTCCTACTAGGGATCCGGTACATGGCTGAGTTATTCTAGGTAAAAACCTGAGGCGTATTGTTCTAAACCTGGCTTACTCAAACGGACAGTTTGAGCCGAAGCGGGGATAATGTACCGGGAGCACGAAAGTCTACCCGGCCTAGTTACTTGTCCCAACTTCGTCTTATTTGGTATGACTTCTAACAGAAAGGTGGGTCACGCGCACGTGTACACCATAAATTTAGAAGACTCAGAAAGAAGAAGGGTTTTGCAGCAGTTTTATATACATAATTCAGATAATATTAAAGCGGTAAAAGCATCATTTAGCACATTAAGCATATATCATGTAAAAATCAGATAAAAATAAAGCCAACTATAACAGTTATTTCAAGCTCGAATTCTTGAACCCTGAACCAGTGGTTCTGGGTACTTTACAAGAGTCCCCAGCAGAGTCGCCAGAACTGTCACACCTTCTTTTTACGCACCGGAGAGGGCGCAAGGGAGTTTTTTCCAATTAAAGGACAATCGAAACGGGATTAGTTTATTTATTTTCAGAGTCGCCACTTGGGAGATTTAGGGTATCCCAAGTCACCAATTTTAATCCCGAATCGAGGAAAAGAATGACTCCATATTACAGTCTGCGTACCAGAAATCCGGATAAGGAATTCTGTTAACCCGGGAGAAGGTGTTAGGCATTCCCGAGTTCCGTGGTTCTAGCACGGTCGCTCAATTGTCATATTCGGCTTATTTATCTGATTTTAAACAAATGTGAACTTATGTGCCAATTTTATCTTTTAACCACTTTTATCATTCACTGTTATTTTTATAGGACTTGCAACGTCGTGAAAACATATCTCGAACCACGTTACATCAATGCACCCGTGGTTATTGACATATCTCGACTCGGTTGAGATTTGGATTTGGGTCACATAAATGTGCACCCGAATTTAGGAAAATACATTGTTAAAGGCGTGCCTAAAGCAACTAGCGTCTTGTTATTTTGAGGAAGGTCGTAAAAATTCGTTAAACGGCACATCCCGAATTCTAAATACTTTGATATATACATACATCTAGAGGGCCCCGCAGCTGTGTACATTTGTTTGTCGAGGCTCGTCTCGTTCTATATTTAAAAGGAATTTGCGACGTCATGGACATGCATCTCGAACCACGTCACCATCAATGTGCCCGTGATTAGAAATACATTTCAAATCCGCCGAGATTTGGATTTGGGTCACATAAATGCGCACCCGAATTTAAGAAGGTAAAATTATTAAATACGTGCTTAAAGAGGCTATCGCGTTATTATTCCGGGAGGTCGTGAGATTTGCTAAACGACCCACCTTAGGGACTGAATGCTTCAACATATATATATTTAACAAGGGCCCCGCAACTTGTGCATTTTTCTTTATTTTTGTCGAGGCTCATCTCGTCCTTATTTTAAAAGGATATCCTATAGCAACTACGTTTCTTGTCGCGTTTGTCTCTACTAATTGAAAATAGTAGATAGCCCTAGTTAATTACATGCTTGCAAGTTATCTATACAGAATTCCGAGTGCTTGCACAAAATCAGAAGCACGGCCACGTATACAGTCGGCCGAGCAAAAATTAAGGGCCCAAATCCAGCCCATGCGTGATGGACCAGACCTGGGCCATTGTTTGTTCGATGCAGGCCTGCTTGGTCTATTTCGACCTGGGCTCGACCTTCGTGAGGTTGAGATTGCAGACTCCGTGTTCTTTGTCTTAAAACATGGTTTACCAGTTATATGAAGCAGTTTATCAGAAAGGAAAGAACTTAACTAGTAGAGTACGATTTTCATGCTTGGCCTACATTAAAGGACATACTACAAAGTTAAACTAAGTCTAAGATACAACCTATTACATTGGGAATATTTTCACCTATCAGCATACATATATAAACTATCATTCAGCTAATCTACATTGATATACACTGGGCATACATGCTACTTCTATTGTCAACACAGGAATGAAAATTATTATACAGTACATGATATCTAATGTAACAATCTATGTATGAAAGTAAACTTCAGATCTTTTCTTTTTGTATTCATGCTCAATTTTCCAATTACATTTGACAGTGTATTGGTTGTGTACCTGGTATAGAGAACAGAAGAAGAAAGGAATGATCAACTGGGTAGTATGCAACAAACACAGCAACAGCAGATACACAGCAACAACACAGCAACAAACCAACAACCACAAGTGTTTTCCACATGCCACAGACAACCAGCAACAGTTTCCAGAACAAAGAAAACCAACAGATGGTCGAGCACCAAACAAGCAATCCCAGAAAAGAGTAGTGAAGCAACAGAAATAACAGAGTATTCGATGCAGCAACACCAGCAGTTCAACAATCACAAGCAGCTCAATCAGGGCAAACAACAGAACTTGGCCAAGACAGCTTGACCAATGTGAATTCTTCCGTAGTTTTCAGGCAGTGTTTGGTTACAGTATTTCTGGAAATTTTCTTATATTTTTTTTCAGTTTCCTTTAACTCACAAGACCTCTCTCAAGACTAAGTTTTTCAGCCACTTTTAAGTTCTGAAATGGCCTATTTATAAGCCAAACGACCCAGTGCAGCTAAGCTGCCTGGATTCCCCCAATTTGCAGACTGCCCATACCTCTTAAATCCCATGCCTAAGCATCTTTTTGATGCCAGCCATTTGTTCCCCACGCTTGGCCTTATTCTTTAATCAAGAGTTATGGGTTCATTTAAGTATTCATTTTAAACCCCAAACTCTTGTGTCTTGTTCCCCATTGGCATTAGTTTAATCCCAAATTAGTACCCTACTTGTCAGCTCGTTTAAACTAAGCTTTTCCTGTTTTTCTCGAACCCCAGACTACCCTTGTTAACCTTGATTATTACTTCCCTAAACCCCTTGCAGCATCAGGGCATTTTGAACTTCTGGGAGTTCAAATTCAAGACTGCCCTAGCCTGATTCTTTTAATTTGCTTACAATGCAATTATAAGCTAGTAGTCACAGCTAACGTCAAGCATCCAATTAACAATCAACAGGTTCATTCACTTACGTGAAGTTGTACGAATTAGAATATTTGAACATTCAGTCGTAGGAAGTTAATCGACGACATTTATCAAGTCGACTATACTAATTACAACAGGTAACAATCAGTCGTTCATATAAACAAATACATACAGGGACCTAAATGGCTTCAGACAACTTTGGTACATCACTGGGAACCTATATAAATTATTTATGCGACGACTATCCTAATCGGACATGCTTATCACAGGATACGTTCAACTCATACACAGAAAACAATCGACCAAATAAAAAGGTCTTTGACAGAGATGGAAGAAATTAAGAAAAGTATCAGAAAATAACAAACAATCACAACAAAGCATGCTGACAACTTAATTAGCAGTTGAATAAAAACAAAAAGGAAAAGAAAAAAACTTACCGAAAAATGTTTAAACCAAACTGACCCAAATCTGACTCAACTTTGACCATTTGAGGCCGAACAAACTTTAACCAGGGTGTTCTCACATGAGAACACCTTGGTTAAGGTCTATTAGACCTCAAACCCCTGTCAAGACCGGCCGGATTCCAAGGCTACTCATGTTTTAGGTTTTGGATCTTCAGATCTGGTTTTTTAGGAGTTGTGGGTAGATTCGGACCAAACCAGGCCTGGTTTGGTCACGAAGGAGGTCAGGGGAGTGTCTGGTATGAAGATGGTGAGGTTTGGCATAGATCGAGTTTTGTCTCGAATCTTCAAATCTAGATTCGAGACGATGAGAGGTGATTCGAGGTACATGGTTAGTGAATTCGTGCTCAGGGTGGTTGGATGTTTCAGGGGTGTGAAGGGGGTGGTCACCGGCGTTCGTGTCGCCGGGTTCTGGTGAATGGGAAATTAGGGCGGCTGCTAGGGTTTCGGGGGGGTGTCAAGGCTTGGTGAAGAAGATGAGGAAAGGTGGGGTTCGGGTAGGGGGCGTGGGGTGAAGGGTCAAGTTTATATACGTAAAGAGTAATTAGATCCTGGCCGTTGGATGCATCGAGATTGATGGCCAGGATCTTTTACTTAGAACGGAACGACACCGTTTGGCCTCGGTTGGGGGTTGGTTCGGACTGGTTCTTGGGTCGGGTTTGGAAACGGGTTACTGACAGGGAGCCTGGGCCGTTGGATTGGATTGGTTGGAACGGCTGAGATGAGCCGTCCTTGAAACAACGTAGTCTTGGTATTGGACGACGTCGTTTCGATGACATGCGGATGGGTCTTGGGTTGGCTGACTTGGGCTGGTTTTGGGCCTTCAAAATTTTGAAATATCATAGGCCCAATCCGATTTCTTGCACTTTTTATTTTGTTTTCTAATTTTTTGAAATACAACTAAATTAAAAATGAATTTGAAATACCCATTAATCAGTACTTAACACAATTATTCACACACATATATATATATATATAAACTTTTAAATGGTTAAATTACAACCTAGAAATGCATACATATTTTTTGTATTTTGTTTGATAATGATTAAATGCAAAATGGACAGACCCACAAATGACTAACAACACATGTCACGGAAAACTCAAAAAATTGTACAGCGAAGTCATTTGTCACTATTTTTATTTTCTTTTGGAGCGATTGTCCGTGAAGCAAAAATCACGTGCTTACAGTACCTTTTGGGGACTGTTTTACTTGAAGACCCAAGACGAAATTTAATTCCCTCATCATGCTCATTTCAAATTCACTCCCCATAAGTTTTGCAAATTCTTCACATAGAGAGTCAGTTGTTTCTCCAAAGATGATATCATCAACATAGACCTGAACAATGAGCAGGTTCCTTCCTCGTTTCTTTAAGAAAAGAGTGTTGTCAATCTTCCCTCTCTTAAAGCCATTTTCTAAGAGAAATTTTGACAATCTTTCATACCACGCTCGAGGAGCCTGTTTTAGTCCTTATAGGGCTTTGTCCAATTTGAACACATACTTAGGGTGCTCATGTCTTTCAAACCCAGGTGGTTGCTTCACATAGACTTCTTCCTTAAGTAGTCCATTCAAGAATACACTTTTGACATCCATTTGGAACAGAGTGAATTCCATATGAGAAGCAAAAGTGATCAGAATTCTGATGGCTTCCATGCGAGCCATTGGAGCAAAAGCTTCATCATAGTCAATCCATTCCTCCTGATTGTAACCTTGAACCACTAGCCTGGCCTTGTTCCTTGTGGTAATTCTATGCTCATTGAGCTTGTTTCTGAATACCCACTTGGTTCCTATAATGGTTCTATCTGGGGGTCTAGGTACAAGGTGCCACACACTGTTTCTCTCAAATTGATGCAGCTCGTCTTGCATGGTTGTAATCCAATCTGCATCTTTTAGGTCTTCCTTGATGTTTTTGGGTTCTATCTGGGGGAGAAAAGTTGAGAAGGCAAGTGAATTTCTAGCTCTTGACCTGGTTTGGACTCTGGAATCTAGAGGAGTGATTATGTTGTCTATGGGGTGAGAACATTGATGTCTCTAGTTAGATGATTGGGGTTCATTCTGAGAAGAAGAAGGTATGTTTGGCTGATTTTCCTCTATCCTTCTCTCAGATGCAAGTGGAGTTCCCTGAACTGCATCAACCACTCTTTCTTCAGCTTTAGTAGTTATAATTGAAGTGCTTAGTTCTGTAGATGATGAGGCAGTGTTGTCTCCATTTGCCTCCTTCATTTGACTCATCATATCTGCCTTTCCATTTGTCATGTTAATGACTTCGCCAGGAACAAGTAAGGGTTCTCCATCTTGATCTTTCTCAGCGTTCTTCTCAAATGATGGGTGAGATTCATCGAAGATAACATGGATGCTTTCTTAAACACATTGAGTCCGCTTGTTATATATCTTGTAAGCTTTGTTTTGAGAAGAATAGCCAAGAAATATCCCTTCGTCACTTTTGGCATCGAATTACCAAGTTGATTTTTTCCATTGTTGAGAACATAGCATTTGCATCCAAACGTTCTTAGGTAGGTCAGCTTGGGTTTTCTTCCATTCAGTAGTTCATATGGTGTCTTGTTCAGAATTGATCTGATCATGCACCTGTTCACTAAGTAGCAGGCAATGTTGACAGCTTCAGCCCAAAAGTTCTTTGCAAGTCCACTGTCAATCAGCATTGTTCTTGCCATTTCTTCCAGAGTTCTGTTCTTTTTTTCTACTACACCATTTTGCTGAGGAGTTCTGGGAGCTGAGAAGTTGTGAGAGATACCATTTTCATTGCAGAAATCATCAAATTTGACATTGTCAAATTCTGTCCCATGATCTGATCTAATGCATACAACTCTAGACTCCATCTTCACCAGAATTTTCTTCACAAATGCCACAAATACTTCAGCCATTTCATCTTTTTTTCTGAGAAACAGAGTCCTTGTGAATCTGGAATAGTCATCCACGATCACGAAAATGTATCTTTTTCCTCCTCTGTTTTGCACCCTCATAGGTCCACACAAATACATATTCAAGAGCTCAAGTGGTTTTGAGGTGCTCACATCTCTTTTTGACTTAAAGGAGGACTTTACATGTTTTCCTCTAGCACATGCATCACAGACTTTTTGTGTTTTTAATTGTGACATAGGCAAACCATGGACCAGGTCCTTCTGAATTAGTTTGTTCAGGAGAGAGAAGCTTGCATGACCTAGTCTTCTGTGCCATAGTTCAGCATCATCGTCAACCGCCTTCAGACAACTCAGATCACCACTCTGTAAAGATTTGAAATCAGCAACATAGATGTTCTTGTATCTTTGGCCACTAGGACTATTTCACCAGTCACAAGGTCAGTGACTGTACATATTTTTGGACAAGAACTCCACCTTGTTTCACTTATATCAAATTTGAGAGACACTCAGGAGACTGTACTTAAGTCCATTAACATAGTACACATTTTCAATAGAGTGAGTGAGTGACTTCCCAACTTTTCCAACTCCAAGAATGTACCCCTTTTTGCCATTGCCAAAGGATACACTCCCTCCCTACAGGGCTTTTAGTGAAAGAAAGTGTGTGGTATTCCCAGTCATGTATTTCGAACATCCACTATCCATGAACCATTGTTGACCATTTTCCTTCACTGTCCCCTGCACAAGAATTTTAGGAGTTATTTTTAGGAACCCAAGCAAGTTTGGGTCCCTTGTAGTAACCAAAAGGATGAATAAGAGCTCTTTTAGTTCATGCAGGTAATGTGTGTTTTCTATGAATGGAACCTGGTCCATCTTTTGTTATCACAGTTTTAGCAACCACTTATCTTTTGGTACTGATTGATTTTTGGCCTGGACACCTTTCTTGGGGTGCCCAGTGTTCCCACATTGGGTCCGAGGCCAGTTATCTGATGCAGTTGCGCTCTTACTGTGAGGGTTGTAAGGATCCTTTTTCCTTGAAAACCCTACTCCCCACCCTTTTTCACTATTATTAGTGAACAAGGCAGTGGTACCCTCTACGGACCAGGTCCACTTTAGAGACTTTTCAAGGTCATTCATTACTTTTTCTAGATTGGCTTGGAGGAGCTCATTTTTCTCAATTTCAGCGCTCATCCTACATCTCAAGGATTTCACCTCATCTTCAAGCCTAACATATTCCTCACTAACTATCTCCTTTCCTCTTTTAGGGTTTTCAGGTTTTGACTTAGTCGAGGGCTCTACTATTTGTTCCCTTTGGTCAGCAACTTCTGCCAAGAGATCACTCTTTTCTTTTCTAAGAGTTACAATGGCATTCTTTTGATCAGTAATTACAGCTACTAGGTCTTTCCTAGTATGTTCAGATTCTTCTAGTTCTAAGAACAAGGAATCCCTATCCTCCGCAAGACTACAAAATGTAGTAATTAAAACATCAACTAAACACATGAGTTTTTTTTGGATAGTAGGATTTCAAATTTTTCTGAACATCCCTGAAGTTTACCTCTTCATTGCCATTATCTGATTGCCCCATCAAGGCAAGCATTGAGTCATATCTAGTCTCCTCGCCTTCAACTGCCATCTTAGAACTATCGTCAGCATTAGATTTATCTTGTTTTACTTGTGTAGTTCTATCATAAGCTATTTGCAAAGCCTCACATATTTCCTTAGTAGTGTCGCATGTAGAAATTCTGTCGTACTCATTAGGTTCCAAATTATATACCAGAATTTTCTTAGCACGAGCATTCTTCTTCAAAGCTTTCTTGTCTGCTTCAGTGTATTCTCCACTGGTCTTGATTGGAACAAACGGACCATCGCAGATAATATCCCAAAGCTCGCAATCCTCAGCCATGATGAAATCATTACATTCTAGCTTTCCACCACCAATAGCATTTTCCATCAAACTTGGGTGGGTGGTATATGGATTGACCTTCTTCAAGATTTAGTGGAGCCGTCATGAGGATCCTTCCTAGGTGTTAACCTGATAGGAGGAACCTGCTCTAATACCAATTGATAGTTTGTATGGGTCCACCAAGTCTTAGAGTACCTGGTCCTCTATAAGTTTTTGCTGAGAGCACTTAGTAAAATAATAAGTAAATGAGGCAAGAGGATTTTTACGTGGAAAAATCCCGCACAAGGGGATCAAAAAGCGACGACCTACACCTGTAGGCTTTTAACTTTACTAACTTGTAATCTTACTTATTACAAGCCACTTTACAATACTTTCGATTGTAAAGGATTTACTCAACCAACTTGTGGTACCTTTACCACAAGCCACTTTGTGATTATCCTAATTACAAAGGCTTTTTATAACTTGTGGTGCTATCACCCCAAGCCACTTTGCAATTCTACAATTACAAAAACTTTTCTTTATGACTAAATCTAGTCACAACCTAAACTCAGTGCAT
Organism: Nicotiana tabacum; assembly: GCF_000715075.1. NCBI lineage: Eukaryota > Viridiplantae > Streptophyta > Magnoliopsida > Solanales > Solanaceae > Nicotiana > Nicotiana tabacum. The sequence continues at coordinate 130,236,211 of NC_134092.1, read as the reverse complement.
TTGAGGATTTACAAGAGGACTCCTAATCAGTATGCTTCTAAGTAAGCGATTTAGGAGATATAGTAAGTATAATAACAAGGTTACAACTCAAATAGGACAACAACAATCAATTTTTTAGGAACTGGTCTGTAGTGGCGTTCAACCTTGTTCTTCAAGCTTGAGAGGATGATCAGTTTTCTGTTTTTACAAAGGCTTGAATGAGAAACAGAAACCTTCCAGTGATGTCTTTGTATGAAGCTTCATCAGGTACATCTTGATCACATCACTTGAGGTGATGTGAGTGCTTTGTTTGGTTAGAGAGTGAGTGGGCTAACAGTGTATTGCAGTGCGGCAGAAACAATACCATCAGTCACTTTAGTTCCAGCTGTGTCCACATGACTTTGTACTGCTATATAGGAACCATAGGAGCACCAGGTCCTTGATTAGTTCCTAGCTCCTGAATCTATAGCAATTGATCCTTAGCTGGAATCTGTTTAAGTTTGTAGCAATCCAAATAGGTCAGGTTCCCTATCTAGTTCTTATTAGTAAGTTTGTTAGATCATCAAAACACAAGGCAAGAGTATTTAAGATCTATCAAGATGTATTTCATGCTCACTTCTTTATTTACAACCATGTCTTTCACAAAATTATACTTAATATCAATATGTTTCGTCTTCCCATGATTTTTAGGATCCTTTGTGTAGGCTATTGCATCTTGACTATCACAATTGATGGTTACTGGTTCAACAAAATTGTTATACACATCCAAGTGGATCAAAAAATGTTTAAGCCAAACAGCTTCCTGCACAGCTGCTGAAAGTGCTACAAATTCAGCTTTCATTGTAGACAGGGCTATGCATGATTGTTTCTTGCTACTCCATGATACAACACCATTGTTAAGCAAGAATGTGTATCCAGAAGTAGATTTTCTTTCATCTAAATCTCCTCCCCAATCAGCATCAATATAGCCTTTGAGTTGCATATCAGTTCCTCAGTAACATAACGAATAGTCAATTGTGCCTTTAAGATATCTCAGTATTCTTTTAACTGCTTTCCAATGTTGTTGTCCTGGGTCATATTAATATCTGCTAACTAATCCAACAACATAACAGATATCGGGTCTTGTACACATCATAACATATATTAAACAACCAATTGCATTGGCATAAGGAATCTTTCTCATTTGTTATTTCTCTTGTGGATTTTGAGGGCACATCGTCCGGCTTAAAGCTTCACCTCTAGAAATAGGAGTATTTATGGGTTTGCAATCTTGCATATTAAAACGTTCAAGAACTTTCTTAATGTAAGATTCTTGGGAAAGAGACAACAATCGCTTTGAATGCTCTCTTGAAATCTTATCTCCAAGAATGTATGATGTTTCACCCTATCCTTCATATCAAAAGTAGAAGATAACCACTCTTATATTTCTTTTATATACTCGATGTCACTTGCAGCTATAAGTATGTCATCTACATACAATGATAAGATTACAAACTTATCTTTGGATCTCTTAATGTATACACAATGATCTTCGTGGACGATAGTGAAATCATATGATATGATCGCATTATGAAAACGTGAATACCATCATCTAGAAAATTGCTTAAGGCCGTAAATCGACCTATGAAGTCGGCATACTTTATGCTCTTCGCCTTTTTTCACGAAACCTAGAGGTTGTTCCATATAGATTTCCTCTTCTAGTTCTCCATTAAGAAATATAGTTTTTACATCCATTTGATGCAATTCAAGATCCAAATTAGCCACTATTGACAAAATTAGCCTTATTGAGGTAAATCTCACAATAAGTGAAAAAGTTTCTTCATAATCGATTCCTTCCTGTTGTGTATACCCTTTAGATACTAGGCGAGCTTTATATCTTTCGATACTACCATCAGCCTTACGTTTGATTTTAAGAACCCACTTGTTCCCAATTACTTTATGGCTCATAGGGAAACCCTCGAGGAAATTCATGCCAGGGGCTTCGACCTCTCGAAAGAGATTAAGCAAGCCAAGGCGAAAGAACACGATGCTAAATTCCTTCTATCCGATGTCGAGGATATCAAGGATGAGGCCGACAAGCCATAGTCCCCAAGGGGGATGTATATTTCCTTTTCTGATTTTGTACATAGTACTTTCGAAGTATGTTGTAAATGGAGCTTGTATTTTTTTGCATGTATGTATAAGGAGGAAACCTTGCAGCTTTGTTTCTTCTGTATTTCTTTTTGTCTTGATTTTAGCCAGATGAATTGGTCTTCGAGTTGAGATGAATCCTTAGATTTACGGTATGGCCTTGGGGCTCATTGGGCTGGCCTATTGGCTCTTACGCGCTTTGCTCTTAGGCATATTTAGGCCAACTATTTTGGGCTCACTCGACTCAAGCTTTTTTGACCCTCAAGTGGTCGAATTTTAGGCTAGCGACAATGGCTCTTACGCTTTTGGTCGATGAGACGTTTTAGTGTATGTGGGCTGGCGACAATGGCTCTTACGCCTTTGCCCTTAGGCATATTTAGTTAATTGTTTTAGGTTTAATATCTGAATTGGGTTACAACTCAAGCTCATTCGACCCTCAAGTTTTTGAATTGCAAGCTGGCCCTTAGGCTGTTACGCGTTGGGTCGGTACGACCTTTTATATATGTGGGCTGGCGATAGTGGCTCTTATGCCTTGGGTCGATGTGACCTTTTATGTAGGCTTTATTTTTTCCTCGATAAGGATTTTTGAAATAGTGTTGCTTGACTCTTTGACGGTTTAATAAAAAACCTCGAATGTGAGTCGTTATATGGTGATGATCGAGCACCTCGAAAGGTTTGGCTCAGAGGCTGAGTATCTCGAAGCCAGTGTTTAGGAGCTGACATAGTCGAAGCTCTTTTGCCTATATCGAGGGTAGCCTGTTTAACCGGTTCTTTCCAAAGTATATTCGAAGTAAATGAAGGCATGTGATTTATAACGATGATCGGGTGTCCCCGAGTCGCGTGAGTTTGGCTGGTACAGCCTTGTGACCGGCGTTATTTGTGTTTGGACGGAGCCATTAAGTCCTGAGTGTAGTAGTTTCAACATCTATATTGAGGGTATGCCTTTTTAGGGGTCTTACAAGTTCAATATATAGCCGAAACTCTGAGATCAGGTTTATACCTTTAGTAAGATCTTACAAGTTTTTCATGTCTTTGAGGTCTTACAGTTTTGGATACTTGGTACAAATATTGTTCATGCCTTGTTTGAGGTCTTACAGATGTTGTTGTTGCCTTATGTAGGTCTTACGAGATTGAGGTTGCCTGCATGCGGCCTTATAGCCTCGGATTTTGATAAGTCAATGGAGATGGCGATTGACGGCAATCCTGGAGTCATCGAGGGTTTCTTGTCTCGGGAGCCATTACTTGTGAACTCGGTATTGCCTCTTTGAGGGCTTATGATTTCAGAGTTCCCGACCCGGGGGTCAAGTGGTTTTGAGTTTTTGACGAAAATCCCCGAGTGTTCGGGACGTTTCTGGCTTTGGAGCCACTTTGTGATCTTGATGTTGCCTCATTGAGGGTTTATGAGTCAGGAGATCCGAACTGGAGGTCGCGTTGTTTTAAGTTGTTGATGCCAGTCCCCAAATGTTCGGGTCATTTTTTTTGGCTCTACGGCCATTTTTTGCAAAAATATCGAGCTTCCTTGAGATGCAAAATGCTTTTGGGAAGTATTTTTTGATTACTTGGTACAAGTATACATGTTTTTGCTATTGTGGGATTGGTTGTTCTAAGCGGACACGATTTGTTCGATCGTTTGGCCCGGCACATTACTTTCCTATTGAGCCCTGTTTGGCGTATCTTGGCTTCTTCGAGTAGGTGACCTTCCGGGGGGATGCCCCCAGTATTTGAGGTTGATTGCAAAAGAAGTCTTGAATACTTATTGGATCTTCCTTAGGTAGCATGTAGGTGTTGCCTCGTTAAAAACCTTACCGGTAAAACCCTTTTCGGGATAAAAACTCGATCTAAGGAAAAAAGCGCAACGGAGGCTTTAAAACCTTAAGGTCTTCGAGCCGAGTTAGCGCTTCTGCTATCTCAGTCGGGCACCTACATAAAGGTGGGTACGAGATGTAACTTGAAAAGGGAGATGGTTGTACCTTAGTGGCGATGATGCTATGAACCTCGGTAGGCCTTCAGTTATCTACTCGAAGGATGTGGTACAACCCTTTATTTGTTCATTTGGAAATAGACGAGAATATGCCTTGTGAACGCCGTGTTGAACTCGTTGAGGGTTCAAAGGGCGGGCATACTTTGGTCAGGCAATCCAAGTTGCTTTGTTGTATTCGACCTGATAATATTGGCCGAGCTACCTGGACCCACAAGCATAAGTTTAATTTAAAAATGTGTCCTCAAGAAAAGAAGTTACCAGTGCATTGTTGTAGGGCTGAGATAGAGCCTCGAGTTTGCTTCTTCCTGGCGGGAAACATTTTCGTTCTCTTGACCGCAGGTTCCTGCGAGGCACCGACACCTTAAAATATCATATGGGTGACATGTTGCGGCTCACTTGCTTCATTCTTTTTGGTCGCCTCTCTTTCCCGGAACTGATTTTTGGCTCGATCGCGGAGGAATTCCCGGAGGTGACCTTTACTGAGTAGTGGGGCTACCTCTTCCTGGAGTTGTCGGCAATCTTCGGTCCTGTGACCGTGTGTGTTGTGAGATTTACACCCTACCTGAGCTGATAGCCTACTAGGAGGACTGTCAACCTATCAATCGGGACCTACGGGCATAAAATGCAGCGTCCCCAGACAAAAGGGACATCAGTACGAATAAAGTACCGAGTATGTAAGGCAGGAAGGCATAAATAAGAACAGTAATGTAAAGAGAGATAAAGGAGATACAACCTGTAACATCTGAGTGCCTCTGGGGGCTACTGATATGAAATGCATTATACATATATATATACATAAACTTTTAAAAACATTCGCCTCTGTGGGCATCATCATCATCATCATCATCATCATATCATACCCGGCCTCAAAGAGGACTCAGTAAAAACGTACCCGGCCATCATAAGGCTCGGTAGAATCGTACCCGGCCACGTGGAGCTCGGTAAAACCCAACTGATCAGTGGTTGCACAATAGGTGCCGTACCCGGCCGACTATAGTGCGACTCGGTAGAGTAAAATAGATACATATATATAATGCATGCTCGACTCATGGAATTACGTTCTAACCCTTTCGAAGTGATGTAAGGTCATTGCACCTTCGATGAACATTATGGACATCCCTACCATCAATATGAACTTCACTAGGACTCAAAGATCATACAGACTTTCTTAGAATAACTTTGTACAGAAAGAACAACATAGACAACCTTAGTTACTAGGAGTAAATTCATTATGAAATAGCATATCGTTTATGTTCATGTCACTTTAGATCATGCCAAAAGAAAGAAGTAAGTGCCTTAACATACCTTAAACCCGTTGAGTCCTTAATCCCTTCCAAGCAACTCTTTAAACAAGTCAACTCAATCTATCATAGTATAAGGAGATTCAAAATCAGTGCTGAGCAAAGGCTAAGTCTATAACTTAAGCTAGTAGCTCGTTTACGTAAATTTGGGCAGCATTTCCCTTGTAACAAGGGCCTCCACCAATACCATATACCAACAACAACAACCAGAGAAATCCATCAACATATAAATGTCGATAACAAGACACCATATAACAACAATAAGTCACTACTACTTCACGACGAGCGGCAAGCTCCAATTGGAATCCGTATAACCCATATACCCCTTATAGACTTCTTACATTAACTTAAAAGTATCATTAACATGATAATTAAGTCATTCATCAATGATTCCATCCTTATACCATATATTTATAACAAAGGAAACAATCCACAACTCCAGCTATCTTCAATTAGTAACTTTATTCACTAGTTCATGTCTACTCCATCCATTTAACTTAATCAATATCAAGACAACCATAAGCACAGGCAAGAACAAAATACACATACCTCTAACAATAACTTCAAGTTGAAATCCAAGTTATATTCAGCTTACAACAACCCTCAATGGCAATACAACATCATAGAAGTGACTTAAACTAATCCAAGTATTATCTTGTAGTTTATCATCCTAACAACTTAACCAACATACAAGAAAGCTTAAGCACAATTAGTAGGCTGTTATACTCACCTTAGACAGCAGCAAAAACTTGGAATTTCATCCAAATACAGCCCACAACAATCCTCAATGACAACACAACCTCAAAGAGGTGTTGTTCTTCACTAGAACTAAGTTTTGATGTTTAAATATGGTGAAATCACTTTGGAATCACTTCAAACCCTTGTGGTATATGTTTAGGAGGGTTAGGAGAAGTTTGGAGACGAAGCTTAGTTGAAAAATGAGCAAAAATAGGCGTCCAAATCATTTATAAATTGAAGTAGGTCAACCACCGCCTAAGTGGGTCCCATTGGGAGCTACTTGCGCGGTCTCGCGAAAACACAAATATCTCTCTACTCCGATGTCGTATTGACAAACAGTTTAATGAGTTAGAAACTAGACTTGTAGATATTCAATTTGGTTGGTAGAAAACCCCATGATTCCAAGTATATTTGGAGAAATGCTTAGATACATATGACCTAAATTTCAGCAAATTTATGAATGTAACTTGTGATGACCTTTGCCAACTCTTGTTCCACAACTTGCTTGCCTTCAAAATGTAGAAAATGAATATCATAAGACTAAAATAACTCATAGAATAACCTCCTTATCATGTTAAGAACCCTAGTCTCACCCCAAAGTACATGTTATAACATTCCAAACTTGTCGACTTTCGACGAAACTTATTTTCTTCAACTTGTTTAGCTTCTAAGATTTCCAACCCTCTTGGTACTTGTTATTCATGATCTTAAATATTTGTAGCCTCCAAGGTAACATGATTAACTTACTTTATTTTCTTCCAAATATAATCTCATTTCCGAGCTTACATCAATGACTTACGACGTACTCTCACGTATGAAAACTTGGGGTGTAACATCATTCCCCCCTTTGGAACATTTGTCCTCGAATGTTGACTGATGCGCTTATCAGTTTCATAAACTATGGCTCTTACGAATACTTTAATGTTCATCTTGCCATCTAAGCAACAGTTTTGTGAATAAATCCAAACGCTTGGGCATTCCCCCCTTTTAGACCTCTTTGTCACGCCATGACATGTGGTCGGAATTTTTCCAACATCGTAACATTTGCTACCTTATATCATGCAGTATGTACGACTGTGTCCTTATATGAGTGCCTAGCGACTCGTCTTCCCTTTTTCCTCCATCTTTTAGCCAATCTATAAGCCTCACCGTATGAACATATACAGAATTATGACCAGCTGTCCCTCTAGGCATCTATAGGTGTATTGATGTCTTTCGCTTGGTACTTTATCGAACTTAAGACTATTGCTATCTCTTGTTTCATAGCCTTGCATATCTATCCTTATGGATTTACTACATCTAGGTAGGTTATACTATACCATAAAACTTACTTCGTTTTATAATTACCGAGGCTTGCTACACAACTCCAAGTTACTCTCTCGTTGCTTATCCTATATGTATAAATCTAAGTCCTTTAGTGCTTCCTCATTATTATTCATCTTAAGAATAACAAACAAATCTCATCTCATACTTTGGAACTTGTACCCATCTATTGTTTATTCACCTTAATGTTGATCTATAATCTATCACTGATAACTTGCAACCTCTTACGTAATACACTGTCACTAGGGCTCACATCTTATCGGGGAACATCTGAAGTGATTTTCCTGATCCACCTAGGGATAATACTATACTTCAATAACCGTATTTCATTGCATCACAACATAATCTTATGGGGGTATTCTAATCCCGTGCAATTAATAAAATCTCTTTTCTCATTAAATCGTTACTCAATCAAAGGCCTAAGCGTCATCCTCTTATCTATCACAATTACAACCTTATTCTACTGCCAGGGCAACATTCCATCTCATCTAAATGCACCTAGTCTTAGACTCCTTTGTGTTCATTCAGGTTGTACAGAGTTTTTTATTCATATGGAAATCATCAGCTCCCTTGTTTTGATGGGTTTAATCCTGAGGACATACATATTCTCGTCACCTTCTCACTCACCTTTTCATATCATTATACCTATCTGCCTAAAACCTTGTTGCTCTACAAAACTTTACCTTAGGACCTACACCGATCTATTTATACTACGTGCAACCTTCCTTTAACTTGCTAGCACCATAAATTTCCTTTCGTGCCTTCTCAGTTGTCCTTAAATGTAAGCAATTACTTTTGCTGGTCGTTCTATCACTTGTTGCATGAATACTTAGCTTGTCTTTTTGCCCACGAATACTATAATTTCCTGTACCTCATATGATCTCAAATATCACCTTTGATGGCTTTTTTTTCATTCATTAGCCATGATAGGTGCCACTTTCTTTTGGAGTGTATACAATATTGTAGTGAGACTGTTGTTACAAGATCATTTACTCTTTATCTCACTATGCTTAGGTGAAAACCTTCTTTCTTATTTCCTCAGCTAGTCTTTCATTGTAGTACTTAGTGAGACCTTCTGGCTCTTGTAAAGTTGCGAACTTGATATATCATACACCCGAAGGAAATTTTCGTTGTTCTTACTCGCCTATAATAATCCTTAGTTACGTAACTTTGTGCCTTTGTGCTCGTAGGATTACTTCTAAGCTCAAATTTTTATTGTCTCCTTAGTGGCACTCTCTCTTATTTTCATAAACCTTAAAAACGGTACCTTTAACTGCCTCAACTCCTATCTGAATTTTTTTTCAAATGATTGCGATCTCGTATCTGCGAGACTGAATTCACTATGCTGTGGTTCACTACTTTTATCTTGCATGATCTATTGATTTATCTGTGACCTCTTGTCTAGCCATAACTGGGCTCTTCCTGAATTAACTACTAATTACTCATTGGTCCATTCTCATATATATATATATATATATATTCTGCATAATCCCTCTTGGGATATATCCTTTGTCTTAACTTATCTCTCGCCACTAGCTCCTGATGTATCAAGTGTCCATTCACATTTATTTATCAATAACATCCTGGCCGGAAACTTTTACTGCCTCTCTCCGGTGTCGTGCTTGTATAATGTTCTGGAGTCGCAACATATCTGCAGGAACTGAATAAATGCAACATCATCCCTTTCTCCTTTTTACCACATTCTTTCTTTACCATTCCATAGTTAACTGAACCGTTTAACTCTGACTTAATACCATATCACACCATATTCCCCCCTTTAGGTGAGTACTAAGATTAAGTACTACGACGATCTACCTATAGTTGTTTTACCTCTTCATCTTTGGCGTCTTTTCACATTATCAATGAACCTTAATCGCCTTATGGTAACCTTCTGTACCAGGGATAACTAAATTTCTTACGCACGAAGGTGACACCTACTGTAACTGGCACACTTAGTCCCTTAAGATTAACTCTGCTCAGAGTGCTTGCTTTAGGTAATCGACTTCCTAAATGGCCTTTAAAGGCTAATTGTCTGTTGTCTATTCTATTATTGTTGGAGCACGATCTTTGAAATTCTCACGATGTCGACCATTATCAAATCCTCCGGTCCCTAATTCATGTTCGATTTTATCTTATTCACCAGCCCATACTGATTTTTATTACTCCGGGGTCCTACCTTTCCTCCTGGTAATCACGTTGAAGTCATCAAATCATTTCTCGAAATAAGAATATGACTTTATGGCTTATACTCTTTTATTACCTCAAGGTTTGTCACCTCTTGTATTTTCCTTCACTTGACTATAGACTATGTCATCGTGTCATATTTTGATTTACTGTTATCACCCATATATCACATCTTACTCATGATGCATCATTTATTTTCTTCTTATTCTCCGAATAATATTTTTTTTTGTCCATCACTTTATTCTGAAAACTTCAACAAAAAATTCTTTCCCTTTTAGCTCCCCTAGCTTCATCTCACTGGCTCTTTGGAAAGCCTAACATTATTTTGTTTTTTTTTATTCGGGGCTAGAGTCATATTAAGGTAAATATTTGTCCCTTCTAGGATCCCACTGCCTATCTTCTAAATTTTTTTTGAATATTCCAGTATTCATATCTGATTGTACTACTCTAAAGTTCACCATCTAGGAGTTTTAGAAGGAGATCTATTATCACATTTGCACAATCTTTGGAAACATTAGTTAATGATAACAACCCATCCACAATTTTTGGGTTACTCTAACTCCAACTGGATCCTAATATCCCATCTTTCTCTTAAATAATATATGTTAGCTCCCATAGAACATAACTGAGATGGGTGTGGCCAATTTTACTTACCTCTGTCATTGATGAAGATACCAAAATGCTTATATTTCTCTGCCTAATTTGAAAATATTGATAATCTTCATTATTTGGGTGCCTCGTACCCCTCTTCACCTTACTTCTTTTACTTGTTGAAACTTGTATCTAGATTCTGAATCCCTCATAGCTTTTCACCATATTCGTGAATAGATATCCTTGCCTTAAGGCTCCTTATTAAGAAGCTTACACATCTTAGTACACACATGATCTATTGAAGACCTCACATTTACTCATCATAAGCATGATGTGAAATCGAGTTCCTCTGACTCAACTCTTCCACATCCATATGCAATCTCTTACCAATTGTCTTTGTGGATGCAAGTATTGTTGTATTACGAATAAAGTCAAATTTAGGAGTTTGAATTCTTACAACTAAGCTCTACTACATGATCTAGAGTAAGAAGAAAGAGTGACAGACTTAAATACCCTGTAGCCTCCTGCTTATAAGTGTGGTGCACAACATACCCATAAACAAGACTCTACTAGACACGGCTTGTAGACTCCTTAGGATAGAACTGCTCTGATACCACTTTTGTCACGACCCAAACCGAAGGACCGCGACGGGCACCCGGTGCCTTACTCAACCGAGTACCAACGTAACATATCTTTCTTATCATACTATCATGAGTAAATGAGCCAGAAAACATATCATGAGATAACAAGAATAAAATATAAGGGAATACTCATCATATGAAGATCCAACATGATATACAAACTTATATATATGACATACGAGCCTATAAGGCCGACATGACCATTTGTAAACTCAAAACATAAGCCGACAAGGCCATACAAGTATCCATACACCTGACATCTATCTACAAGCCTCTAAGAGTACATAAAATCATAAAGGTCAGGACAGGGCCCTGCCATACCAATCAATACATATCCAAAGCATACTGACCAAATAGGCAACTCCGGAGCAAGTGGAGTGCACCAACACCTTCGCTGAGCTGATAGCCTACTAGGAGGACTGTCAACCTATCAATCGGACCTGCGGGCATAAAACGCAGTGTCCCCAGACAAAAGGGACATCAGTACGAATAAAGTACCGAGTATGTAAGGCAGGAAGGTATAAACAAGAACAGTAATGTAAAGAGAGATAGAGGAGATACAACCTGTAACATCTGAGTGCCTCTGGGGGCTATGATATGAAATACATATATATATACATAAACTTTTAAAAACATTCGCCTCTGTGGGCATCATCATCATCATCATCATCATCATATCATACCCGGCCTCAAAGAGGACTCAGTAAAAACGTACCCGGCCATCATAAGGCTCGGTAGAATCGTACCCGGCCACGTGGAGCTCGGTAAAACCCAACTGATCAGTGGTTGCACAATAGGTGCCGTACCCGGCCGACTATAGTGCGACTCGGTAGAGTAAACTAGATAAATATATATAATGCATGCTCGACTCATGGAATTACGTTCTAACCCTTTCGGAGTGATGTAAGGTCATTGCACCTTCGATGAACATTATGGACATCCCTACCATCAATATGAACTTCACTAGGACTCAAAGATCATACAGACTTTCTTAGAATAACTTTGTACAGAAAGAACAACATAGACAACCTTAGTTACTAGGAGTAAATTCATTATGAAATAGCATATCGTTTATGTTCATGTCACTTTAGATCATGCCAAAAGAAAGAAGTAAGTGTCTTAACATACCTTAAACCCGTTGAGTCCTTAATCCCTTCCAAGCAACTCTTTAAACAAGTCAACTCAATCTATCATAGTATAAGGAGATTCAAAATCAGTGCTGAGCAAAGGCTAAGTCTATAACTTAAGCTAGTAGCTCGTTTACGTAAATTTGGGCAGCATTTCCCTTGTAACAAGGGCCTCCACCAATACCATATACCAACAACAACAACCAGAGAAATCCATCAACATATAAATGTCGATAACAAGACACCATATAACAACAATAAGTCACTACTACTTCACGACGAGCGGTAAGCTCCAATTGGAATCCGTATAACCCATATACCCCTTATAGACTTCTTACATTAACTTAAAAGTATCATTAACATGATAATTAAGTCATTCATCAAGGATTCCATCCTTATACCATATATTTATAACAAAGGAAACAATCCACAACTCCAGCTATCTTCAATTAGTAACTTTATTCACTAGTTCATGTCTACTCCATCCATTTAACTTAATCAATATCAAGACAACCATAAGCACAGGTAAGAACAAAATACACATACCTCCAACAATAACTTCAAGTCGAAATCCAAGTTATATTCAGCTTACAACAACCCTCAATGGCAATACAACATCATAGAAGTGACTTAAACTAATCCAAGTATTATCTTGTAGTTTATCATCCTAACAACTTAACCAACATACAAGAAAGCTTAAGCACAATTAGTAGGATGTTATACTCACCTTAGACAGCAGCAAAAACTTGGAATTTCATCCAAATACAGCCCACAACAATCCTCAATGACAACACAACCTCAAAGAGGTGTTGTTCTTCACTAGAACTAAGTTTTGATGTTTAAATATGGTGAAATCACTTTGGAATCACTTCAAACCCTTGTGGTATATGTTTAGGAGGGTTAGGAGAAGTTTGGAGACGAAGCTTAGTTGAAAAATGAGCAAAAATAGGCGTCCAAATCATTTATAAATTGAAGTAGGTCAACCACCGCCTAAGTGGGTCCCATTGGGAGCTACTTGCGCGGTCTCGCGAAAACACAAATATCTCTCTACTCCGATGTCGTATTGACAAACAGTTTAATGAGTTAGAAACTAGACTCGTAGATCTTCAATTTTGTAGGTAGAAAACCCCATGATTCTAAGTATATTTGTAGAAATGATCAAATACATATGACCTAAATTTCAGCAAATTTATGAATGTAACTTGTGATGACCTTTGCCAACTCTTGTTCCACAACTTGCTTGCCTTCAAAATGTAGAAAATGAATATCATACGACTAAAATAACTCATAGAATAACCTCCTTATCATGTTAAGAACCCTAGTCTCACCCCAAAGTACATGTTATAACATTCCAATCTTGTCGACTTTCGACGAAACTTATTTTTTTCTTCAACTTGTTTAGCTTCTAAGATTTCCAACCCTCTTGGTACTTGTTATTCATGATTTTAAATATTTGTAGCCTCCAAGGTAACAATATTAACTTACTTTATTTTCTTCCAAATATAATCTCATTTCCGAGCTTACATCAATGACTTACGACGTACTCTCATGTATGAAAACTTGGGGTGTAACGGGTTCATTCTTTGATTAGTGCATGGTATGTTACGTCTCGGGGCGTTTCTCCTATCTTCAGTGTATGGTTGGTACCTTTCTTTGTTTGACTTTGGCTCCCTTGGTAGAAGCCTGGTTGGGTATACCGAGCCCGATGGGCTCCTAGTTGGTCGTCCTCGACCCTGATCTTTGACTGATATCGGTTGTAGACGTCCAACCAGGTCATGGCCGGATATTCGACCAGGTTCTATTTCAGTTGCTTCGAAGCCACCGAGCTTCGCTCATTCAGACCTTTAGTGAAGTCCTATACTGCCCAGTCATCGGAGACTATAGGTAGTTCCATATGTTCCATTTGAAAGCGAGATATAAATTCTCACAGCATCTCGTTATCCATCTGCTTGATTTTGAAGACGTCAGACTTCCTTGTTGCTACTTTGATGGCACTGGCGTGTACCTTTATGAAGGAATCTACCAACATGGCAAATGAGTTTATAGAATTAGGAGCTAAGTTGTGATACCACATCATGGCCCCCTTCGAAAGTGTTTCCCCGAACTTCTTTAGTAGGACAAACTCGATATCGTCGTCCTTTATGTCATTGCCCTTCACTGTGCAAGTGTAGGCAATAACATGCTCATTGGGGTCTGAGGTCCCGTTGTATTTTGGAAGGTCTAGCATTCTGAACTTCTTTGGAATGGGTTTTGGAAATGATTCCTCTGGGAACGGCCTTTGTATAAACTTCTTCGAATCCATACCTTTCAGGATCGGAGGTGCGCCCGGAATCTGGTCGACCCTAGAAGTGTAGGTCTCAACCTTTTTGTCATTGTCTTTTATCTTCTTCTCACCTGATTCAATCCTCTTTGTGAGGTCCTCGAGCATCTTTACGATGGTGGGGTCGGATACCGACCCGTTATTGCTTGACCTCTCCGATACCTGCTCGGCCGGTGGAGCCATCCCTGACGCAATTGTGCTGGGAGTTTTCTAGTGACTTTGCAGCTGAGCAATCGCTAGCTGTTGTGCCTGCACATTTCAAAAGTAACGTGAAGGCTAACCTCCAATTCTTTCCTAGCCAGGGTCTCTTGAGCTTCTTGTCGGTCTATTTGGTGCACACTCCTATTAATATGGGAGCTTACATCGACGTGTTGAGCATCGCGCGAGACCGCGTCCACGGGAATCGGTTCAGGTGCGTTCTTAGGGTTTCGTGGTGGTACACCAACACCTGGAACATCTACACCATTATCTCCGTGCTTCTCAAGATTGTTGTTCACTGAGTCATACATTTTGACCTGAAATCAAAGATCTTGGGCAAGAAAAAGCATGAAAGGTAACTTACATTATGTAGCTAAACCAGCAAGAAAATAATCACTATTATTTTTAGCCCCACGGTGGGCGCCAAATTGTTTACCATGAAAATGGTAATAACAATTAAATTTGATTTAGTGGTTCTAAAAATACGTGATCTATTGTTATGCTAGTTGTTAGGTAATTGGTGTTATGTGAAAGACTTAGAATTGAAATAAGAGCTTAAGAACAAGGTGTTAATCAAACCGAATCGCTGTCAATCGGGGCCTCGAGCTTGCCTATTCAAGGGCCTCGGGGTCGAGTCTGAAGCTCTGCTGGGAGCTATCGGAGGCGGTCGATGGTGAATAACAATTATAAATAGATCTAAGACGGCTTTTTATGGCCAATAATAAGCAATAAATGAAGAACAATGAATAGAACACAATAAATATAAGCAATAAATGAAGTAATAAGATCAAGAGAATATGTTAGAGAGCAGAGAGAATATTCTTGTATATTTAGTATGAGCAACTGATGTTTACAAAATGACAAGGATCCCCTTTATATAAGAGGGGGAATCCCGACATAGTACAAGTGCATTTATTACAAAGATATGGGGCTGGTACAACCGTTAAATGCCCTGATTCGCCTTTTGGGCTAATCCACTAGACTTGACCTGCCATATGCACGTGCCTTGGGAACTCCACCTAGATCCGCCAAGACCGGCAATTCACAATGTCCCGGGGTCGGTTATTGGTTATACTATCTCGCAGTTGATCTGTCTCAAAGCCGACATGTCTTGGAGTCGATCACTGGAAGCCCTCGAGATGCCTTGATGCACGTGAAATCGAGCCGTCTATTTCCACCGTATACACTATATCAAACTGATATAGATAACTTTGTTCTCAAAAGTAATAGTTTAGCTATTAAGTAGAGGCACTCAATAAATTATTTTGCTAAACCAACTGTGATGTAAACTACCTTATCAAGATGAACTTCTTGAATAGAAAATCTAGAAATTATGCTCGAAATTAAATTATTGAGCAAGTTACCTCGCAAAATATCATATTGCGGGTTATTAATAGTCGCACATGTAACCATCTCATAGATGCATCTTATGTGGTATACATGGCAGGTGAATGAGCCCATATTCACCTTTGATATTTCCAGCATTCATGGGATTCAATCCCAATTTTAGTTGGTCAATTTAATTAATGAGAACATGCAATATAAGAGAATTCATAAAGAACTTTCTAGTTCTTTAATATTTACCCATGTGAATTCTCTTTTATTTTTGCACATTGTCACACCTCCTTTTTCCGTACCCCGAGTATGTCAACTGAATAAATTATCAATATTGAAAAACTTTAGATTTACACCATGATGTGTTGCAATTATCAATAAACTCCAAGTATATTATGATATGGGTTTTATATCAATAAACTTTTACTTTATTGTGGCATTCTTTTGTTTGTGTAGTACAAACTGGAGAATAAAGCGGATAACTTTTCACATGCATATTACCCCGCTACAAGTTGCAGTAATAGATGATATTAAATCTTTCCTTTATATAGTCTCGGTATGACCAACCACTTTCACGAATATTTTAGAAACTCAATTAAATTTCTTTGAGATTTACTACAACACAATTCCTTATTGATAATCAATTTTATTCCTCCAAAATAGTAATAATTGGCTCTTCCAGAGCTATCAATTAATTTGGTATTACCACATATACATCAACATCCATATGGTGAATATCTCTTTTAAAGAGAAAGTTATACCATTATGGTTATGGTCAAAATTATATGCAAGATATGTTTCTTGCATTGATGTTATTCTTTAATAATCACATTACCAAAATATTTTGGCGTGCAATAGGTGCGTGACCAATGACTATTCATGCCATAATAATGATATTATTTTATTATATCATCTCAAACCTCCTTCTAGAAATGATTATGGTATATTCACTACCATTAACACGTTCATATTCTTCCAAGAATGAATATGTATTCATAAATCAGATGTTTTCACATTCACATCATAAATGTACCATAATCATCTATATATGCTTTATAAAATTTCATGTCAAATCGATGACAAATATTACTTTCACAGAGTGAACGATTAATTTGAGAATCCTTAGTATTCTCATTACCATAATGATGACGATTATAATTTCGTCTATTGCCACGTCCACATCCATTGATACCTTCACGGTAATAATTTTGTCTTCTTTCAGATTTATTACATATTGTTACCACATTCTCTTAAGGGAATGAGAATGAAGCAAATTCAATGGGACGAGTTTTCACTTCTTGCGCTCACGATCATACATGACTTTAATCATGGCAAGACATAGAAATTTTACCACTTCGAGTGATTATAATTTCTTACTAACTCCATTAGAGTTATAATCAAAATTTATTGTCTTTACTTATATTTAAAATTAAATTATAGAATAAAAGAGAAAAATATAAAAAAAATACATACCTTAAATCCAGAATTGACAATCATTATGCTCAATCCTAAAGTTTCTACTCAATTGGTTAAAGCCTCGGGCTGATAACGTATTATGAAACAATAAAGGAAGAAGAAGTTGTGATGACCCGTCCAGTCGTCTCATGAGTCACCGCTCTGTTTCTCCCATTTCAGCTTCTTTATGCTTCGTTATTCGTGTTTTTATGGTATCGGGTTGGGCGGATCGAGTCTGGAATGAGTTTGGTGAAGTTTGAGACACTTAGTCTCTTTTAAGAAGGCTTAAGTTGGAAAAGTCAACCAGATATTGACTTATATGTTAGAACGCTCGGAAGTGAGTTCCGATAGTTCGGTTAGCTTCGGGAGGTGATTTGTGACTTAGGAGCGCGATCAGAATGGGTTTTGGAGTTGTAGAGAAGATTTAGGCTAAAACTGACGAAGTTGATATTTTAGCGATTCCGGTTGATAGACGAGATTTTGATATAGGGGTTGGAATGAAAATTCCGAGAGTGACAGTAGCTTCGCTGTGTTATTTGGGATGTGTGTGCAAAATTTTAGGTCATTCGGACGAGATTTGATAGACTTTTTGATCGGAAGCATAATTTAAGAGTTTTTGGAGTTCTTAGGCTTGAATCCTATGATAAATTCGTGATTGATGTTGTTGTGAGCGTTCTGAAGTTTTTAACAAGTTTGAAAGATGTCATGGGATGTGTTGGTACAATTGGTTTGAAGTTCCGGGAGTTCCGGGTAGGTTCCGGGTAGGTTCCACGATGTTTTAGGCCGAAAATCATAGCCGTAGCAGGTCCAGAAGGGTTGCAGGCCTCGGAACCCACCCGTGCGGTCCGCACAAAAAGAAGTGAGGCTGCGGTATGTGCTGTGCGGACCACACAAAACGAAGTGCGGCCGCGGTAGGTGCTGTGCGGACCGCACAAAATGCAGTGCGGCCGCGGTGGGGAACATTTCACTGGTCATACTTCGGAAGCTCGTATCTTTTGATCTACAAGGAATTTTGAGATGATTCAAAAACGAAAGTTGTAGCCTTTCGTGTCTAGTATCTAGAAAGCTAAGTATATTACAATTTGGACATCTGTAGAGAAAGTTATGGCCAAAATACTAAATCCTGTCACTGCAGAGGAAAGCCTGTGCGGCCGTGGTCGTTTTTGTGCGGACCACACTGGTTTTGTGAGGACCGCGGTCGATTTTGTGCGGTCCGCGGAGGTGTAAATCTATGGGGTACTCTATAAATATGAGGTTTTTGGTTTTATTTAATATTTTGACCTAGAGAGCTCGGATTTTGGAGATTTTTCGAAGGGTTTTCAAGAAATTCATCGGGGTAAGTGATTCTAACTATGATTTGGCTAGAATACATGAATCTATTATTGAATTCATCATTTAAATCGTGAGTTGGGATGGAATTTGGGAAGAAAAATTATGGAATCTTCCAAAAATATAAAATTATGATTTGAAGGACCAAATGGTACCGGAATTGGATAATTTTGGTATGGTTAGACTCGTGAGGGTATGAGGATTCTGAAAATGTAAATTTTGCCCGATTCCGAGATGTGGGCCCGTGCTCAGGTTTTGCTAATTTCGGGATTTTCGGGATTTTTTCGATTGTTTTCTCTTGGGCTTTGTTCCTTTATCAAATTGTGACGTATTCGTTCTGATTTTGGATAGATTCGATGCGAGTGGAGGCCGATTTGAAGGGCAAGGGCGTCGTGGAATAGTATTTTTTTACCGGTTTGAGGTAAGTAACCATTGTAAATCTGGAACTGAGGGTACAAAACCTCAGTGTTTGACTTGATTGGGTAAAAGCGGTGACGCACATGCTAGGTGACGAGCGTGTGGGCGTGCACCAGTAGGGATTGTGACTTGGTCCGTCCCATAGCGACTATTAAGCCGCGTACTTGATTTGGAAATCTTATATTATTTCGTGTTTCAGTCTTTTATACTGTACTATGGGTTATACGCCATGTTTGGGGACTTGTGCCGACCTGTAGAACCCTTAGGGGCATTTTGACTGTTTTAACTCATTTTACTTGCTAAAAACCATATCCTCAGTCATGTTTTATGTTAAATGATTTAAAGCTGGTTTCATCACTCTATTCCTAAATGTGATGATTGTTTGGGCGGAGATCCCTACCTTCTATTATTGTGTCCGAGAGGCTGTGAGGTTAATGACTGAGAGAGGTTGAGAACCCAATTATGAGGATATTATATGTATACATTATGGATCAGGCTGTACACCGCAATGATACTTATATGGATCGGGCTGCACGCCGTAGCGATATATATATTGGATCAGGTTGCACGCCGCATTGATATGATGTTTGGGCTGTAGGAGCCCCTTTGGAGTCTGCACACCCCCAGTAAGCGTAGTCGACTATAAATATATGGATCGGACTGTTGCCGCAGCGTTTACTATGAATTCGGTTACTATGAGGTATATATATATGAGCCGAGTGCTGAGAGTGAGTACTAAGTGACGGGAGTTGAGCCCCGAGTGACCGAGAGACTGCCCGAGGGGCCAGACTCTGAATGATTCCTTGCCTGAGAGGCCTTATCATGATGTTTTTCACTGATTCTATTCTTCTTTTAAATAGGCCTCTATTTGATATACTCCTAGGTAACTGGTTCCAAATGTTTAACTAGAAATGTGGTTTTGTAACGTAAACTGATTTTTGAACTGTAAAAATGACATGTTATTTCGTTGGTTATTCCGTTATGTATTTTGAATTACTCGTCACTACTTTCAGGCCTTATTTATTTTAGTTACTTACTGAGTTGGCGTACTCCATTACTCTCTGCACCTTGTGTGCAGATCCAGGTGCCCGAGCGGTTGAGTGAGCATTGTTCAGCCGGTTCAGTGTTTTGTTGGGGGATTTCGAGGTAGCTGCATGGCGTTCGCAGTCCCGCTTCCTCTCTTCTATTATTTTATTTACCCACACTTTCTAGGCTATTGATGTATTAGACATTCAGGCTTGTGTTAGAGGCTCTAGACTTGTGACACCCGATCAGTTGGGTTGTGCAGTTTATTTTCATTTTGACTTCCACATATTTTCTGTTATTCTAAATATCTATTATGAAATCGGTATTTAAAACTCGTGTTGGAAATAAGTAATGGGTTAGGTTTAGTTGACTGGTTGGCTTGCTTAGTAATGTGATAGGCGCCATCACGACAGGTATTTGGGGTCATGACAAGTTGGTATCAGAGCCTAGGTTACATAGTTCTCGCGAGTCATGAGCTGGTTTAATAGAGTCTCGCGGATCGGTACGGAGACGTCTGTATTTATCCTTGAGAGGCTGCAAAACCTTTAGGAAAAACTTCATATTCTTGAATTTCTTGTCATGCAAACTTGTTGATCTAAGTACTAAACTCTTATTATTCCATTCTCTCACAGATGGTGAAGACACGAGCTATAGGATGGGGTGGACGACCACCAGTCCCACCAGCGGGGGCCACTAGAGGTCGAGGTCGCGATCGAGGCCGTGGTAGGGGCAGAGCAGCTAGAGAAGCACCGACAGATCCATCAGCTGTCCTAGTCCCCGATCAGGTCCCAATTGTGGACGCTGCATCAGCACCAGTGTAGGCACCACCTGTGCCTATCGTGATCCCAAGCCTTCAAGAGGCTTTAGCTCAGATCTTATCAGTGTGTACCGGTTTGGCTCAGGCAGTCTCAGCTACTACGACCGTAGCTACTTCCCAGGCCGGGGGAGGCACCCATACTCCCAATTGCTCGCACACCTGAGCAAAATGTGCAGGGACTACAGACACCAGGGGCACCTCCAGCCCAGCCGGTTGTACCAGCGTAGGAGTTTGTAGTACTAGTTATGCCGGATGATGAGCAACATCGACTTGAGAGGTTTGATAGGCTCCAGCCTACGTCATTCAGTGGTGCAAAGGGCGATGATGCCCAGGGCATTTTGGATAAGTGCCAGTGGATGCTTCGGAAAGTAGGGATTCTTAAGACTAGTGGTGTGGCATTCACTACATTTCAGTTTTTTGGAGATGCCTTCACTTGGTGAGAGGCGTAGGCCTATTGGTGCAGCACCCCTTACTTGGCAGCAGTTCTCTGTTCTCTTCTTAGAGAAGTATGTACCACAGTCACGCCGAGAGGAGCTGCACAGTCAGTTTGAGCAGCTGTGTCAGGGGGAGATGATGGTGACGTAGTATGAGATGCGGTCCTCTGAGTTAGGCCGTCATGCGATTTGGATGGTTCCTATAGATCGAGAGAGGATTAAGAGGTTTGTTGATGGCCTCACATATCATCTTTGGATTCTCATGCCTAGAGAGAGGGTGACGGGTGCTACCTTCGAGGAAGTTGTTGGTATCGACCGTGAGATTGAGATGGTTCGCCGGTAGGAGCGAGAGGAGAGGGAGGCTAAGAGGCCTCAGGGATCTGTTAGTTTTAGCGGTGCTCCTTCGAGGGTCAGTTCCAGCATGTAAGGGGCCGTTCGTTCAGGCAGGCTCGTTCAGCTCGCCTAAGTTACCGTAGAGCATCATCAGGTCATATAAGGAGACAGTGTCCTCATCTTCATGATGGTTAGTCTCAGCAGAGGGATCAACCCTCGACTTCTACTCCAGTTACTTCACCACCCACCAACCCAGCTAGGGGTGGAGGTCAGTCAGCCAGGGGCCGCCCTAGAGGGGGAGGTCGATCAGGTGGTGGTCAGGCTCATTTTTATGCCCTTCCGGGTAGATCAGATGTTGCTGCTTCAGATGTCGTGATTTCAGGAATTGTTTCAGTCTACCACAGAGATGCCTCTGTATTATTTGATCTCGGTTCCACCTTTTCTTATGTATCCTCGTATTTTGCTCATTATTTAGGTACGACTCGTGAGTTTCTTGCCTTACATATTCATGTATCTACCTTAGTAGGCGATATCATTGTTGTAGACTGCGTGTACCGATCGTGTGTGGTGACCTATTGGGGGTTTGGAGACCCGAGTGGACCTGTTAGTATTGAGCTTAGTGGATTTTGATGTCATTTTGGGCATGGATTGATTATCTCTGTGTCATGTTGTTCTGGACTGTTATGCTAAGACATTCATATTGGCTATGCCGGCTGTGCCATGGATCGAGTGGCGAGGTGTGACTGATTACATTCCTAGTAGAGTGATCTCTTTCTTGAGAGCCCAGCGTATGGTTGGGAAGGGTTGTCTTTCATACCTAGCGTTTGTGAGGGATGTTGGAGCTGAGACTCCCAGTATTGACTCTATTCCAGTTGTGAGGGATTTTCCCGATATGTTTCATGCAGACTTGTCGGGCATGCCACTGGACAGAGATATTGATTTTGGTATTGACCTGGTGCCGGGCACTCAACCCATTTCTATTTCGCCGTATCGTATGGCACCAGGGAGTTGAAGGAATTGAAGGAGCAACTTCAGAAGCTCCTAGATAAGGGGTTCATTCGGCCTAGTGTGTCACCTTGGGGTGCGCCGGTTCTGTTTGTGAAGAAGAAGGATGGCACAATGAGAATGTGCATTGATTATAGGCAATTGAACAAGGTAACAATTAAGAACAAGTATCCTTTGCCTCGCATTGATGGTTTATTTGACTAGCTTTAGGGAGCGAGGGTGTTCTCCAAGATTGATCTCCGTTCAGGTTATCACCAGTTGAAGATCAAGGACTCGGATATTCTTAAGACTGCTTTCAAGACCCGATATGGTCATTATGAGTTCTTGGTGATGTACTTTGGGCTGACCAATGCCCCAGCAGCGTTCATGCATTTGATAAACATCGTGTTCAAGCCGTATCTGGATTCATTCGTCATAGTCTTCATTGATGATATTCTGGTGTATTCGCATAGTCATGAAGAGCACGTGGAGCATTTGAGAGTTGTATTGCAGAGATTGAGGGAGGAAAAACTTTATGCAAAATTCTCCAAGTGTGAGTTTTAGCTCAGTTTAATGGCTTTCTTAGGGCACGTGGTGTCCAACGAGGGTATTCAGGTTGATCCGAAGAAGATAAAGGCAGTTCAGAGTTGGCCCAGACCATCCTCAGCCACAGAGATTCGCAATTTTCTTGGTTTGACAGTATCACCAGTTTGTTCAGGGATTATCATCTATCGCATCGCCCTTGACCAAGTTGACTCAAAGAGTGCTACATTTGTATGGTCGGACGAGTGTGAAGAGAGCTTTCAGAAGCTCAAGACAGCTTTGACCACAGCTCCAATGTTGGTTTTGCCATCAGCTTCAGGTTCATATACCGTGTATTGTGATGTTTCGAGAGTTGGGATTGGTTGTGTGTTGATGCAGAAGGATAGAGTTATAGCTTATGCTTCTCGTCAGTTGAAGCCCGATGAGAAGAATTCCCCATTTCATGATTTGGAGTTGGCTGCCATAGTTCACGCATTGAAAATTTGGAGGCATTACATGTATGGCGTATCTTGTGAGGTGTTCACTGATCATCACAGTCTTCAGCATTTGTTCAAGCAAAAGGATCTTAATTTGAGGCAGCGGAGATGGTTGTAGTTGCTTAGGGATTATAATATCACTATATTGTACCATCCGGGAAAGGCCAATGTGGCGGCCGATGCTTTGAGCCGAAAGACAGTGAGTATGGAGAGTTTGGCATGTATTCCAGTTGGGGAGAGACCTCTTGCAGTTGAAATTCGGTTACTATGAGGTATATATATATGAGCCGAGTGCTGAGAGTGAGTACTAAGTGACGGGAGTTGAGCCCCGAGTGATCGAGAGACTGCTCGAGGGGCAAGATTCTAAATGATTCCTTGCCTGAGAGGCCTTATCATGATGTTTTTCACTAATTTCATTCTTCTTTTAAATAGGCCTCTGTTTGATTTTCTGCTAGGTAACTGGTTCCAAATGTTTAATTGGAAATGTGGTTTATAACGTAAACTGATTTTTGAACTGTAAAGATGACATGTTATTTTGTTGGTTATTCCGTTATGTATTTTGAATTGCTCGTCGCTACTTTCAGGCCTTATTTATTTTAGTTACTTACTGAGTTGGCGTACTCACGTTACTCCCTGCACCTTGTGTGCAGATCTAGGTGCCTGAGCAATTGAGTGAGCATTGTTCAGCCGGTTCAATGTTCTGTTGGGGGATTTCGAGGTAGCTGCATGACGTTCGCAGTCCCGCTTCCTCCCTTCTATCATGTTATTTTCCCGCACTTTCTAGGCTATTGATATATTAGACATTCAGGCTTGTGTTAGAGGCTCTAGACTCGTGACACCAGATCAGTTGGGCTGTGCAGTTTATTTTCATTTTGACTTCCACATATTTTCTGTTATTCTAAATGTCTATTATGAAATCAGTATTTAAAACTCGTGTTGGAAATGGTTTACTACTAAAGGAATGGGTTAGGGTTAGTTGACTGGTTGACTTGCCTAGTAATGTGATAGGCATCATCAAGACAGGTATTTGGGGTCGTGACAGAAGCGTATTGCGGAGAAAAGCAGGGAAAGAGAATTCTTATTGATTTGGAATGAATTACAATGGAATAGAACCCCTTTATTTATAGGAAAAAAATGGCTTAGCCACCAAGTAACAAACCCTAAGATCTCTCTAAAATATAGACATTCACCATAAATAAAATTCTATTTATAACAAAATAACTGATTTTCTATTAATTTTCATGATATTTTGTTGATGAACATATACTAAAAAAACATTTAGTTTAAAGTGTCAAAACTGAATTTGTACAAAAATTTGAAAACCAAACATCAAAATATAAAATCAAATTTGCATTAAAATTTGATGAATGAAAATACCGCAAAAGTCAAAATATTTTGGGAACTGCTCAATTTTTTTTTTCAAAAAAAATAAAATATTCTCCCGTAGAATTTATAGAAATTGCGACAGCTCCTACTATTTTTACTTTTTTTTTCGTAGAAAATATTCTCCCATAGGTCTCTAATTGAAATAGCAGCCCAATAGGTCGCTTCTTGAAATAGTGAGGTATTTGCCTCTATACTCGCTTTTTGTGTCACGTTTTAATTTGTGCCCGCTTTGCAAAAAAATATTGCAAACGTACCAGCTTTTTCGCATAACTTCAGCATACGGGGCTGAAGTAGCAAAGACAATCACGCAAAACTTCAGCATTCTAATAGCCGGGCCTGAAGTTCAGCTCCAGAGCTGAAGTTTTTGTTTTGTAACTGGCGAACTTCAGCTCTAGAGCTGAAGTTTTTGCTTTGTAACTGACAAACTTCAGAGCTGAAGTTTTTCACTATATAAAAAATATTCATGTTGTCGTTAAGATCAGTGAATAAAAGAAGTCTTTAGTAATGCCCTGTTAGTTTCATCATAAAAGTAATCATTTTTTTTTTTTGTTTGATTAGGACATGCAATTATCTGTTCTTACTAAAGAGACTTGCTTGATCAACTACTATCCTATTTAGGTCATTTGGAGCTATCAGCTTTTGGGGGATTTTGGACTGCTTACAGAAATTACCTTCCTGGTTCGCATGAGAATTTGTCAGCTGATCGTCATTGACAGTCATCAATTTTTCACTATTTAGTGCATTTCGAAATTCTTTTGCATGTAACCGTGGAAAATTTAGAGCAGAACTTTTTTAATATTTTTGGTTCAGTAAAGTTCATTGTTTACATGAGTGAAAATTCTAGCCTTGGGGCAGCGTTTTATCTTACTTGAAGGTGGTGAGAGCCGGAGATGTAGTGTGTCAAGAAGACGTTTTACATAATTTTAGCTTTGAATTTGCAAGTTAAAAAGGAAAAGATATCTTTGAAGAAAACGAAGGAGAAGAAGGAGGGGGAGAAAAGGGACTGAAATTATTTAAAAAGTGGATGTAAGTTAAAAGTTTTAAAAAAATGAGTATAAGTTAAATGAAAACGATCAAATAGGACGTCCCGTGCAATTTTTACTGAAATAGCGGCCCGCCTCTTCCAATGACAACTAAATGAAGCACAAGCCCAAGACCAAGTCCATCAGAAACCCTAACCACGGATCCTATAAATATGCAGCTCTATTATCAAAAGTCTTCAATCTTCAATTCTCATCAGCAGATCTGGTTAACTCTTCATCTTTTGACGTTTATTATTGTTTTCAATTTTCATTTCAATCTTAGAGCATCAACTATGATTTTCTCTGTTTCAAAATAACAATAACAGAGAAAATACGAAAAGATGCTAAATTAATTTTTTTTAGCACTTATGGACACGCTGATTTCAATATTTTTTCAATGATTTTCTGCGTTTTCTCGTAGGTTCTACACTATCAAAAAAAATTATTATTTTGATAAATTTGAGGTGGGTATTTTGCTCAGTGATGATTTATTTTGCTTTAACCACACTGAAAAAAGAAGTTTGGTGAGATTTGGTGAAAGATCCAATTTGGATTTTTAGCTGAAGAGTGTTTATTTAATTTTTATTTTGCTTAATAAAGGGCTTTATGAATCTTAGATCCATTTTTTGGTGTAAAGATGAGAGCTTTTTGTTGAGCAAATTGAAATTAAGTGGGATTAATTATTTCTTCGGATTTAAATCCTTGTTGGATCTGAACCATTATTCTCATTAGCTTCTCATGTGGAAAAACTTTGGCCCATATCTGAGAGCAAATAACCCTTTTTGAATTTTATTTTATAACTTATTTGTTTAATTTAGTTTTTGTTTGTTTGTGATAATCCATTAGAATTAACAAAATAATGATTGGTTTTTGATTTTCTGGACAAAATAATCAATTTTGAGGGAGGATATAAGGATTGTTATCAGCAAGAGATATGAGGCTCGAATTGGATATGGTGGTTGAGTAAACAAATTTAAATAGTTTAATGAATTTGACTTCACATGGTATAAATTGTATTTATTAATAATATCTAATCAAAAGTAAGGGTATTTATGAATTTGACTTCACATAATTAACTATATGTAAGGATAAAATTGATGGCAAACAATTTCAGGTTAAAAATGCATTGATTTTGCATATTTGACAAAACAACAAAGAATTTTTTTAGAGTATTAACTCATAAAATGTACTCCTTAGTATGAAATATAAATAACAATTAATACATCCTCTCATGACAAATCAAATACTAATATATTTGGCATAGTATCTATCTATGTTTTCAAAAACTTTCGAGGGTAAGGTGCTGGTGCAGGGCTAGATGCTTCATGAAATAATGTGGTGAAAATTCTATCTGCAAGCACTGCATTTGCTGCATCAGTAGGGTGAAATGCATCCCAAAATACATATTCTGTTCTATTTTTGCATAGCTTTGAGTTTGGTAAACATAGTCCTCCAACACTTGTGTCCACATTGCAACATGATGTATTCGAAATCTTGAAACCTAAAAACAAAATAATAGTAGCCAAAACTTTAGCTTTAAAACCACAAGTAAAGAAAGAGTTCATAAAAAAGGAAACAATCAAGAAGTAGAAGTACTATTGGAGTAGAGTGTCTTTTTGAAACAACCATTCAACCTTGTCAAGGCAGGGGTAAGGTTTGGTGTCCTTGACGTTATTGTTGCAAATGTATTGTGTATTGATTGTCACTTAAATATAAGTTGTCTAAGCGAATGTCCTTGGATTTCCGCTTGCTTTTATGTTAGTTTTTTTGTTTTCCACCTGGCAGTACCTGTATTTGGGATTAAATTTGAATTCGTGGTGGAAGTCCCATATTAGGGTGTAAAGCGCTCTCTAACAAAAACGACTCTATACCTAGGGTTCGATCCCGAGACCTTGTTTAGGATGAAAGATTATTTATCATTCCATCACACAATCAAAGACTTTTGGTATGTTAGTTGTTGCACGCCTTGATCTTTTCACTATGGAAAGTTTTTTGAGTATTTTACAAGCAAAAGAATATATTTGTATTATGGGAATATTGAGCTTACCATAAGCAGAAGGGTTCTCAATCAAGTCTAGAACTATTGGATAAGTGTCTGCAAAGGTTATCTGAGCATATGGGAGGTGCTTATTTAGAGAAGCAATTAGTTTTCCCACTTTTGAGTTGAATTCTTGCACCCATAGATTGACTTGTTTCAAGCATATCCCCCTTGTGGATTTCACCCTTTGTGAAGGGATACAGCCTAGTGGTCCAAGTCCATGAAACACAATCTTTCTTGCTCCAAGTTGATGAAGTCTCTAAAATTCAAGAAGATGAAAATAACACAAGTGAGTACAACAACAACAATCCAGTGAAATCTCACAAATGGGCTCTGGAGAAGGTAGTGCGTACATAGGCTGTAACCCTGCCCTGAGAAGGTATAGAGACTGTTTTCAATAGACCGGCCTCAGCTTAAGAAAGATAAAAGAAACGGTAGAAACAAGTAAAAGAGCAGGCCATTGCACAAAGCATCCTGCGTTTATGCAGGCCGCACCCAAAAAGGGTTTGATGCAGGCAACCTATTACTTAGACATCGTTTGGCTTTAAGCATAAAATTCTGCATAACTGTATTGAACTCTGCATAACTTACTGTGAATTGTTCGCCTAAGGTTGAGATTAGAAGCTCTACAAACTCATCATGTGTATACTGTTGTCCAGCAGCTAAAAAGGGTTGCAGGAAGTTATTGACATAGTCATTGCTACCTGAAAAGGATTACAAATTAGCATCAGAGAAATTGAAGTATTTTTTTGGCAGATGAATAGTAAGAGATGTAAAAAGAAGTCTTTCTTGGCTTATTTATTTGAAAGTTTTATTGTTTTCCATATAAGGTACGCTGCTATGTTCTGTTATATATTGCTATGCACAAATATACAAACAACAACAGCAGATCCAGTATAGTTCCATATGTGAGGTCTGACGCTCAATTGTTGTTTGTGTGAGACTTTACAAATAAAGCCCGAGGATTGGCATTCCATTGCTGTCATTTTTTATGTATATGGGTACAACTATCTCCGCTCTCAATGTGCCTATGATGTAGCGCCTGGCAGGCTGTTAGCTAGTGTGTATCATCTTACGAGAATAGAGGATGGTGTGGATCAACCAGAAGAGGTATGCATAAAAGTATTTGCCTCTAGGAGGAATTTCGTTTGTTTTCGAGGTTTGGAAAACTATGGATTTTTCAAGAACGAGAATGATATGATATGTTGGGAATCTCTTATGATAATCATCCACGTTTGAAACGTATCTCAATGCCTGAAAGTTGGATAGGATGGCCCTTACGTAAGGATTATATTGCCCCCAATTTTTATACCCCTACGTTGAAAAAACAGAGAGGTTCTTTCTGATAGACACTCGGCTCATGCAAGATAAGAAGAAAGGAGTAGCAACAAGTAGTAACACCAGCATGCATATAAGAAAATTGAAATGAACGAAACAACAAGTGATAACAGAAATATAAGAATATGCACAAATATACCCATTCCAATAAAGTAGACAGCTTTATTGACATGTTTTTCTGCAGCCTCTTCACCAATTTTAGCCTTGATTGCTTCTTTTGTGTTCTCAAAGCTCTTTATTTGATCATCAAATGTCATTCTTTGAATCTGTTTTGTGTAAAAAGCATAGTAAAGATGTGTTTGTTAGAGAAGGATAGAATTTGCTGAAAAGAAATCAGAGAAATATGAAGTAAAATTGGAGTGATTTGTTACAAAGTAGAGTCCAGTGTCATTGAGAATTCCAGCTCCACCAGATGCATAATTCACTCCTTTCAATATTGCATCATCATTTGGTGCTAATGAAAGATATGGTGGTGGTGATTGAACTCCAAGTTTGGCAGCTGAAAATTGAAGAGGAAAAATGTTACTTTAAAAAAAAAGGCAGCTCGGTGCACTAAACTTCCGCTTTATGCGGGGTCTGAAAAAGGGCCGGACCATAATTCATTTTGATCCAAGCAAACTTAGAACGGGTTAGATCGTAACTCGTTCATTGATTTGACCTGTTTTAATCTGCCCAAGTATGATTCAACCTATTCATTTTCTACCTCTATTGATATAAATAATAGTAGAAAATGAATAAGCAACGACAACAACAAACCCAGTGCAATCCCATATGTGGGATATAGAGAGGGTAACGTGTACACAGACCTTACCCCAGCCTTATAAAGATAGAAAGGTTGTTTCCGATAGATCCTCGACTCAAGAAACAGTCAAAAAGAAAATGAATAAGCAACAATAACAACAACAAACCCATTGTAATCCCATACGCGGTGTACATATAGGGTAGCGTGTACGCAGACCTTACCCCTGCCTTATAAAGATAGAAATGTTGTTTCCGATAGGCCCCGACTCAAGAAACAGTGAAAAAGAAAATGAATAAGCAACAACAACAACAAACCCAGTGTAATCCCATACGTGGAATCTAGGAAGGGTATAGTGTGTACGCATATCTTACCCTTACCTTATAAAGATAGAGAGCATGTTTCCGATAAGCCCTTGGCTCAAGAAACAGTGGAAAAAAATTGAATAAGTTAGGACTTAAAATTATAAAGCAAAGTCTATAGAGATTACATATAATATCACCAATAGTTCTTCCATTGGTGAATCTGCCAGTAGCTTTTCCACCTTCATAATCAATACCATAAAAAGGATAATTAGATTTGGCAAGAGACTGCAAATAATTATTGTTCCCAACTTCTGTCAATGAGTCACCAAACACATATGTCACTACTGGTTCTCCAGCTGAAGCCACAGATGCAACAATTGCCATAATCAAGAATCCAAGAATTTGAGCTAAAACAACCATTTTTTGCTGCTCTTTCTTTGGTTTAGTCCTTGAGAAATGTTGCAATTTATGGTAAGAATTTATAACATTTTTTTATTCATGTCATGTCCTTTAAGTTTGATCATAGTAGGTGATGGATGATATTTTTCTTGTTCTTCACTGAATATGAAAATCTTGGAATTATGAGTGCTAAGTTCAAGTATTGAAGTGTTTAATTTGTAGTTAGTTGGGAATTTCTTCTTAATGGTTGAAAATTTTCTTGCATTTGGCCAACTGAATTGGGTAACACAGTGAGTGTATTTGCTTTTGCTTTAGGCAGGAAGAAAAAAACATTTTATTGTTGTTATGTCCTATGGATAATAGAAAAAGGTCTCAACTTGTTAAGACTAAGGGTCGTTTGGTGGGGTGTATAAGAATAGTACTGATTATGGTATATTAGTATGTTGAGATTAGTAGTATTTATGCTGAGGTTATTTCTTATCGACTGTTTGGTTTAATATATTAAAAATAACATGTATTGCATAAGTTTAAAAAAATTATTTATACAAAAATATCATCCACATTCTTTAGCTATATATAAGAATAGTACCTAATAGAGCAATTCTGTCTTTATACATACTTATCCATGTATTAGCAATACCATAGCTTGTTATGTATAAGAATAATACTTAATATGGTGTATAACCAATATAAGTATTAATTATACATAGATTAAAAAATATCACCAAACTAGGAATTAATAATACCAAAACTGATACATATATTATTTTTCTCTAATACATCCTACCAAACGACCCCTATCGTATCATCCCTATATTAAAAAAAAACACTACATCTTTTTTCTTAACTCAACATACTTAAACTTATAAATATTCAAGATCCTCATCTTAAATTTGTATTATGATCATCTTGATTTTATTTCAATTTTTTGGGTAGGCCAAAACTGAGTTCCTTTTTTTTTTCTTTTTTTCTTTTTTTTTCTTTTTTTGAGAATCTAACTTTACAATACAAGATAGAAGCTCTACCATTTTATGATCTACTATTTAGCTATTAGCTCAGCTTTTAAATGTTTTAATAAAACTTGCTTCACATTTTCATAAAATAGACATTCTTCTAGAATTTTGATTCCGTTAGATGAGGTAGGAGAGAAATGAGTCAATCTTAGAAAACAAATTCCTACACATTTTTCAGTGGTTGCTTTGTGATTTATCTTCTTCTTTTTTCTTTTATTTTCACATTGAAATGCAGATAAAATAAAATAAAATAAATTGACAATATAGAATTATCATACCTTTCCTATTATTATCTATCATGTTTTTTATCCTAAATCTTCTCTTAAAATGAGTGTGGGCTTGTAAATGTTAAGGAAAATAAATGGGCCTTTTTCACTAGCTCGTACAAGATACTATTTACATAGGGTTTTGATATAGTTACTCATAAAAACAAAATTATTTACCCTTGTCTATCCATTTGTTTTTCTACCCATAAATTAATTATATTTCCTACCCATAATAGTTTTTGTGGGGAATTTTTTCTTTATTCTCCAATTCTTTTTTTATTTTTATGCTTCTTTTCTTCTTTTCTCCTTTTCTTCTTATTTTTTTCTTTTTTCCTTTTCTAATTTCATTTAACTTCTTTTTTTTTTTAATTCTTTTTCTCTTCATAATCTAATTTCATTTACCGTTTTCACTATTTCTTATTATTCTTTTTTTATACAATAAGAAAAAATAATTGATATAGTAAATATTTGTTCACATTTTTTTAATATAACTTGTACAATATACCTTCTATTTTTTTCTCATTTATTAAATTCAATTATTAAACTAAAATAATATTAGTTGTCACTTGATCTAATTCACTGTATATCACATTGATTGTTGTTGAGCACCATAAACTACATAATCAGATTCTAAGAATCAATACGTGATTGCCATGCAAACCTTGATCTGCTTTCCTATAAATATCAGTACACACTCTACCATTAGCAGTAATACAACCAGTTATAGAGCAAGAAAACATAATCTATGGCAACCAAATCTCCATATATACTAGTTAGAATAAAAATGACAATAAAATATTGAAAAATGCAACAAAAGTATAAGTAGCAAAAAAGACTTCTAGTACCATGTGATACCAATATGGTATATATGTATACCAACAGAGCATGTGATTTCTCTAGAATATTGCTACAACTATCTGCGACTATAATACTGTACCAAAACATTAAAGGACACAATAAAAGTATGAGAAAATTACATGCTCGTATTGCAAGTTAAATATTCGCAAAACAACTTGCTCATTTTGTATATTGCAAGCTAAATATCATGTGTATTATGTAATAGTTTTTATAGTTATAAGCAATTATTGGAACAACCACATAAATAATTTCATAATAAAATTCACTTAAGATGCAACTAAAACAACCAAAACAATGTTCAACTACCATATGATACCAATATGGCATATAACTATACCAATATGGTATACAATTTTACTAGTGAATTTCCGGCAACTATATGACTATACTATATTACATAACACACATGCATAAAGAGAAAAATAAAAAAATAGTGTACCACATATTAATATAATAAGGTATTTCAAGATATTGTAATATATTACTATTATTAAAAGAAAATCAAATATTGTACCAATTAAATGCAGCTAATACAACCAAAAAATGATTCAACTAGCATATGATACCAATATAGTATATAGCTATACTAATAGGGTATATAGTTGAAATGAAATCTACTACAAAATCTCCACCAAATTGACTAAAACTTTAGCTACAACCTCCAATCAACTTTCCAAACAAACCCATACAGGATCGGATCAAAATAATTAAAAACTCAAACAAACCAAGTTATGAGTTTCAAGCTTCAAGGTCCTTCAATAGTGGATTTAAATTTTTGTACAATAAATCTCCAAAAACTAGTATCAAAGGTACAATCTACATCAAAGAACAATAACTAACGAATCTATACAACTGTGGATGAAGAACGATTGCCACAGAAAGATTTCATCAACAGTGAGTACTTGGTTCATCAGGAAAAAAAGGAGGATTGTTGTTTTTTAGAGAGATGTTAGAAGCTCTAAAGAATTTGTCAAGATCAGTGTGGATTCTTCTAATGGTCACAACTGTGAACCGGATTGCTTGGTTTCCATTCACCTAATGGTCACAGGCTTATGTACAATAAATTTTGAATTCTTGAAAACAAAATATGTCATAAAATTTCAAGAAAAGAGCAGTTTTCTAATGCATAAACTGGACGATAGAAGAAAGAAAGATGGTTGGCAAGGAAAAAATCGGGTAAATAGTTTGGGCCTCATGGATAGGAGTAGTAAATAGTTTGGACCTGGGCATTAAAAGGTAAATAGTTTAGGATTAATGGGTATAAAGTGAGTTTTTCTCTATTTCTATTTACATTTGGTAGCCGAAAAGGTGTTTAAAATTTGTATAATTTTTGTATATAACATACATAATGTATATATATACAAATAAATACAAAAAAGTGTATATTTTTTCAGCTATTATTTTAAGAGCGGCTATACAGTATCATTTACCCAAAATACATATACACGAAAACACCGCGAGCTTGATTACTTTTTCATGACTAAGCACGTAATTTTTATTTTTATTTTTATAATGGGTGTGGTGAAAATTGGTCTTGGTACTTTTATCTTGTATAATACCATATTGAATTGTGTGACAGTCTCACCTAAAAACTTACGTTGGTAGAATATATAATTTTAATTATTTAATTATGTCTATAATACAAATGCCCTTTCCTATTGAGTAACTTGTCTAATTTATAGATTTTAGTTTATGACCAAAAGAAAGAAACTATTGTAGCATTTGAAGTTCTAGATGATGGAAAAATAAATTAGGACATCTAATTTGAAATATAGAGAAGAGTGTGGGGTATTATTTTCTTTTTATTTCTTAATCCTTTTGTATTGGCTAGCTAAGGTGGACTGTACACTAATTTTCTCAATTTAATCTTGGAATTCAAACATTCAACAAGTCTATCAAATCCCCTTTTCTTCTGGGCCATAGGAAAAGAAGATGGTCAATACCTTCTCAACTTGTTAAAAGTCAAATGAGAATAATCATGGAAATAAATCACCAAATGGAGATATTGACCATGTAATTAACATTGAAATCTTATTTGTATCCAATTATATCTTGACTAGCCTCAATTGCAAATAAGTTTGGCCGCACATAATGAGTTTAAGCTTTATGCACTGATAGTGTAAAAGCAGTTAAACAATCTGCTGATAACAGTTGCATGTAATTTTATACATGATAACCAACTTGTTATATTATGTTAAATTATAGAGTAAAGATTTTTCATATATAACTTAAATGTTTAAATCCATTTTATATCTTGACTACATATCCTTAATTGCTAGTAGAAGTTTGGCAACACAAGTAAGTTATTTTCCAGAAATCCAAAATGTGCCTAATAATTTGCTTGATTCCCTCCCCTTTTAGCTTTATTTATGCCTAATAATTTCACTTTCTTTCACGTGGAAAGGACTCCTCAAAATGAAGATTCGATACCATTACTTTAAATGTGGTTTTAGCACCCCAATTATAATGTTTTCTTATGTCATGTTATTCTTGTCATTTTTTCCTTTTGTACAAAGTTGCTACGCCCCTAAATAAAATAACTAAAAGAAAACTATTTTGTCTTCTTGAAAATTTGGTAATGGTCAAATATACTTCAAAAATTGATATCAGTTGCGACTTGTGACGTTGCATATAAAGATATTCAAATTGTTGGAAGATACATTTTCAACTTTTTATTGAGTGGAAAGAGTTTAGTCATTTCGTCTAACAACACGCGCATTTGGCCTTTCCCCACTCAATAATTCAATGCCTCTCCGCAGCCCCTAAGCCATTGAACCAATAGCTAATTCAAAGGAAATATAGGAGCATTTCAGTGCACGGAATATCTTGTATTCATGCAGGATCCAGAAAAGGGTTACATTTCAAAGAATGCAATGCAGGGGCGAAGCCACACTTTGGTTAGGGTGGTCAATTGACCATCCTTTGTTGGAAAATTAAACAGTGTATATAGATAAAATATTAGATTTTAAAGGTACATAACATCTATTGAACACCCTTTGTCGGAATTTTTTAAACTTATTTCAAGTTTTCTTCAGAAAATTTCTGACTTCGCCACTGGTATAATGTACCTGATGCAAGCATTAATAACTGCTTCAATGACTTGAATCTGTGACCTATAGGTCACACAAAAATAACTTTGTCGTTACTCTAATTCAAAGGAAATACTAGATTATATGTGTTAGCAAAAAATAATCCAAATAACTCCTGAAATTTGTGACTCGAACACCATAATTATAAAAAAAATAACTAACATGGTTAGGGGCGAAACCACGCTTAAGTTAGGGTGGTCACCTTAGTCGAAAAATTACACCGTATATATAAGTAAAATATTAAGTTTTAGAGGTTCATAATATATATATTGAATATCATTTGTCACATTTTTCTTTAATTTATTTCAAATTTGAATACCCTTGAGAAAATTTCTGGCTTCGCCATCGAACATAAATAAAAATAATCATGCACTAGCACAAAGAATAATTCAAATACACATTCCATGATTCCATCAAAGCACAAAAAAGAGGAACACAACATACTTACTTAGACCTTAAGCCAAGCACCATAATAGAATCAAATGAATCCCCTCTGTATTCAAACTTGAAAAATAAATTAATCCTAAAATCATAACATTTCTTGTAAATCCTAGCAAACCCATGTGACATTTCCACATAGCCACCCTTACAACACATTTTTTCCATATATAAAATTACAGATTTTTCAGTTATATTCTTCATTTTCCCAGTTTTATTCAATCTTGAAAAACCCAAAAAAAAAAATTCCTAAACCCATCTCATATTCTTGTAAATCCTCACAACCCCACTTGAAATTTCCACTTACAAACCCCAAAAACACAATCTTTGACACACCCATATAAAAAAAATTACAGATTTTTAATAGTTCTATCACTGGATTTTCATTTTCCCCAGTTTTATCTTGAAACAATCAAAAGATCCTAAACCCATCAATTTCATGTAAATGATTGCAACCCCACTTCAAATTTCCATCTAAATACCCTAAAGACACAATTTTTTAAAAAATTACAGATTTTTCATAGTTCTTGATTTTCATTTTTCCCAGTTTTGGTTGTGAGAATTTTAGCTTATTCTTGTAAATTCTCACAGCCCCATTTGAAATTTCCACTTACAAACCTCAAAGAAACAATCTTTCACACATACATATATAAAAAGTACAGATTTTTAACAGCTCTTGATTTTCATTTTTCCCAGTTTTGGTTATTGTGGGGAGTTAGATAATAAATGTCAGTTACTTGCGGAGTAGAATGTGTTGTAGTGTTAGGATGTATGCGTTGGGTATGGAAACGTTGTACTTACATAGGCAATGATGACAGTGCCACGTGGCAATCAGCAAACTATGAAGAATTTGAACCTGTTCCCCGTCTTTGCCGTACAATTCTTGCTGTCTATGAAGATGACCTTCATGACCCCAAATTTCCACCTGAAGGAGGCTATAGGCTAAACCCTGATTGGGCTGTGAAGAAAGTTGCATATCAAGAAACACTTGGTAAGTAAATTGCTGACATAGTTTCTAAGTACAGTGTCTAGCACGACGTAAGCTACACATGCATGTAGGGTAGGAGCTAGGTTACTACAAGAGGTTCAATTGAATCTCCTTCATTGGAAAATGATACTGCTTAAATAGGGAAAAAAGGTTAAGAGTTGCATATCAAGAAACACTTAGTAAATTTTCGCATTGTTGAAATAGATTTTTAGGATAATGCCTAGCACGACTTAAGCTCCAGGCAGAGGCGGAGCTAGCCTTTAGCTTATGAGTTCGGCTGAACCCACTAGTTTTGGTCGAAATCTTGTTTATGTCTTAAGAAATTCATTGAATATGTACAAATTATTAGTTCACAATCAGTAGCTTAAAAGGACTAGAATCCAGAACCCGTAAGCTTCAAATGATGGCTCCGCCTTTGGCTCCATGTGCATTCAGGGAAGGATCTAGGTTATAACAGGGGGTTCAATTGAATCCTCTTTGTCGGAAAATGGTATTGTGCAAATAGGAAAAAAATGTAATTTTGCAGAGTCTCAAACGGGTTTCTTAGAACATTGCCTAGCACGACTCAAGCTCCACGCACATGCAGGGGAGGAGCTAGGTAATGATAAGGGGTTCAATTGAATCTCCTACGCCGGGAGTGATAATGTGCAAATAGGGCAAAAACTTAAAGGAAAATTTTGTACAGTGTCAAAGGGGGTTGAAACATTAGTTTAGGTAGCAGGTTCAAATCATGTGTGGTGTGATATTCTAGTATATTTTGAATCCCCTTATGTGCATTTATGGCTCTAATATTGCGTGCATTTGCTCATAAACAATTTTATTGTTTTCTTTTTCCTTTATTTCCAACAATAATTTCATTTTAATATAATTTTTCTCTCTTTGTTTTTTCCAACAGGTAATG
Organism: Nicotiana tabacum; assembly: GCF_000715075.1. NCBI lineage: Eukaryota > Viridiplantae > Streptophyta > Magnoliopsida > Solanales > Solanaceae > Nicotiana > Nicotiana tabacum. The sequence goes on along the minus strand of NC_134092.1, from coordinate 130,197,769 downwards.
CTCCACCTTATTTGATTTACCTTGATCATGAACACCATGAAATTGTTGTAGCCATAAGGGGTTTAAATTTGGTGAAAGAAAGTGATTATAAAGTTTTGATGGATAATAAGCTCGGGAAGCAGATGTTTGATGGTGGGTATGTGCATCATGGTTTGTTGAAGGCAGCAATTTGGATGTTGAATAAGGAGTCTGAGACTTTGAAAAGGCTTTGGGTTGAAAATGGGAAGAGTTACAAGTTGATATTTGCTGGTCATTCTTTGGGTTCTGGAGTTGCATCATTGTTGACTATAATTGTGGCGAATCATGGGGATAGGTTAGGGGGTATTCCAAGGAGTTTAATAAGCTGCTATGCTGTTGCTCCTGCTCGGTGTATGTCACTCAACTTAGCTGTTAAGTATGCTGATGTTATACACTCAGTAGTTTTGCAGGTGAGTTGGTTAGTCGTCATTGATTTGGCTACTCTAATTTGGTACTATCATACTTTAGCAACATACTCTGAAAAGTGTTACTAGTTGTTTAATATTTTGTACATAAGTAGCTGACTAGCTTGTGATTGAAAAAGTTAGGTGTGGTGTTTAGTGTGATTTAGACTAAAATGATTGTTTAGTTTGTTGATTTAGCTACTAATTTTGGGCAGCAGAACGTAGGACGCTAGAGGAAAAGAACCAAATCTGAGGCTGATTACATAATATGTCCTTAAATATAGGAACAGGTTGAAATTTTTTGAATGTTTGAATTTTTTCGCGATCAACTTGTGATGAGTGAATGGTGAAAATGCCTTGGGAATGTTTTGATTATCATTTTATAGTGCAGATTTATGTGGTCTCTTGTTTATAGTTGCTGTCTCTGTGTCAAGATTCATTGGCATGTATATATAGAACTTGAAAAAGACATCATCAAGAATTTGGGATACTCGCATATGTAAGAACCAATCTAGCTTCTCAATTATTGCTGATACTTTGTTTTCACATGATTTTTTAGGAGACATTTGCATTAGCCTCTGGCAGTTTTAGTTCTTCTATAGTAAACCAAATTAATGCAGATTAAAGGTTGCACCATAAGTTTATGACAGATATATTACAGGTACCATGACTAAGAAGGTAGTCCGAACTTCCCAGTCAGACTATTAGAGACTTCCAAGTGGTCAGTTTTTTGTCGAATTAGCTTAGAGTTCCTCTTGTACCGAAAAGTAGCTCCGTGAATTCACTCCGTGTAACTCTTATCGTGTTCTGATCAATTGCTTATACCAGAGGTAGTTTTCTCTTGCAACTCATATCTTTAAGGTAATACAGAATAAGAATTAGATCTATAGTGTTAGATTGTCGATAGTGAGGGGGGAATTGAAGCCACTAGAGTGGGAGAACGGGAGTTTGTATGTGCCTTTAAGGTCTTTGGTGTGGTTCAAGCTCTTATTTGAGTGGATCAGAACAGCTGTTGGTTAAAATTCATACTAAGAAAAAATGATTAAACAAAATGGTATGTATAGCAAGTGAAATGCTTGGCCTACCCACTGATAAGAATTGGAACAGCGTCGGCTCTTTACATTGGTGGATCTAACCACTATTGATATCATGCTCACTCTTTTCTGTCAGCTACTGGTATTTGAGATTTAAATAATGGACCAGTCAAATTTTTGGGATATTGCGATAAAATGCTTAACGACAACAATGTTTGTGCTGTTTTTATTCTGAAATTTATAGAATTTTGATAAGATTCCAACTTGAGGATTTCTTTTCCTTCTATGATCGCCAAACTAAAATTGTAGAGTCGCACCCTAAAAGCCACGAGTACAATAAACTAGGTGTTGACTTATTCCTCATGAAAATCTGAACTTCACGAAACAATCATGTTCTCTGAATTAACATATCTATACTGGCTTCTTCTTCCTCAGGATGATTTCTTACCACGAACACCCACCCCACTGGAAGATATATTCAAATCCGTCTTCTGGTTAGTTCAATTTTCCTACGTTCTCTGGGTGCAGAACAAAAGCCCTTGAGTTTTCAAAATTCCTGTGGATTCTTTTTCTTTGGAGAAATTGTTATAAGTATCTTCTTAAACAGAGCGTTAATGCTTTCAACAGTTTACCCTGCTTGTTATTTATGGTATGCTTGAGAGATACCTTCATACCTGAAGGTAGGAAGCTCAGAGATCCGAGAAGATTATATGCGCCTGGCCGAATGTATCACATTGTTGAGAGAAGATTTTGCAGGTAAATCACATTCAAATAGTAATACTACTATTCCACAGTACTATCAGAGTTTTGCAAATTCGTGATGATGTTGTAACAGGCCTTTACGCTAAGTCTCTCAGAAAACACATTGTTCCTTGTAGTCTCTCAGAAAGAATATTTTACTCGTTTTCTTAATCACATTTATTGCTTGACAGATGTGGGAGATTCCCTCCAGATGTTAGAACAGCCATCCCAGTTGATGGAAGATTTGAACATATTGTGCTGTCATGCAACGCAACGTCTGATCATGGAATTATTTGGATACAAAGAGAATCAGAAAAGGCATTAGCGGTAAGAACTTTCAGAATATTTTGTCATTTGAAAAAAGGAGTCCTTCATTGATGATATCATTTGGAACAAACATGTGTGTCAAATGTACCTTGATCACCTGAAGATTTTCAAAGAGACAAGTCTAAAGTTAGGCCTTTCTTCATGGATAAGAAAACGAAGGGAGTTATGCTTTTCTGCCCTTCAGATTTTGATTTTCATGGCCAATGAAAAACTGCCTTTTTTTGGGGGGTAATAGCATTTTTCCCATGGCCAATGAAATACTGCCTGTTTTTCTCTAAATTCATATAGTTCAACTTTGTGCCAGCTGTCTGGTATTCGGTGCCAGAGGCGGACCTACGTTGTTGGTTGAGGGGTCACGGGACCCCGTTAGCGTTGGCAAAAACCTTGTATATAGATATATATGTTATATATATCTGCACACATATATGAGACCCCTTAAATATTTTACTTGTGACCCCTAACACAAAAGGGCAGACAGGAGAAGTGGTTGCTTTGGTCGGTCCAAATCCCTCCTTTGCTCGAAGACGTGGGTTCGAACCCCTCTTCAGCTTTTGCTCCTCCTTTTTTATTTTAGTTGTTCTCCTCGTTTTATTTTAATACAACGTAATGTTTGCTCCTCCTTTTTTATTTTAGTTTTTCTCGTTTATTTTAATACAATGTAATTTATACTTCATAGCAAATTGCTTTACTTTTTACTTTTATCTTCTTCATTTTTAAATTCAATTATAATTTAGCATTAATATATAATAATCAACTTTATTTTATTCTTTTTCAAATTTCTCCTTGAAATTAAAAGTCTCAAATTGCAACTTATCGCTCTACAAATAGAAAAAAACAAATCTTTCTGCAACAACATTACTTTGACGCACTAACAACTAATTCTTTGACTATCAACATACCCTTGATCTTGATTTCTTTAGTAAGTTTTTGATAATTTAAAGTTTGAATGCCTTTTTGATCGCTGACCCCTTTTTTTAATTGAAAACTCGAAATTTTGAAGTGTGAAACGTGCTTAATCAAACACCTTCCCTTCGCATAGCACCCATTTTGCGAAGAAATCTCTCCCTCTGTTTGATGCTTTCTTTTTCTTTAGAACTTCTTTTTGTTTATACTTGGATGATAAGTCATCATAATCATTAAGTTTTCAAAGAGTTGCACGCCGAATTTTATCGCTAGTGATTAGCATACAGTGGTGCCCCCGTCGTGCTAAAATCCTGGGTCCGCCTCTGTTTGGTGTATTGCTTTACCTTCATTCTCTTGGTATTAGTACCAGAATTTCATTCTTTGAAGTTTTCTTGCGTTTCAAGTTTGAAGTCTAGAAAAGCATTCTACTCCAATCCAGGTCATAGCGGAACTAGATTATCTATCAGCTTAGTTTCCATGAAAATGTTTCATTTCCGAAGATCCTGAAGTAGCAGAATACTGAGACATGATCCTTAATAGGAGGATATGGAGGTTGAAAATTAGGGTAGAAGGTTAGTGGTTAAACATGCATGTCTTCTGTTCATGCCTGTAGCATTAGTATTAGTCTCGTATTTTCGTTTCTCCTTATCCGCATATTTCTTTTACTACATGTTTCTTTCGCTTCGATTAATCTATCACCTTTACTTTCTGTTGTTACTACTTACTGTTTCTGCTTCTTTTTCATTTTTTCTGAGCCAGGGGTGTATCGTAAACAGCCCCTCTACGTTCTTAAGGTAGGGGTAAGGTCTATACGCTCCTCCCTCCCCAAACCATGGGATTACACTAGGTTTGTTATTATTGTTGTTGTTGTTGTAGTTGAAGTAGCAGAATAGTGTGTTATACCCTGCTATGTTTCTGCATGCTAGAAAGTCAGTCGTCATTTACTTGAATATATTTGTTCAAGGAAATATTTTTCCTGAGTAAGTGCTTCCCTGCAGAGGCTCAAGGAGGTTAGTGCTGAGACCACGACTACCCCACCACCAGCGCAGAAAATCGAAAGGCAGCACACACTAGAAAAAGAACACAAGAAGGCACTAGAAAGAGCTGTCACTTTAAATATTCCACACGCCGTGCCAACAGATGCAGATGATCAGGAATCCTCAGTGCACGTGCATAAAGAGGAAGAATCCACGACAGAGGCAGCTTCTCTCATAGAAGGCGAAGACGCTTCCACAAGCACAGGCCATTCCACTGATGCAAGAACTAACTGGAATGAAGTAGTTGAAAAGCTTTTCGCGAAAGATGAAACGGGGAACTTGAGATTGAAGAAAGAAGCAAGTGGTACTGAATAACAACTCCTTTTGAAGATGTTTTCTCTATTCTTTCCTTTTTCTTCAAAATTTTGTGATGCTTGAAGAAAAGTATTAGTCATGTTTCCACAATTCTTTCTATCCATAAGTCCTGTACATTTTTCTTTTGTAAAACACTATCTGAAATAGAATGTACAATCTAAAGCCCCAGAGAGGGGAATAGAAACCGAAGCATAAAGAAATGATGATTGGTTGTAGTTGCATTTTTATTTTGTTTTGTTTTGTATGTGAAATGCCTGAGTTGGCTAAACGAACTGTACCATGATTCTAGTTTTGGTTCTTTCCTTATTCATTCGTGAACTATAATAGAAAAAGGCAGCAATTCTTTTTCCATAAATTTCTTAGTTGTTATTGGTAATACCACAGTTTGATGCTAGAATAAATTCAGAAAGAAAACTTTTCTTTCAGATGGAAAGTCCATCACAGATATAATACCATCTTATAATTTTGCTTAAAAGAGCAGCTTAGTGCACTAAGCTCTAAGCTCCAGCTATGCTCTCATTTCTGCAAGAGGCTATTTTCACGGCTCGAATCAATGACCTCCTGGTCACATGACACCAACTTTACCTGTTACGCCAAAGCTGCCCTTTAACAAAGTTCCCCTTCAAATAATTTTGCTTATCAACTCTAAATGAAAGATTGACACAAAACAAACCAGCATAGAATATCCAAAAAGTAATCGTTGAAAGTTTTACATCAGAGAACATAGACTTCTGTTGAGATTGCTCGTTAAGTTGTTGGCACTCTTCCTTTGCAGCTTTCTTTTTTAGCTGTCTAACATCATACAATAAGAGTTGGTACCTGTATCAACGACGTACAGACATCCAAAATTGGAAGCTATGTATCAAGAATCCATCAACAGAGTAACAATAGCCAATCGGAAACAATATATAATAAAATGGAATGGTCTTAAATGAGAGGCACAAGCTTTTTGGAAAACTGATTGGCCAGACACAAACCACTCTAGTTCCATTCATTGATAGGTATTAAAAGGCTTCATCAAACAATCCCTTCATCAATATAATCACAAAGGCTAAGAATCTCAAGTATTACAACTGGAAAAGATCACTAGTTAAAAGAAAGTAGCCAGCCCTGAGCGGCTCTTCCAGTTAAAAGTCACAAGTTTAGCAGTTTACCATTAAGTCTGCATGGCTTCAGCACTGGCATGGTAGCTATCCAGCTCCTTGTCAAGTTCCTCAGCTGACTTCTCAGCACCCTTGTTATTTCCCCTACCAACGCGACCTGGACCTCGACCACGACCGTGCCCAGGTGCATTTCTAAAACCACCACGGCCGCCCCTTGACTGTACAACAAAAGGGAATCCAGGTTAAGCACATGCAACCATGCACATCTACCATATTTATACATGTAATTGGCTTTTAGTTTTACTTGGCAGTGCAAAAGATACGCATATACTATTTTAGTATATTCCTTTTTTTTGTTTGGGGAGGTTTGGGGGGGGGGGGGAAGAGAGAAGAAGAATTTATTATTTATCTCGATTAGTCACTAAAGCCTTTATTCTTTTTATTTTCTACGAAGTCATCAAAAGAATAAATAACTGTTCTCATCAGAAATTTACCTAGAATCCCGAGACTAGTAACAGATGTAGCACCTCCTCTTCCACGAGCTGGGCCACTCGGCATACAGAAATCAAAGTACCAATTCAACTGTTAGAGAAAGAACAAACATTTCACAAAACCTTTGGTAACAAAAATACAAGACAGCCTATATCAAGAAATTAGAGCTTCAAGCATAGAACGCCTAAACAAGCAAACAAATAACTTCCCAGAGCTATCAACAAAGGAAAACAGAGATTGAAATAGATTTCAACCCATCTTCAGAACTCTAGCATGAAATAGAGCAATTCCATTGGAGCAGACTCTAGAACCTATTAGGCACAATTCCGACCATAATACATCCACTGCATGCGACTTGGTCAAGACAAAAAGCATACAGAAAGTATGTAAGAGCACAGTCAGCATTCAAACATACACATAGATGAAACATACAAAATTCTCAGTCAAAGAAAGAGATGGTTAATCGATTGACATACACCATCACAACAGTCCTCTGGTTCGCTCCTCCAACTACATTTACACGATCTGACAAAGGAACTTCTGGGTTGGAACTATGACTGTCCAACGGGACGGGACGACATTTAAGCGGGACAGTGGCGGGACGGGACAAAACGGGACGGGACAAACGGGACGAAACGGTCGTCTCATCCCATCCCGCTAACAAACGGGACGGGTTCGTGGGTCTTAAGTGTATTTTTTTTTTAAAAAAACGTCTAGTTTTTTGAAAATTACTGTGGTTTTAAAGTTTACAATGGCTAGATTTTTGACTTATTTAATAAACTTAAATGTTATTATGTTAAAACGAAAATTAGAAAACTAAGTAAAGAATTATAAAATATTAAAACAAAAGACTTGTAATGAAATATTCTAGTAATTGTAAATTTATAATAGAGTTATAATTTATTTAATATAATTTTAAAGTATTAACTATTAAGTAACTAAGACAATTCATAAAAAAAATTCAACGCTTAGAGCCTTTTATTTTATTAATGGAACTTTCAAATCTCAAATACAAATATAATTCTTTTGACGAGCATCTAATCTACGCAACCACCTTCTAGGAAGGGTTCTGTTTGAACTAGGCTTCTTAGTAGCCAATTACAAATTATTATACTAATATTTGTAAGCTCCTATATAGCTTCTTTGTAACTTATCAATAAAATCTCTCGGACATTGTTTTGGAATTGGCAGTGTTGAATGTTGATTGATGTTCTATGAGCTCCATGCCGTCATCGGTCCCAATGCTAAGTATCTCATTGTATTTTTCTTCTTCCCTAGTGTTTAATTTTTCAAAACCAAGATTTCTTCTTTCTACATTAATCCAATCTCTGAATAATACAAAAATCTCTAGGTTGTCCTCTGCTAATGAATGTCTATGATCTCCGATTTGAAATATTGTTGCGCTAAAAGCATTCTCCGGTGCTAAGAGTCAAGTTCATCATCAATAGAGGAATCAAAACATGTTATATCATCAATATCTTCCCATAAGAATTTCTACTCTAGACTTAGAAGTAGAAGGAGCAGTTTCACCACTTGTTGTTTCTATAGATTTATATTTATCAAACATTGATCTAGATTCTAGAATAAGAATATATGTTAGCTTGGAAGTCTTCGAGAGATGGTTGTTCATATTCTTGAATTGCTAAATTTTGATAAATTTTACGAACAAGTCCCTTTGCACCTCTTAATTTTAAATATGGATTAAGTATTGTAGAAATTAAATAAACTTGGGGAATAGAGAAAAAATACTTTTTAAATTTTGCAATCATTTCATTAATGGCCGGTGCATAAGTTGGATCTGTTTTATACTAACCAAATACAACAGAAATTCCACAAATATACCATAAAAACTCGCGGGACAGGCGGGACGAGATGGGACGGGACAGGACGGGACAGGACGGGACGAAATGGGACGGGACAAACGGGACGAAATGGTCGTCCCGTCCCATCCCGTGTCCCGTTTAACATTGGCCCATCCCGTTTAACTTGGGGCGGGACAGGACGGGCCGACCCGTTGGACAGCGTTAGTTGGAACCAACTATTTCAATCTTCTTAGGCTTCCCATCCAACTTCACATTGTTATATCTTTTAAGTGCTTGGAATGCGTCACTTCTTCCGGCAAAAACCACCTCAGCAGCGCCCTAAAAATTAAGATAAGATCAACTTTACAATTAAGGACAAATCTAAAACCATACATATTAGCATCATGAATTCCAACAATGCTGAGTTTAAAACTTTAAATATTGAAAATAAATCTGCTAAACTCATAAGCCGAAGACCAAAGCAACAAACACAGATACCTGAATGTATGCTACACCGACTAGTGACATGTGCTTCTAGATGCTAGACTTAAAGGATAAAATTTTGACATGACACTATTATAACAAGAAAAAAGCTTTAAAATTAATATCAACACATATCTTAAACGGTAGAAAGCAGCACTTTCTCGTAAAACAATAGCAGGCACTTATCAGCAATTTTCAACAGCCCAACTTTGTCAAAATTGCTTGCAATTACGTCCATAATCTATTGACGGCCTTTGAAACACCTTCAAACTCTATTATTAACTAAGATTTAATCGCCTCCTAGGACAGTAGGAGGCGACTCCGACCATTTTCCGGTTGTTACGGGGTTGCACCAAGGGTCTGCGTTTAGCCCTTTCCTATTTGCCCTGGTGATGGATGCCATAACGCATCATATTCAAGGGGAGGTGCCATGGTGCATGCTATTTGCGGATGACATAGTCCTAATTGACGAGACACGACGCGGAGTCAACGAGAGGCTAGAGGTTTGGAGACATGCCCTTGAGTCTAAAGGTTTCAGGCTAAGCAGGACGAAGATGGAATACCTCGAGTGCAAATTTGGGGCCGAGCCGACGAAAGCAGGAGTGGAAGTGAGGCTTGACTCGCAAGTCATCCCTAAGAGGGGTAGTTTCAAGTACCTTGGGTCAGTTATTCAGGGGACCGGGGAGATCGATGAGGATGTCACACATCGTATAGGGGTGGGGTGGATGAAGTGAAGGTTAACAACGGGAGTCTAGTGTGACAAGAAAGTGTCACCGTTACTAAAAGGTAAGTTTTATAGAGCAGTGGTTAGACCTGCTATGTTGTATGAGACCGAGTGTTGGCCGGTTAAAAATTCACACATCCAGAAGATGAAAGTAGCAGAGATGAGGATGCTGAGGTGGATGTGCGGGCATACAAGGATGGACAAGATTAGGAATGAAGACATTCGAGAGAAGGTGGGCGTGGCCCCCATGGAGGACAAGATGCGGGAAGCAAGACTCAGATGGTTCGGGCACATTCAGAGGAGGAGCACTGATGCACCAGTGAGGAGGTGTGAGCGATTGGTTGTGGTGGGCATGAGGAGAGATAGAGGGAGACTTAAGAAGTATTGGGGGAGGTGATCAAGCAGGACATGGCACGACTTAGGATTTCCGAGGTCATGACCCTTGACAGGGAATTGTGGATGTCGAGTATTAAGGTTGTAGGTTAGAGGGTAGTTTGTGAATATTAATACAACGCACTAGAGTGAGACTAACCATTTAGGAGTTAGTTTTAGGATGCTACTGATCAGCTACTGATGCAGCGCTATATCTGTTGGATATTAGTATACCTTACATCCTTTTCTCCATCATTTTCGTATTTCTTATATTTCTTATATTGTTGTTATTTTTATTTTATGTTATGTACTATATGTTTTATTATGAGCCTATTGATAGTACTAATATATTGTCTCTTGTTGCTCTCTTGAGCCGAGGGTCTCCTGGAAACAGCCTCTCTGCCCCTCGGGGTAGGGGTAAAGTCTGCGTACATATTACCCTCCCCAGACCCCACTTGTGGGATTATACTGGGATGTTGTTGTTGTTGTTGTTGTTTAAGTTAATCAGAGAATACATTTTTCTTGGGTCTTCAAATTTCTTGATTTCGATTAGTAAATGTGATTTCATACCATACTTACAAGTTAAAAGCTAAGAACATGGCAACTTCAAAAGATGGCAAAGTCAATTGGCTGTGTGGAGGATGCACTGTAGTCAAATCTTTTTTTACTTAGAATGGTAAATTTGTAAATGGAAGGGCCAAAGTAAGAAAGACACTTACATTAAACAACACAGTTTACATCACCAGCAAATTTGAGTCGTTAAATGAAAAGAAAAAGATCCTCAAGGATTCAGTATATGTTTGACGATTTAGCCTAATACGTCTACGCCAGGATTTCATTATCATTATGCTCACATTCTGGATTCATATCTAACAAGTGACATGAGACTACCCATGCTTAGAAGTCAATAAATAGTTTCCAAAACCAGCTGATGACAGAAAAAAAAGAACAGTGCAGATAACTGATAGTGTCATCACACTGATTGCAAGGTAAATCAGGAAGGGATAATAGAAATAGGAAAATTACCTTTAGTTTTAGATCCTTCCCAGTTGCTTGTGATGGGATCTTAGCGTGCTTGGCACGTACATAAAAAGCCAATATTCCTTCCGTGACAATTAGCCAACTTCCACAGGTTGTGCTATTAGGCGGCACTGCCAAAATGTTGCTTTCTAACAGCGATATGCATCTCACGTAGCACTGCAATCAATACTCCTTCCATGACAACTAGCCAACTTTTAGTTTTAGACGGCACCGCCAAAATTTTACTTTCTAACAGTTATGTGCATCTTATGTAGCACTGCAGTGACTGCATAAAGTGTCCCATATGAAGGTAAGTCATCAAAGTAAGTTCTATAGATCCACAAAATAAGGACTAAACCGAATAACAAACCTGTAAGAAGTGCGATCACCTCTTTTCTAGGAAAAATTCCTATCAAGGAAATTGAGAAAGAGAAGAACTATCAGCAATCTAAGATCTTATAAATCAACAGAAAGAACAGATCACTGTGCTGGCCGCCTTAATGTGATCAAAAGATACATGTGCCAAGAGAGAATTGAGACAAAAGCGCTGCAACACCTCAGCTCTACGTAGATTCAAGTAAATCAAGAAAGTAGCCTTATTCACCTTACTTCTAGATCTGCACCTAGGCTGTGCCCAATTGTTTGTCCATAAGGAGGCAATATCATTTCTAACCTCTTTGTCATTTCGTACAGCTTCTGTAACTTTTCCTCCTCCCCCAGCTGTAAGAGAGACCTCTTCAACATCTGATACACTAGCTCACTCATGTGCCTACCCCTCTTCAACATTTCCTCAGAGCACTCAAATGCTTCTTCAACTCTCCCACGGGAACACAATCCGGTGACCAAAATTTCCAGAGAATGGCAGTGTGGACAGTGCCCTTTATCCATCAGGTAATTCCATAAACTTAAGCCCAGATCAAGTCTGCGGTTCTCACAGAAGAATTTCATCAGCGTCACAACAGTACGTGCCTTAGGCAAGAAATTTTTGTCGATCATCTTTTCGTAAAGATCAATGACACCGCCAACATCTTTTGATCTTATCAATCCCCAGAACATAGTGTGGTAAGTTAAATGGTCAAGCTCAATATTTTTCTCCTCCATCTCATCCATTAAGCCTGCTGCAGATTTAACATCCCTGGATTTGATAAGAGAACTCACAAGGGCATTATAGGCCCCAGTATCTGGTTGCAAATTTCTCTTGTAAATTTCATTGAAAAGTTCTTTTGCTTTAGCTATATTACGAGCAATTCCTGCTCCATGAATCAAAGTTGTTATCGTCTGAACTGTGGGCAAGCAATTTACCCTCTCCATTTCTTCAAATAGTTTCAAAGCATCACCAAGATGACCTTTCTTACAGTAAGCGTCGATTCTTATACCGTGCGTTACGTTATTAGGCTTAAACCCTCTTTTAACCATCTCATGGTAAAATAACTCTACCGCAGTAATATCCCCTGATTCCTTGAATCCCAAAAGCAAGATATTCATTGTCTTTGTATCAGGTGGGAACCTTGAGTGGAGTTTGTTGAATATCGAACGAGCTTCTTTCATCTGCCTCTGCGTGCAAAATGCTCGAAGAAGAATATTGAACTCTTCAGTGCCAAATTTCTTCGCAGGGAATAAATGCTTCTCCATCTTTTCAAACGCTTCAAGGGCATCTTCATAGGATTGATGTTTTGCTATTCTTGATAGCACGATGCTCAATGACTTAAGAGTGAGCAAGGACGGGTGTAGCTGTTGAATTTTCTTCATTAGTTCCCAAACTTTATCAAAATAACGCATTCTTGCTAGTATGTGAAGTGTCTTCTCAAATGCATCTGAGGTTGGACTGTATTCAGAATGGCGGAGGCAGAACTCAAAAAATTCATATGCTTTAAGTCCATTTGCATGTGCTGCAAATAGGCGACCTAGGACATTTTCAACAAACTTGGCAGACAAAACACTCGGAGAGATATGAAGTTTAAGTGTTGGTTGCAATGGCTGAACAGGAAAAGGGTGGTCATTGATGATTCTAGCAATTGTTTCAATGTCATCTTTTGTTTCTGAAACTGAATGTAGCCAACTACTTGACCAAAAGTGATCCTTTAGCTGTCCAACAACTCGAAAAACTTGACCTAATTTATTTATTCGTTTAGAAAGCACGACCACCATTTCAAGTAACAAAGTCAAAGTTCTGCACTTCAATCAATACGAGAAAGCTAACAACAATACCTTATCCTATCTAGATGAGCTGACAGTTGCTTAATACAAAAAATAAATAGCATACGCTATATACACATAATACAAACAGATCAACAAGCAAACTTACAAATCGAAAATCAGCCAAATCAAAAGGTTATTGAATAACGCTAAAACGTGAACTTTCTGCAGTTTCAATAATAATCACCATAAAAACGAGAAAAATCATTACAATCTTACCAAAATCCGTTGATATACACAAAGAACGAGCAAATGTGCGATTTTTTAAGGAGAGAAGAGATTATTAGGGCTTGAGAGTAAATTTTGAAGGTCTTTCTTTAAGAGGCTGGAATGTGGTAGGTAAGCCGTTGCAAAAAGTGCTTTATTAAAATGCGATTATTAGTCGCAATTTGTTAAATGCAACTAATTAAATACGATTATAAGTCGCATATGCCACATGCGATTTATAAGTCGCATATGCCACATGCGATTTATAAGTCGCAATTACCCAAGCCCCTTTTTTGCGTTCGGCCAAAGGTGATATTTTTTTGCTAACTTATTTGGTCAAGCTTTTAGAAGGAAAAAAGTACTTTTGAGTTAGAAGTATAAACATTTTTTAAGAAGAAGAAAAAAAGAGCTCTTGAACAACATTTTTTGGGGAAAACAACAATAACAAACCTAGTGTATTTTCATAAATGGGATTTGGGGAGAGTAACGTATACACAGACCTTACCCCTATCTTATAAAGATAGACATGTTGTTTTCGATAGACCCTCGGCTCAAGGAACAATGTAGATTTTGAAAAATACGTTTGAGAAATACACTTACAAGTATCTTTCAAAAGTTTGGTCAAATACTAATTACTTCTCAAATATATTTTTTAAATTAATTAATAAAATACAAACTGCTTTTTATCAAAAGTACCTTCTAAAAAAAATACTTTTCAAAATAAGCTCATTTTAAAAGCTTGGCCAAACATGTTGTTACTATAGTTGTAGCTCTTGTTTGAGACTGCTAACAGAGTGTGTTTAGGTGTGATTTTTATATTGATCACTAGTGATTAATAATAAATATTAGTTACCAAAAAAAAAAAGGACAATTGATCTATGTCAATTTCATCACAATATTTGCTTGGCTAGCCTTTCAAAAGTAAATGCAGCAATTAAATTAAGCACGAGATAAAACTATTATATAAAAAGATACCATAATGATAAAATATATTATTTAATGATAAGAAATAACAAGATGAGAAAAAGAAGTAAGTTAATAATGAAATTATATCAAATCGATTGTTATATACTTTTTATTATTCGATGAATTTAATGATACAATACAATAAAATTTAAGTAATAATTATAATAAATATTATAGTTAAAATAACAATACCATACGATATAATAGCTAATAACCATCCAAACAAGAACTACTCTATTAGTGGAAAATAATTAAAAAAGATTTGCTAAAAAGAAAAAAAAAAAACACAATCCCCTTTCTTCCCGGGTTTGGGAATTTCATAGGTTTCAACCGTAAGCATATAGCGCGCGCCTCTTCTTGTTCTTCTTCTTCAATTGATCAAAAAATGCGAACCAGAAATAAGGCAAAACTACAGAATCAATCAACTGGTATGTTTCCTAACTCTTCAAAGAAAAAAAAAAACCAAGAATGCATAAAAATTCAATCTTTGATTCTTCTTTTTCACAATTGCAGCTTATTTCTCCTCTTGTTTAATACCCTTTATTGGACTATTTCTTCTTTATTTGCTAGTTGTCTTTAGGATTCAGTTTATTTACTGGTATGTTTTCCTTAACCACACTACATGTTACAAAAAACACAACCTGATTGCATAAAAATTCAATTTTTAGACTTTTTTTCCACACTTTTTTGCCTCTCTCGTCTTTCTTACAACCCCTTTTTAAGGTTCTTTCATGTTTATTTGCTAGTTATCTTTTTTTTTTTTTTTTTTTACTTATGTAACCCTTTATTGGTTTGGGTTATAGCTTGTAGAAAATGTAGTTTAAGTGAAAAGAGGCAGACCATCCTAGGCTTGTTTTTTTATTTTCAATTGATGGTATTTTTCCATGATAAGTAATTTCTCTTTGTCTGCCCCAAGTAGAGTCTTACTCTAAAATGTAACATTCATTTTTGAGAAAGGTAACATATTATTTAATCGTAGCACAAAGGTTGTGCTAAGGCCATAGATACATATATCAAAAACGAGCAAAACCACGACTATCTTCTAACTCCTACTACAGTGATCCTATGATATCTATCATTGAATCTACATCGTGTACAAAATCTTCCTTACACCAAAAGTGAAACAAAAATAAACAGTTCATCTTGATCCTCTGTAAGGAGTTGTGTCCTTCAAAACATCTACTGTTTCTTTCCATCCAAATTGTCCACCATATACATCCCGGGATAGTTTTCCACCACTTTTTTTGTTTGATCAGGTCTCTTGAGAAATTTCAGCAAGCAAGCATCTCCCCTATACTCCTGGGCATGGCCCATGACAGCCCTTTCATGTTCAAAAATAGTTGCCATAAAGCTGTAAGTTGAACTTGCAGTGTATAAATAAATGGCTACTACTTTCGGCCTCATTTCCACACATATAACACCTTAAGCACAATGGCATGCCTCTTCTCATTAGATTGTCTTGTGTTAGACAAGCATCCCTGGCTGCTAACCATACAAAGCATGCTACTTTTGTTGGTATTTTGGCTTGCCATATTGTTTTCCAACTCCATAATTGGGTTTGCTGACCTTGATTGTTGAGCCTTTTGTATGCTGAGTTTACTGTAAAAGAGCCACTCCTATGCCTCGTCCATTTCAACATATCCTCCTCCACTGTAGTCCCCTTGAACTGATCTAGAACATTCAGAAATTCAGTGAATCTAGGTAATTCCCAGTCATTTAGCTCTCTTCTAAAGTTGAATATCCATCCGTGTTGATCCCAACTGTCTTCCATCGTGGCTGCATTATTCAAACTCAAAACTTTCATGTCACTGAAAAGGTCTTTCAGAGGTCCATGTCCTAGCCAGTTATCATTCCAAAAAGATGTTTTCCTTCCATTTCCTACTACAATAGAAACATTCTCCACAAAAAGCGGCCAAATAGCCCTGATTGACCTCTATACACTAACACCATATGTTGTTGTCATTGCTCTAGGTATCCATTGTCCCTCTAATCCATATTTTTCAGTGATGACCTGTCGCCATAGAGTTTGATCTTCCCTGCCAAGCCTCCAAAGCCATTTCATGAGTAGACTTTTATTATGTAGTCTCAAGTTTCTTATGCGTAAGCCCCCAGATTTCTTGTTTTGCGTCAAAACATTCCAGTTTACCAAATGGTAACCTCCCTTCTCTTTATTTCCTTGCCAGATGAAATTCCTTCTCATAACATTGATCATTTTCTCTATTTTTGTAGGAATAGGAAAAAGGGACATCATGTATGTGGGAAGTGCATCTAAGACACTGTTAACAAAGTTACTCTGCCCTTAGGGATATGTACTGGCTTTTCCACTTGGCCAATCTTTTCTCACATCTTTCTAGCACCCCACTCCAAATATCTAACGACTTGTTTTTAGAACCCAATGGCATAGTAGGTTGTTGGAAGAGTTCCAACTGTGCATCGAAGAACACCTGCCAGCCTTTGTATATTAGTTACCTCATTTGCTGGAAAAATAAGGCTTTTCCTCCAATTGACATGTAGCCAGAGACTGCCTAAAAAATTGTTAGAATTAACTTGAGATGTCTTAGCTCATCTTCTTTTGCGTCACAAAATACCAAAGTATCGTCTGCATATAGTAGATGAGTTACCTGCATTCCACCTACAGTACTTGCCACCTTAAAACCAGTCATCCACCTATTGTTATTTGCTACCTTTATCATGTTATTTAGACCTTCCATTGCTATTAGGAACAAAAAAGGGGAGAGAGGGCCACCCTGTCTCAAACCTCTATGTGAAGGGAAGAAACCTTCTGGGGAACCATTGATGAGAACAGAGAAGTTGAGCTTATGCAGAAGAGCATCCATCTAATCCATTTTCTTCCCAAACCCATAGATTTCAGCATTTTGAGAAGAAAAACCCAGCTCACATGATCATATGCTTTCTCAATATCAAGTTTGCAAAGAATTCCAGGAGTCTTCATCTTTAGCCTTGAATCAACACATTCGTTAGCCACTAGTGCTGCATCCATTATCTGTCTCCCCTTTATGAAAGCCATCTGATGCCTATCTACTAGCTTGGAGATCACAGTTTTCAATCTCTTGGTCAAAACCTTAGAAATAATTTTGTACATAGACCCAATTAAGCTAATAGGCCTAAAATCTTTTAACTCTCGAGCTCCGGTCTTCTTTGGTATAAGGGCTATGAATGATGCATTAAAGCTCTTCTCAAAAAACTCCTGTGTATGAAAATTCCTCAAGGTTTGCATAACATCTTCCTTTACAATATCCCAGCAAGAAAGAAAAAAACCCATAGTATATCCGTCATGCCCAGGTGCCTTGTCTGAAGCACATAATTTAACTCCTGCACAAACTTCATCCTCTTCAAATGATCTTTGTAACCACTGCTTCTCACTCTCAGTTATACAAGGACAATCAGCCAAAACAAACTCTGGTCTCCATTCCTCTGTCTCAGTGTAAAGTTTTTGGTAGAAGAATGTAATTTCCCTTTTTAGTCTCTGGATTCTCCACTGTCACACCATTAACTTTCAGCTTCTCAATTGTGTTATTTCTCCTGTGTGCATTTGCCATCCTCTGAAAAATTTTTGTGTTCCTATCCCCTTGCTTGAGCCAAAGAATTCTAGATCTTTGTCTCCAAGCCATCTCCTCATTTTTTGCTATATCTTCCAGCTCCATGAACATGCTGGCCTTCTGCAAAAGCTCATCTTCAGATAGGTTTCTAGTTTCCTGTATAACATCAATTTCTACCATGGAACTTAGAAATTGAGTTTTTCTTACTTCAAAGTTAGCATGATTTGTACCATTCCACTCTTTTAGCTTTCCTTTCAGCATCCTCAATTTGCAGGCCAAAATATAATCAGGTATACCCTGTACCTCAAAAGAAAGCCACTACGTTTTCACCATGTCACTAAACCCTGCCACCCCGAGCCACCAATTCTCGAACTTGAAATAAGACTTATGATTCTCCTATTCTCCACATTCTAACAGTTAGGGAGCATGATCAGAAGAAACTCTGGGTAACAACGTTTGGGAAATATTCTTGAATTCATCATTCCATTCCGTAGAGAATAGGAACTTGTCTATCCTTGAAAAAGATTGCTGATTGTCACCCTTTGCCCAAGTAAAATTCCTCCGATAAGAGGAGGATCCACCATTTCCATGTCATTAATGAAATCAGAGAATTCTCTCATGGATCTTGTTATTCTCCTGCAATTTCTCCTCTCATTTACAAATCTAGTTGTGTTAAAATCTTCGCATCTTACCCAGGGACCATCAAAAAGTCCCCTAGTATCTGCAATTTCCATCCACATAAGTTGTCTTTCCACCCTGTTGCATGGTGCATATACCCTGTGAGATGCCATGAGAACTCATCTGTCACCGAGCTGAATCTACAAGTAATTGTGGATATTCCAGTGGTGATCACCTCTCCTCTCCATACTCTATTATCCCATAAAATAATAATTCCCCCACTTCTCCCATTTGATTGCAAGCAGCCAAACTCTACCCTTCTATTTGTCCATATTTGCTTGACTAATGGTTCAATATTTCCCTGTAACTTAGTTTCTTGAAAGCAGTAAATGTCTGCTTTCCACCTTTGTATCAAACTGTTCACTAACCTTCTCTTTTCCCTATTATTCAGTCCCCAAACATTCACGAGATAATTTTTATCTTCATGGTTCACCTTTGGAAATTGACCTCCCCCTTGCTCTTTTCCCCTCATCTTTATACATCACATTGAAAACCAATTTTTCTACTTCTTTTGCCCCCTTTTGTTTTGGAGTACCAAAGTTGGCAGTAGGAGTTTCTGTCATCTCCTCCTTCCTTCTGGCGTCTAGTTTCATAAAAAGAGATGGGGCCTCCCCTTCACAACCTTTGAACATTGCCCCATATTCCTTGCTCAGTCTCAATACATTCCTATGTGCCCATAAAGTTGCCTCCATTTCGGCTTCTTGGAATTGAACTTGAATTGGGTCAACATCTTCTATCTCCCTTGTATCTGCACCTCTATATTGAATTAGCTGTTGTTGATTTTGATTCTGATTATCAAGCATCAGAACCTCCCCCTCAATTTCCCCCTTTTGTGTGTCATGAATCGTGTGACTTCCATCATCTTCCAATTGAGATAATAACTATTGAGCAGCTGCTGATTTTTCATTTTGCTCTATCAAGTACACCTCTCTGTATGTTTACATGCTTCTATCTCAAGGAATAGAAAGTCTGGTCGCTCTATTTGCTTGGGTGAATTAATATCCCTATTCAGTTCCTCACTTATGACATCGGGCCCACAGTTTAGAAGTGCATAAGCTTGCTAGATTGGCCCCACGGCTGTCCATAATAGAACTCGGGCTTTTTGCATCAGCCAATTTTCTAGAATCTGCATCTTTTATTTTTTGTAAAAACTTTGGCTTCTCGTGAGCTTGGCCCGCCTTAGTATTTTCCTTAATCTCATTAGAACAATTCCCGCGCTCGATGGCACGTGGGCTACCACTATCAATTGTTGAATTAAATGGCCCTTTTACTGCGCACTGGTGCCTAGATCCCTCTTTTTTGAAAATAGGGCTTGTATCTATATCATCACAGAACTTAGGACGTACTTCCACTCCTGTATCTTCTTGAAGAACTTTCACGGTCGTCGGAATTTCACTCCACAATTGTAAGGAAAAAAAGCATTCCTCCTTCTTCTACTTCTACGACTCTAGGGATCTTTTCAGCCGGTCCCTTAACTTTGATACGAGCCCACCTCATGTGATTTCGCAACTGCGTCTCTTCCTCCGTCTCAATCCAGCCACCACATTTTTCTCCGATAGCTTTCATGATTTCTGGTGACCATAGATGTAACGGGAGTCCAAGAATCCTCACCCAAATCCAGTTGAATTTTGTTTCAGAAGGATAACAAGCTGCTGTCGGGGACCACCAGCTCAGCAATAGAGTAGCATTCTTCCATCTCCAGGTTTCCTCCATAGTCTGCTCTGCCATCCTTCTGGTGGGGAATTCGAAAGAAATTGTAGTCCATTCAGTTCATAGACTCCAACAACATTGCTCCACTTGTTGTTTACCCATCTCCGAACCTCTGTGCGTGAGGGGATTAAATCTAGTTCTCTCGAGAACTTGCCGACGATGCACCTGTTCAAAAGCCTTTTGTCCGTTGGCATTGAAGCAACGATTTTGATAGGGCTGCTTTCTGGTGGAATTAACCCGATGTTGGCATTCGATTCTGACCATTTGTTTGAACGTAGGGTATGAGCAAAATCATTATGTAATTTTGGAACCTCTGTTGCTCTTGTAAAGTGAAAGTTTCTGTGAATGAACCTTTCTATTTTAGAGGCTATCTCTCCCCACCCTGCATTTAATTCAACTTCAGGTAGAATAATAACTGCTCTGCTTTCCCCACGTACAGATACAATACTAATAAATCTCCCGTAATTGTTGTGTTTCTGTGAGCAATAAAAGTTGAATAAATGGTCCCTGGTCCTCCACCTATTTGATACCTTACCCCTTCTTTCAGAAGCTTTATGCAGTAAATTACACAACCACAAGAGAATTTTTCTGCTGAAAGTCCTTCTTCTCATCAGGTTTCTTGTGCGCTCAACCCATTCAAACCACGTTTCTCCATCCATATGCTTTTCAGTTATATCATAAGATTTGCCCCCCGCTGTAAAATATATTGTATTCTCCATAGTGAGGCTGAAAAAGGCTTACTGAAGAAAAGAATTTGGAGTCTGGCCGGAAAAATCCTCACCGGCGCGAGGAAAAGTAAAAGTGGTCGGAAGTTGGAGGTCGTTGTATGGGAGTGGTCGGACCAGCCTCGCGAAAAGGCTGTATGAAGGAAAAAAATCAGAGATCTGGCCTGGATTTGAGCCACGCGTCGGCGCGTGGATGAGGGCTCGCCGGAGCTCCGGCGCGTGTGGCAGCGCGTGAGCCGGTGAAATTTCTGGGGAAGTGGCGCGGCAGGCTTGTCTCTCGGTTGGTGGTGTTGAAATACTAAGATTCATGATTTTCATGCACCTCGGGAAGAGTGCCTGAGAGCATCCTTATTCAACTGGGAAGAGTGCCTGAGTTTCTTTCTAAAATGTAACATTCATGAAACTTTTCAAATGAGAAGGGTAGTCTTGGTGTAATTGGTAAAATTGCTGCCATGTGACTGGGAGGTCAGGGATTCAAGCCGGGAAAGCAACCTCTTTCAGAAATGCAGGGTAAGGCTGTGTACAATAGACCCTTGTGGTTCGGCCCTTCCCCATACCCCGCACATAGCGGGAGCTTAGTGCACCGGGCTGCCCCATGAAACTTTTCAAATGGCTAGTGATTGTTGAACACCGGAGAATATCAATATGGTTATAGATGGACTTTTGTTGTGTGGTAGTTAATTAGCTTCATTACAGTAATGCAATGAGGTTATGTTAATTTTTGTTTTCCATTTTGGACAGCAAATGAAGACTCTGTGAAGAACTATGGTGAGATGAAGAGCCGAAGCGGCTGCAAAGATAGAGCCAGTGACAATGGTTTGTTATGTTGCAATCATTCATTATTAATATCAACTTTAAGAACTCTTGATAAGTATTTTAAACATGCATTTACAATAACAGTAGAGTTTTGAGTTCTTGAGGGTCGAAACTACAGTAAGAATAACATGCTTGATTTCAGAAACTCTTGCAAACATATCTCGAGGTGCAGTGGGAAAACTTTTGAAACGAGTCAACAAGTCACGCAGCTCTCGGGGTCCAAAAACAGATGATAGTTACCTATGCAAACAAGATTCTACGGGGAAGGTTTGTTTCTTTCTTGCGCTATCGCTTCAGTTAGGCAATGTAGAGTGAAACACTTCCTTCAGCAAGAAGTATTTAACCCTTTTTGTTCGTAATGCTAAAAAATCATATATGTTTTTCCACGTCTTAGTGTTGATGATTTAGGCATGAAATGCATTTGAAAAATGTATTTTCTTAGTTGTTCTTTGTTTATATGTATAGCCAGAGAACAGATCAAGGGAGACAGAAAAGCATCTTACTGGCACTACAGTTGCAAGGGCTACATTAGATGCTGAATGTTGCACTAGAGATGTGTTACCAAATGTGCCATTGGAAGTGGAAAATGAAGGTGCAGATGTTCAGTATCAGAGGATCGAGAGGGAAGATGAACTTGATGGTATTGATTGGGAAGACGGTTCAGTTCATACTTTGAAGTCCGAAAGCAATATTAATGAAGATACAATCAATGGTGTGACTGTTGAGTTTGATGCTCTGCCTGATTCTAGTAAACAGAAAACAGTACGCCGAGCAACTGCAGAAGAAAAGGTGGTTTGAATATCACAGAGAAATATGAATGCCATGATCTAACAGTTTAGGCCCTTGTCGGACGTGCATCAATTATACTTTTCCCCCCTTAAATTGCAGGAATTGGCTGAGGTTGTGCATAAGGTTAACTTGCTTTGTTTACTAGCGAGGGGCAGGTTGGTAGATACTGCTTGCAATGATCCTCTTATCCAGGTTCTTTCTTATTCCTGTAGCATGATATTCTTCCCCAAATTGTCATCGATATTAGCATGTAAAATGTGGATGTGCTAAACCTCCTATCAACTATCTTATTGGATTGTTGTTTATTAACAAACTGAATGCACCCCTACCTACCCAGGCTCCAAGATAAAGAAATAGAAGATAAAGAGAACAGGAAAGGTTATTCCAGCTTTGGGGAATTGAGGAATTCTTGGTTAAGCAGCAGTATAATTCTCTATTAGGCAACTCGATATAGAGGGGATGGGGAAAATAATGAAACAGAAACGAGGGAGTGAGATGACGTTACTTTTTAGAAGTCGTGTCCGAAATTTTTTTTCACAAGTTTCTGAAATCATGGAGATTAGAATACACACACGTATTTTAAACTTAGAGAGACTTATGTTAGTTTTGGGGAGTATTTGAATGGGTGAGAAAATTAGAAATATGTGGAAAATTGTAGGAAAATCCTATTTGATCTCCAACTAGATTTGTCATCCTTCACCTTTGTTGCTGACTTGCTGTTATGGTTGTGATATGTGTTAAACTTCAAGTTTTGGAAATTTAAAATCTCTATATGACTCTTACTCAAAAAAAAAAAAGAAGAAGAATCTCTATATGATTCTCCAGCACATGATCATTGAAGACTTTATAGCTATAGATACATAGTCTTAGATAATTCCAGCTCTAATTATGTGTTTTTTTTGGGTATCTCGTTTATTTATGAAATTAAAATTTGACTTAACATGACTTTTCAGAAAAAAAAAAAAACATTGATCTTTGACTTAGCATGCTTTAGCCTCTTCTGTGTGCATGATATGGAAATGCTGGTGAATTTTTGGCCTTTTAAAGCATTCCCTCCAAGTACTGATACTTATGGGAGGAAAATAGTAAGATAGATTTTACTTATTTTGACAGGCTTCTTTACTTTCGCTGCTGCCAGCACATCTGTTGAAGTTAACAGATGTTCCAGAACTTACTGCAAAGGCTCTAACTCCTCTTGTCAGTTGGGTATGTGTTTTATGTTATCATCATAACTGCCCTTTGATATTACAAGTTTTGTTCCTTTATTTCACCTTTTACCACTGGTTGCAGTTCCACAGTCATTTCCGTGTTAGAGGTGCAAGTGATACAGAGAAGTCATTTCATTCAGCTTTGGCATCAACTCTTGAGTCTCAGGAAGGGACCTCAGAAGAAGTATGTTTTTGCATTATAAGTGTTTTCTCGTTTTCCTGTCCTTAGCCTAGCTTTTTCATAACATCATGTCTTTAAAAAAAAAAATTCCTTCAGATCTGATGTAATATCAGGGTTAATTGCAAAACTTTGGAACTTACCAATTTAAAAGCATAGTTAGAGGCTGTGCAGGCTTTTATGTCTTGATAGAAGAAACAGTGTTTAGTATATTGCCCATTGATCTGAGAAACATCCCTTTTTGTTTTTCATTATTACAGGTTGCTGCATTGTCTGTAGCACTGTTTAGGGCTTTGAATCTTACGACCAGGTAAGCTGCAATATTCCCTTTAAACTATGAAGTAAATTGTGCATAGCATTTAAACTCCAAAACTGTCTCCAGTCAGTTGAAGTATTGTTATTCCTTGTCTTCCCCAGTTGTATTAAGTGATTTTTGTTTCTCTTTTTCCCCACATATTTTTGGTTAGTTGCTAGAGCTATTGGATGGTGATGTTAACACATTTAGCAGTGAACTGTCTATTCTTGGAGTAAGGAAGTGCGTAAATATAACCTAGCTAAGTGCTGACAATTCAAATTCCCTGTGGCTTTTGACACATGTGGAAGTCCTTTTCTGCGCCACTTTTATTTTGGTAACAAGCGGCATGAGCTGGGAAGTTAGGTGACAATCTTGCACCGGAAACTTCCCTTTTCTACAGTTCCTTTAATGCATTTCGAACATGAAAACCCCCTGGTGACATACCAAAAAGGACAATCTAAGCTGCTTATTTTTTCTATGCTCAATCTTGCAAGCTTTGGGAACGCCCCAAAGCTTGCAAGTTTTTTATCTCATGAGAAATTACCTTAAAGATATGACGACATTCATTGCAGGTTCGTATCAATCTTGGATGTGGCTTCCTTGAAGCCTGAAATTGAGAAACTATATCCCTCTGGTCAATCCCCTAGCAAGGCTGGTAGCGGGATATTTAACTCTTCGACATTGATGGTGGCTGCACCAAAGTATTCTCCTCTCTCTCCTGCTAAATCTTTGGCTGATGGCAAGCATTACAATGACAAGTCTAGAGCAACTATTACAGATAAGTCTAATAAAAGAATGTCGCCATCAACATCAGATGCTCAGCGTGATGCTAATGATGAATGTATTATGAAGAGTGAGCGTCCAAAGAGAAAAGGGGATCTTGAATTTGAGATGCAGTTGGAAATGGCTCTTTCTTCCACCGCAGTTGAAATTGTTAGGAACACTATGGTCTCAGAACTGGCGGATGTGCAAAGTACTTCATCAAATGTATCACCATTCAAAAAGAAGAAAATTAAAGCAGAAGAGTGTTCGACTTCCTCTCATGGAATATCAACTGCTGTTGGATCTAGGAAAGTAGGGGCGCCTCTATACTGGGCAGAGGTCTATTGCAGTGGTGAGAATCTGACGGGGAAATGGGTGCATGTTGATGTTGTAAATGCAATTACCGATGGAGAGCAAAATGTGGAAGCTGCAGCTGCTGCATGCAAATTGCATTTACGATATGTTGTTGCTTTTGCTGGAAATGGAGCTAAAGATGTTACACGCAGGTTTCAATTTCTTGCTGCTTTGGTGTTCCAAATTTCATTGGCTTCTGTAGTTTCTCTTAGATTTGGTTTTGTTAATCATTGTTTTATATATAATCTTAGTCATGTTATCTGCAGCATGATGCTCCTCTTCATGCATTTATAATTTAAATTTCTAGATTTGACCTAATGTCTATGTTTTGTCCATCTTGATTTACTCCATGGTCTTATTACTATAAAATTACTTTTGTCATACCATCATAGTTTCACAGGCAGAATCTTAAAGAGTTGTTTCTTTCCCCTGTCATTTCCCCCTCATTTTATCCCTTCCCTACATAAACGACGTGCAAGCCATGAGGTCTGTGGTTTATAATTTGTTGCTCAATCATCATTGTCCTCATCATTTTGTTTATGATTCTAATTAGGACAAGTACACGTATTATTATTATTATTATTATCATCATTGTCAGTTCTAATGGTTGTCATGATTATTTATATATTTATGTATTTATTTTGTTCCAGTTTTATACTGAGATAGCACTTCAGTCGCATAAAGTAGTTAATGATTAAGCAAAATAATGAGGAATATTTTGGCGAAATTCTAGGGAAAGAAAAATAGGGCATCTAGGTTTCTGCTGCTGAACCTATACTCTTCCATTACCATCGTAGGTATTAAAAAAGAAGTGCGTGCCTCCTCACCACAGCAAAATTTGGTAATCAATTCAGAAGCTTTTAAATAAATTGGAAGAGTTGACTTATAAGAAACAACAATGACAACTATGCCTCAGTCCCAAACAGTAGGGGTCGGCAATTGACCTTTAAATCACTTTTAAAAAAGGGAGATTCTGTAAGAATTAAACTACATTGGTGGATGCATCTGTGTAATATGTCTTTCATTTTCTTGTCAGGTACTGTACAAAGTGGTACAAGATAGCATCTGAACGAGTCAACTCAATTTGGTGGGATGCAGTATTGGCACCATTAAAGGAGTTGGAGTCCGTGGCGACCAGTGATGTTGTTCATTTGAGACGGGAAACTTCTGATGAAAGCAAGAAAAGAGAAGTAGCACAATCAACAGGTATGCTGGATCTGCATGAACATAGCGAGAAAAATTGTGCAGAATTCTCAACAAGGAATTCTTTTACAGCAACCAGGAGCTCTCTCGAAGATATGGAGTTGGAAACTAGGGCACTGACTGAACCTCTTCCAACAAATCAACAGGTATAACAAACACAAATATTCACTAAAATTTGACTACGTTGCACTGATAGATTTGTTTTGAACTAATTTGCTCTGCAGGCTTACAGAAACCATCGGTTATACATAATTGAAAGATGGCTTAACAAGTATCAGATTCTTTACCCCAAAGGACCTGTATTAGGTTTTTGTTCTGGTCATCCAGTATACCCACGATCCTGTGTACAAACACTCAAAAGAAAGGAAAAATGGTTTCGTGAGGGGCTCCAAGTGAAAGCTAACGAGATCCCTGCAAAGGTTTTTGTCTACACATAAATCTTTTATTCACCTGCAATATGATTTTTGATTGTCCACAACTCTGCAAGTACCTTAATCTGCTTTGTTTTTACGGTCAGGTTCTGAAGCATTCTGGAAAGCAGAACAAAGAACAGGATGTTAAAGATGATGATTATGGCGAGGAAGATTGTGGAGGAACTGTTGCCCTCTATGGACAGTGGCAAACTGAACCACTGTTTCTTCCTCCTGCAGTAAATGGCATTGTACCTAAGGTGAAGCCTTCCAAGTGATAGAACTGTTGAGAAAGTTGATATTCATTTGGGATTGGACATTTTATGCTAATTTATAAGCATTATACTTCACGAGTGCACGCTTTAATAGGAATAGGTTATGAGTTGTTTTATGGCAGAAACAATGAGAGAATAGAGGACACAAAGGTTTTCTGATTGGGTGAGAGTAAGAAAGAAAGTAGGAGGTTGAATGGATTTTGCTTAGCACATTCTTTGACATGTTCCACGCCCATTATGTTTTGGTTTTAGGTTATTCTGGTGCTAAGTTACAAAAGTAGCTAATTGGGTTAATGATTTTACCTATTTCTTTTGAAGAAGGGACAGGGAGTAGCGGAAGGGTACATGCATATTCATGTTCCACCTTTAAAGCTTTGGTTGGAGAAGGGAAACAGAAATAATCTTTCTGCACTTGTTTGTCTTGGTGTAAAGTGAGTGATGCCGATGCCGACAATCGTGTTTCAGTTTTTACTGTCCTTTTTTTGGGGTAGGGTGAGCGGCATCTCTGAGTCCTGTCTTTTCCTTCTGACCTTCATGACATTTGCTGCAAGCAGTGGTTTTTGGTGATAGCAAAAGTAGTACAATTTTGTTCAGATGTGTGTGTTGGTGGGTATTGCACATTTGGCTAGGGCACGGCAACAAAATAAGATTAATATTTGTTTGGGCCGTGCTTAGGATAGAGTATTTACAGTTTTTTCCCATCCGAGAATCTTCATCTGCTCTAAGTGGGTGCAAGCTAGAGTCTTATGTTAGCTTAGTTGTTCAAAAGATTGTCTCTTTGCCCTTTGCATCTTCATCTTTTCAAAAGCCCAAATCTGCATTAGTCCTATTTCGGGTTCAAAGCCTCTTCACTAAAGACCTTTTTTATCCTTTCACAACATGATGTAAAGCTATGGATTTCTTTTGACTATAGCGTATAAACCTTGTTTTATCCATCTGGTTTATGAATCTCTCATATGGGCAATTTTCATTTTTCTGTCTTCTCCTTCTGTTTAAAAATATTTCTTTTGATATAAAGAGTTAGAGACAGAGGCATGTGCCTTATTCGAGTCGGACAGATTTAATGTCTGTCGTAGCTTCCATTGTCATCATTCCCTCTTCCTTTGCATTTCTCTCCCAACTGAGGTAATTTCTTTTTTCCCCTTACTTCTTGACCTTAATAAACATGATGAGAAACAACTTCAGGATCTACATGGATAAGTCATCATGCCGTATAAGAGAACAGATTTTGAAGAATTTCAATATTTTGTGTATATTTAAAGGAAATTTGTTAGCAACCTTAAAGTGTGTGTAATCAGTCCAAATTGTACATTTGCAATTTGAAACTTTGAAATCTCTTCTGCTAGAATGTTCAGTTAAACAGCTCTTAGTTGCATGTTATCTACATATGAAGAGTCGAAAAGTACAAGGGTTCAATCTGGAGAATAAGCTGTTCTGTTAAATTTTCCTCTTCAACTACACTCATTGACAACCTTCAACTTTTGGTTCTGGTTCATTTGTTGGCTTCTTGAGATAGTTTCATCGAGCAGTTGCTCAAGAATGTTATCAGTCCCTGTTCACACATTAGACATGCTACATTTATACATACACCGTTTTGCTTCTTTTCCTTTGTGTAGCAGATGGAATAATTGGTTACTAGATTTATCTCCTCAATATTTTGGTTTATTGGCCGATCTTGTCTCTATGGATGGTTTTGGCTAGGAAGTGACAGTTGGTATGTGGATTTTTTTCTAGAATGGGCGTGGTCAAGTGGATGTCTGGTCCGAGAAGTGCCTTCCACCGGGTACAGTCCACTTGAGATTGCCAAGGTTGGTTCCTGTTGCTAAAAGGCTAGAAATTGATTTTGCACCTGCTATGGTTGGATTTGAATTCCGGAATGGTCGATCTCTACCTGTATATGAGGGGATTGTGGTGTGTACGGAGTTCAAGGATGCAATTCTCGAGGTAAATAATTGCATAACTGGAATAAATTTCATTGCTTGCTTACATATTTTTGACGTCCTTTGTAATGGGGGACCAATCATGTTCTGGTAACTTCGCATTCTTCACCTCTTCTGAGTCCTCATTGTAAAATTGGTCATACTTAAGAAAGTACCTGGAATACTTATCCCGTATTGCAATCAGATAAATGATGCCAATTTTAGGTTGGCGGCTTTGCAAATTTAAGGAGGAAGGCAGAACGGAAAAATGAATGTAGGTGCTTTATGTTTCTTTGCAAGTATTTATCGCTTGTACCAAATGCTTTGAACAATCGTATTCTAGCACATTAGGTCACGGGTTTGAGCCTTGGAAGCATCTACTAATGCTTGCATTAAGGTAGGCTGACTATATCACACCCCTTAGGGTGTGGCCCTTCCTCGCAACATGCGTGAATGCGGATGCTTTGGGAAAATGCGGGATGCTTTGTGCACCGGGCTGCCTAAAAAAAAAGGTGTTCCAGCACATTCTTTATTCGTGTTTTGGTGTACATGGAGGTCAAAGTTCCTCGTGTCTCACTTTACTAGACGTATAGGACACCAACATATTTCTAATGTCTTCTCCTTTTCTTTTCAAGTTCTTGGTTGGTGGCGAAAGATAGAGAATAAAACAAATGTATGATAGGATCGCTCTTTTGTCCCTAGTGTGCAACAGTCAGTAGAGCTTATGGTTGGACTACCTTTCTTTTTTAGTACGGAACTGTACTTTGGGAAAATTCGATTTTATAAAAATATTTATTGCGTCTCTAATTCGTATTCTTTCCTCCCCATGCATGTTCAATATTTTCTTATCTTTGTTTATGCGGGTCTCCATGTCCATGCCAACTAAGTTTTCAATAAGGCCTATTTGACATAAATTTACCAAATAGACTTCTCTGAAGTTTTGGCGCGCGCGCACACACACACACTTGTCTCTGAAGTGCTTGAACGTTTTCTTTCTAACGCTATCAAACAATTCCAATTATTACTGTATTTGAAGCCATCCGGCAGAACTAATGTTGAATTTGTTGAGATGTTATCAGACATATGCAGAAGAAGAGGAGAGACGACAGGCCAAAGAGAGGAAGAGGTCCGAAGCTGAAGCTCTTTCTAGGTGGTATCAACTTCTTGCATCACTTATTACCCGACAGAGGCTACACAATTGCTACGTGGACGGGGCATCCTCACAATCAGCTGTCAATTTTGCAACATCCAATGATAAATCCTCCCTACTAGCTCGTGACGCTGAGGATACAAAAAAGACTCCTGAATACCAGCAAGAAAAATCTGAGATTGCGCAATCTGATAGTCCACCAACTGTGCTTGCAGAAGACCATGCGCACGTATTCGTAGTAGAAGATCAGACTGTTGATGAAGAAAGTTCAACAAGGACAAAACGTTGTCGTTGTGGGTTTTCGGTTCAATATGAGGAGCTGTAGAACTTCTGAATCTCTCTATTTCATCTCGTGCAAATCGCGTTGTGAGTAGAGGTTGATGTAAAATACTAATGTATGTATCATCAGAACATGACTTCTATGCTTATTTATTGCTTAGGGTGCCTATCCAAATTAAGAAAATGTCTAGTTTTCATCCTTTCTATTAGCTTTTCATCACCAGTTTCATCTGGCTTTTGTATCAAGCTTTATGTGTCTGCTGTAGTTCTGTAAATTGTGCTCTAGTTATCCTTTGGAAGTACACTATCCTGAAACAATTCAGCAGTTTGTATTTCCTATATTTACAGATGGTCCTACTCTCGAAGACAGTGCATATGCATTATTTGAGCGAAAATAGTATGGGCTAGCCAGTTTTCGGATTGATAGTTGAAAAATAGCTAGCATTTGTAGAGTCATTAAAAAATAGCTACTATTTTAGCTGAAACACAGAAAGTTCTAGCATAATATACTGGATTATGGAGCTTCTGCGTATAAATTTTGTAGCATATTATGTTGGAACTTCAGCACGTTATGCTGAAATTTTGTGTAAAAAAATTCAAACTCTAACATATTATGCTAGAATTTTTCCGGAATTTTAATGGTGTTTTTGCTTAGATTTTATCTTTACACAAAAAAGTGGCTAAATGTAGATTTTTTTTGAAATTGTGGCTATTTTTCCGTTACCAATTGTAAATTAGGCTATTTTTTTCCTATTATTTAAATGGTTTTTGCTCGTAGTGGTTGACTTTTTTCCAAGTATATTCAAACGCGATTTCAACTTTCAAAAACTCTTTTTCGATTTCAGTTTCAATTACTCATTTTTTTCAACTTCAGCCAAATGTTGTCCTTTTTTCATATCAGGCAGGATAAAATAAGAGAGACTTGGTTAAATACATTTTATATTCTTTTTTTTTATACCAAAATTGACCTTATGTGACCATTGGGATTGATTTATCCAAGAAAAGATTGAGAACTAAGTAGTAAGGGTGAAAAAGATGGAATGGCTTTGTGGTCCTTTACTTTTACCACAATAACCATGACAAGATTCTACAACTATACTAAAAGGAAACTTCGATAAAGGAGGAGGGTGAAGTAGACTGATGACTGTTGTAAGACTACTCAATAAATAATGAATATAGGCTTTGTTCACCTAGGCACGCATGAGCCTACACGGAGCGACATGGTCAGTGATGATTCATAACCGATCCCAACTGACTTGAAATAGAGTAGTGGTAGCTATTGTTGTTGTATACTCGTTCTTCCAAATTGTTGTCGAGAACCATGTTCTAAGTATATTGTGAGTCTGATTCTACCTTCAAAGGTTTCTTTTTAATAGTATACATTGTACAACTTTAGGAAAAAAACAGAAGAAATTGGAAGGAACACTTTATATTCTGATATTTTTTCTTCAAACTGACCCCACTCTCACAAATAATACATACAATACTTAAGCATGAGAGTAGTAAATTGCATATATATTTTTTTGAACATTACCCGTATGATTCAGTTCACCCATCTTTTTTCCATGGCTCTATGGTATTCTACAAAAAGGGCAGCCCAATGCACTAAGCTCCCGCTATGTACGGGGTTCAATTTGGAGAAGGGTCGAATCACAAGGATCTATTGTATGTTGCCTTACCCTGCATTTCTACAGGAGGCTGTTTCTTCTGCATGGCATTCTACAGAGAAATAAAAATGGTCCCAATTGTCCTTTAGATATACTCATGAGCGTTATTGATCTTTTAAGTTTGCCAAAAGAGAGCATATTAAACTCCGCCAATTATTTAACAAACTCTGATTATTCGATTTCAAGGGAAGTGTGAAAAAAAAGAAGAGAGAACTTAGCGAGAACTTGTATGTGGAGCTTCTTTTTTTCTTTAAAAAAAAAAAATAATAATTTATACAAATATATTAGTAACTAAGCACCCTGTCTAAGTAGCAATTTTTAAATTAAGAATAATTGAGCACCCACGGTCTAAAAATTCTAGTTCCGCTATTGCTACATAAGCGGCTAAATGAAGCCCAGTCTTGATTTGTCAAACCTCAACCCCCTTATTAGCTTCAAATAAAATGAGTGGTCCTGTAACAAACTAAGGGTAGCCGACTCTATTTCAATAGAACTGATCGATTATATTGAACATTAAACTGGAACTACAAAGCAAACACTAACTAAAGCAGGGAAGATTGCAACAGAACTAAGAAGAAAGGGGATGAGAAAGACTGATACTGAATTGGGGATGGGAAGATACCAGAAATGCCTTTGCACATAATTCACGATCGCCTACGGATAGTGTTACCATATACTATTTAACGAATACAAAGTGCCCTCAGCCTGGATACCAGAGTAACCTTTGTGAAGGCCTGGCCCAATTGCTTCTTCTCGGCCCAATATTAATTTGTGTGACATCCTTGTCAGTATCCATATTGGGCTAGGCTAAATTATTCATAACAGGTCCAACCCCATATCTTAACGTACAAATGTACCCTTAATACAGCCTTTGCTAGTTATGCAATTCTAGCTTAATACAGTACTCCTGGTGCTTCTAGAGGAGTTAGTATTATTTTACCACAGAAGGATGTGGTGCAGCACGTGAAGCTGCTCTTCCCTTGACTAAAGGTCTCGGATCGAGTCCTAGGTATGGAAAAATCCTTAGTAGGAAACGTTTCCCCCCAAGTGGGGCCATACGCGATGCGAATCCGAATATAATTGGATTTTGAGTATCAGCTACCGGGTGAAAAACCAAAAAAAAAAAGTTAGTAGTAGTATTATTTTTGGACCAACTGTTAAAAAATCAAGATTCCAAAACCAAGTGGGACCTCAAGCATCTTGGACAAAGACATTACTAATTCATAGTAGGAAAGTTGGAAGATAAAGAGATAATGTGTTGGACAGAGACTATCTAGTTTTGTAGTACATATGATGTTTTTGGTTCACAAAACATGTCACAAATTCACTTTCCAACTGTCTCCATTTATATATCATCCCCTTATCTCCTTTCTTTCACCTTCACCTCCATCACATGCTCACTTTACCAGTCACCATCAAACACTGCAATTTAATTTTTTCCTCAAAATAAGGTTCACTTGTACATTTTTTCATGACAACATACTATTCCCTCAACCTAATATTAGGTAAACCAACAACAACAACCACACAATATAATTATACAAGTAGGGTTTGGAAAGGGTAATGTATACGCAGATCTTATCCCTATCTGTGGTAGAGCGGCTAATATTAGGTAAACTAAGAATAAGAATGAGTCTAGTTCTACTGCCATGTTATAAAAAGGAAAAACTTATCCGGACAACAGCAGTTCATCCCTTAAGCAATGCAGGACACTTTAACAATTGTAGTAAGACATTTGAATGGCAGAAAATCAGTTGAAGAGAAAATGCACTCCGAATAACATATATACACGAGACTGAAATCCAGTATAATTTTACAAGTGGGGTCTGGGGAGGATAGAGTGTATGCAGACGTTACCCCTACCTTGTCAGGGTAGAGAGACTGTTTCTTGTAGACTCTCGGCTCAAGAAGCATTAAACAAGTTCATCCTCTTCTAACAATCTACATATTGCACAGATACAAGAACTACAAATCACCCACTACCTAAAT
This sequence comes from Nicotiana tabacum, assembly GCF_000715075.1. NCBI lineage: Eukaryota > Viridiplantae > Streptophyta > Magnoliopsida > Solanales > Solanaceae > Nicotiana > Nicotiana tabacum. The sequence goes on along the minus strand of NC_134092.1, from coordinate 130,163,658 downwards.
AAGAAGAATAAAGACAACACAACAAAGTCCAATGAGCTAAGATTCCATTTTGTGCTGGCTGTGGCTTAACCTTCCTATCTACTACATGAATCTTGAAATAGCAAGTACACAATCTTCTAACAGTCTACATTGCATTGCATAGCTACAAGTTATATTGTACGGACTCTCCAAAATATTGTCGCACCTGTATTGGATCCCCAAAAATACACTACTTTTAGAGGATCTGACATGCACAGACAACATTTTCAGTCTTAGCAAATAGGCTACAAGAACAATACACAACTCACTGCAATTAAAACACTAGTTAACCAAGAAAAACTTCAGACTTAAAACAGTCATAAGATAGAGTCATCACCATCAACAAAGCCCACAAATTTTCAGCTTCATTCTAACACCATTCTGTGCTGGCTATAGCTTAACCATCCTATCTGCTATGAATCTTGAAACAACAAGCATTAAACAAGTACACCCTCATCTAAAATTCTACATTGCACAGCTACAGGAACTACACACAACTCATTCCAAATACAACATCAACCAAGAAAAACTTAAGACATAACACAGTAATAAGAGTCATCACCATCAACAAAGTCCACATATTTTCAGCTTCACTCAACACCATTTTGTGATCCGGCCCTTCCTCGGACCCCGCACATAGCGGGAGCTTCCCGCTATAGTGCGCCAGGCTGTACTTTACTCAACACCATTTTGTGCTGATTGTAGCTTAACTTTCCTAGGCCTACCTCTAGGCCTTCCAGTTTTAGAAACAGGATTAGCTAAGTTAATAGGAGCAACTGCTGGTTTTAATTTCTTGGGAGTAGGTGGTGCATTAGGATCTTTCTTTGGTCTACCTCTTGGTTTTGGAGCTGCAATTTCTGTATCTTGTGGCAATGTAGTTTTAGGCTTTGGTGGTCTTCCACGGCCACGTTTAGGAGGTACATTTGGACCAGGCTTAATGTAATTGTTTTTGAGAAAAATAAGTTCACCAGTTTGTTTCATTCTATCCAAATGGTAAGTTAGCAACTTTGAGTGAGTATCATTCAAGATTCCATACTTGGACTCAATGTAATTTGATATTGATGACTTGTTTGAGCCTTCTTTTTGTTGTAGTGCATCAAGTGCTTCATAAATCATCTGATAATAAAAAAAACAAAACCCAAAAATAAGTTCTAATTTTTTAAAATAAATACTACTCCAGATAATTGAAGGTAAGCCTGGGCATAAAAGTTGATGCATGTGAGCAGGAGGTTACGGCCTTTTGTAGAAATGGAAGGTAAGGCTCGGACCTCACGCATAGCTTAAAAAAAAAAAGCAAAAGCATTCTTGATGATCATGTGCTCATGTGGGAGCCATTAAAGCAGTAAAAAGCAAAACTTAAGAGCTAGACTAAAGTGGTACCTACAATTTGAAAAGCAAAAGATTTAAGAAAAAAAAATGTAGAAATTAAGTGAATTATTTACTGCACCAAAGTTACAATTTTGTTTAAAGAAAAAAAATTGCTTCTTACTTTTTTCTTTTCCCAAGTTGTTAAAGATTAAATCTTTCTTCTAAAACCAAGAAAAAAACTAAAGTTTCTCCAACAAATGCATGTTTATTCTAAAACTAAAGAAAGAAAACATGTGAAATAAGATATAAAAAGATCAAAATTTGCTTAAAAACCACAGAAAACAACTGAACTACTCAGACATAACATTACAAAGAGTGTATATATTAAAACACAAAAATGTTTTTTTTCCCTTCAAATTCTCCAAAGTTTAAATCTTTCTGAAATATGTGAAAAAGGGTCAAAATTTTGAGAAAAGATAGAACAGTAGAGGATGATTTGGTAACAAAAAATCAAGAAAATGAAGGTTGAAAATGAAAGAAATTAAGGGGTCAAAGTGGAATTATGGAAAGTTGCTAGTTTAGTTTACCTCAGGGTATTCAAGCTGTGTTTGAGCCTTGTTGACAAATTCAGTAGCCATTGAAACTTGCAGAGAGAGAGAGAGAGAATTTTAAGATGTCCCCGCAAAGAGATGGAGAGAGAGAGAGGAGAGTGTCAGCTTCAAAAGCACAGTAAAATAATAAGTATTGTGAATAGAGAGCTTATCCACAAAAAAATAAAATAAAAATAAAGCAGGAAAAAGAATATTCTTTTCTGAAGGAGAAGAGAGGCTTAAGATTCAGGTATAGGACTAAAAATCCAACGGTTATAAATCTTATTACAAGGTGTCACAAGGATAGATGACTTGGACCTCCTTTGTCTTTGTATCATTGAATCTTGTTGGGTTCTGCTGACTTTTGTCTGTCATAAGAGTTATGGTTTGTACAGTAATATCCCATTTTATAGCTCAATTTTCTTTTATGGGATCCTAAGGTAAATACCTGCTTTGAGAGGGTGTGAAGGTCGAGAATAAGATATAAGGCTAGTAGGTAATTAAGTATATTTTCTTTTTATATTCCTAGTACTTTTTTATACTTATAACTTGTGTTGGCCAAACTTCTTGAAGCCAATAATATTTTTTAATTAAAAAAATATTCCCTCTGTTTTAATTTAGATGTGCTAGTTTGACTCGGTACAGAGTTTAAGAAAAAAAAAAATTAAAACTTCTAGTCTTAAAAGCTTAAGGGGTAAAAATTTTGTGGGACCATGACATTTGTGTGATTACAAAAGCTTCTTATGAAGGGTAAAATGAAGAGTTTAAAATTGAATTATTTCCAAATTTAGAAATATGTCATTTAATTTGGAACAGACTAAAAAATAAAGTACATGATCTAATTTGAAACTGGAGGGAGTACTTTTTTTCAAAAAGAGTCTATTTATTTCTCCGGAGTAGGGGTAAGGTCTGCGTATGGGTACACCTGTGAGTGTTAATTGGATCATGTTACCCGATATCTCTAAGAATTTAAAAGCTAGATCCCATTATCTAGGAGGGTCCTGAAAATTAAAATCAAATCTCATCTTAAGAGCGACAACTTTAAGGCTAAATTATATTTCTCTACGGCAGAACTTACGCTAAATCTTGTTATCTAATGAAGGTCTTAAAGCTAAGTCCCATTATTCAGGAGGGTCCTGAAAATTTCAAACCTCCCTAGGCCCACTTATGGGATTTCATTGTGCTGTTGTTATTGTTGTTATTATTTATTTTTTTTCAAAGTTGAAATGTTTGGCCAAGTTTTTAGAAGAAAAAAGTGTTTTTGAGTAGAAGCAGAAGCAATTTTGGAGAAACAGAACAACGTAGCTTCTCTCCAAAATCACTTTTTTGAAAAGTATTTTTTAGAAAAATACACTTAGAAACAGTTTTTTAAAAAATTGGTCAAACACTAATTGTTGCTCAAAAGTACTTTTCAAGAAAATTAGCCAAACACAAACTGTTTTTCAACAAAAGTACTTTTGAGAAAAAAATACTTCTTAAAATATGTTATTTTTACAGCTTGACCAAACAGGCTATTAAATTTCTAGTACTATCAGTTATTTTTTTTTGCTTCAATTACTTTATTATCTTATTAATGTTAATGATCCTTGTTACTGCTTTATTGGCAGAGAACCAGAGACTTATGAATGTGGATATACAGTATTGAGCAACGGTCTAGCATCCTTACGCCTTCTACTAATCAAGTTCATTATTATTATTATTATAATAATAATAATAATAATTATTATTATTATTATTATAAAAAGGAAACTACTAAGTAGACCCTTCCCAACTGGACTGCGATGGGCCTAAGGTAATAAGTCAGCTCAATTGAAATTAGCCTAGCGATTAAACCGTATTCAACTGGGCTGAATGTTCTTAGATGATTAGATAATGTTAAAATAGCACGGACTAGCCAGTTTTCGGATTGGTCATTCAAAAATAGTCAGTATTTATTAAGTTATTGAAAAATAACCACTATTTTGCTGCAGCAGAGATCGATCCAGCATAATATACTGGAGTTTGGTACACCTGTGTATGAACTTCCAGCATATTATGATGGACCGATATACTTTGTTGTCTCTAATATAATATACTGGAGATTGGAGCATCAGTGCTTCAGTCTCCAGTATATTATGCTGGAGTATTTTTTCGAATTTTGAACAGTGTATTCGTTCAGATTTATTTTTACATGAAAAGTGGCTAAATTTCGATTACTTTTGAAACTGTGACTATTTTTTGAATGACCACTTGTAAATCTGGCTATTTTTGAATTCCTCCATTGGATAATCTTCGATGAGGCTAATATAACCTTGACTACACACATTTCTTTTCTTTTTCTTCTATAAATCTACAAAACAATAGTAATTGACCAAGATTAATAAGAGCTTGTTTCGAAAGCCACCTAGAAATTGGATTTAAGTGTAATTACACAGTTTGGCATGTTTGTTTGGCCAAGTAATTACTTGGTCAACATGAAATTGAGTGTAATTGGAGAGGTGTAATTACACTCTTCAATTCTCAAGGGGGGGTGGGGGGTGAGAATTGGTGGTAATTACATTGTGTAATTACAAGGTTGTTTTTAGTTTCTTGCCTTTTTGTTTTTATTTTAATTTATTTTCTTTATAACTTTTTATTTCTATTATTTACTTTTTATATTTTATTTTTACTTTTTAATCTCTTTTAAAATATATTTTTCTTTATACATTATTTATCTTTTATTTCTCTACCTTTACCTCTTTGTGATTTCGTATAATTGCTTATATTTTATTTTTTATTTATTTTATTATTCTATTTTTTGAAACTACACCTCATAATATTAGAAATAATGAGTCATTAACAAATTTTTCATATAAGGAATGATGAAATTAAAGTAAAATTTCATTGTTGAATGTGGTTATAAACTTATTGTATTTCTTAATCTTAAATTGTAGCGGAACTTACTATTAATATGTTAGAAATTGACATATGTTAACCTTTTTTTTTTTTGGATTTTGAAATTGTGTTATTTCATGGCTCCAATTTACTTGTTTTATTAGTATTGGCTCATATTGCATGTTGTTCATTTTTTAGTTAGAATTAATAGATTAATTTTGTCAAACATTTGAATAATGTTATGATATTATATTATAAATATTAATTTATTTTATCAAACATGAATTCCATGATGTTCTTACAAATGTATGTTTTTAGTTTTTGTAAGTATCTAAACTATATTATTAATTTGGAAAATATATATAAATTATTTTTACAATGTAAGTTATAAATATATGATTACTAATTATTGTATATTCAAGAAAATATATATATCTTAAATACTAAATATAATATTATTTATACTTATACAACTTTATAGGCATATATTTATTATCTTAACTTTTAAATTTTGATACTTACTTCATTTGAAATTTAATTTAACTGTGTAATTACACTTATGCAGCCAAACAGTAAATAACGTAATTACACTATAACAAACAAACAGGTCGTCGTAATTATACAAGTGTGTAATTACTAGGCTGTGTAATTACTATCCTAGTAATTACACCAATTCTTATTATCCAATGGCTTTCCAAACAGACCGTAAGTACAATAGGCAAAGCGATCATCATCAAAATAAATAAAAATTAGAACTTTCATCAAAGATAACCTTTGCATAAAATAAAATGCAAAGATTAATAAGAAAATCCATAAATTTGATGAGGCAAATCAAACATTTAAAAGTGGGAAAATCATCTATAATTTGAAATGAAGCAAATGACTTTAGATCTTATAATTTCATATCTCCGGCGTGTAAAACTGAAATGAAAATCTCTTTTAAAGAAGCCATAAAATTAGAAGCAATAATTACAAACATCGGTTGTGCAAGGGTAAGCCTAGTAAAGCTTTTGCTTTAGGGCCCCAAAATTTTGAGGCCCCAAAAAGTAATAATGGTAGAATAAATAATAATTTTTTACTTAGACAATATTAAAATTTATAGAAAAAAATATAAAATATGTGCAAGAAAGAAAAAATAAAGAATATCTACTTTTTAATATTAGAGGTATTTAGAACTTTAAATTAAACTAATCAAATCTTTATATTAGCAAATAAAATTTTTTACAACAAGATCCAAGATAATATATTATAAACACATGACTAATATCTTATCAAGATGAATTAACCCTTGATAATATAAAATAATATTACTAAATGAATGCATCTGACATTCATCCTTTTCCGGGGATTAAAGAAGAAAGCAAAGAAACAGTCTACTCAATATGCTAGGAATTAAACAAAGAGAGAAAGGTTTGACTAAGCAAAACAATACCACTAAAGACGACGCCATGCAGCCCATCATTTCTTAAATTCGATAGCCCAACCTGCAAAATCTGCAATCCACTTCCCAACCACTCCCAATTGCCTAAGACATAAGATAGCTCTCTGTGTCAAAATACTAAAGCGATCAACACGAACAACAACTTCATTTTTAACATGGCGTATCAAAAATTGCACCATTGAGTAGAAGCATATGTTAAAAACCGCCTAGTTGTCTAATAAATTATATAGAAGCATATGTTAAAAACAGGAATGCTGAATATTTTTTGATAAAAGTAGAAATACGATCAAGACAAATTGAGAAAATTAGATTTCATTATATTTTTGGAAAAACATCAAACACGAAATTGGCAAAGGATATTAATTCTTCACTTAGGACAACTACTCAAGTGTATCGGTTTTTATAAATACTCAATATTGCAAAATATGATTCAAATGATTTTCAACAATTAAGACTCATTAAATAATACAAATAACTCAAGTCAACAAGTGTTTAGCTGATGACAATACAAGTATACTCATTATGAGGATACACAAATAGGCACAACACAACCAATTATGTTCAAACAAAGAACAGGTACATATGAGGGCTTGACAAACTAACACAATTCTCTTGAAACCATTCAGATAACTACACCTTCATCTTAACAAATGAGATTCAACTGATTCTAACAATCCCAATAATCCTTGTGATCTATCACGGAATATTTATGTTCCTATCACATAGGATGCCTCACCCATATCTTTCATTCCAAAATTCTTAGAGAATTTTTTTTAGTCTCACGCAATATGCCTAAATCATTAGCAGCAAGTAGAATATCATCAACATATAGGACTAAAAATATAAACTTGCTCCCACTAATTTTCTGGTATATACACCAATCAACGGTATTTTCTACAAATTCAAAAGATGTTATGGTATCATTAAACTTTATATACCATTATCGTGAGTTGTTTAAGTCTATATATTGACTTCTTCAGTTTACACACCATTTAACCTTTTCCTTTAGTTTCATAACCCTCTGGTTGGTCCATATAAACTTCCTCCTCGAGATCTCCATTAAGAAAGACAGTTTTCACATCCATTTGGTGTAACTCTAAATCATAATGAGCCACTAGAGCCATGATAATTCTTAACGAGTCTTTCTTTGAGACCGGTGAAAATGTCTCTTTATAATCAATGCCTCCTTTCTGAGTATAGCCCATGGCAACAAGTCTGGCTTTGTATCTCTCAATATTGTCATTTGAATCGCTTTGGTCTTAAAGACCCATCTACACCCGATTCTTTTAGAACTTTTTGGCAATTCAACAAGATCCCAGACTCTATTGTATTCCATAGATTCTAACTCTTCCTTCATGGCATCAATCCATTTGTCAGACTCATTACTTTCTATGGCTTGTGAAAATGAAACTGAATCCTTATTAAAACTAATGTCAAAATCTGATTCTTGCAAATAAACCACGTAATCATCCGAAATAGCCGATTTTCTAACTCTTTGAGATTTTCTTAATGGCATTCCTTGTGGTTCATTTGTGTCAGATATTTGTGAGTTAGTTTCTTCATGAAGTGCTTCATCCAAATGTTGCTCGGTGTTGTTAAAGTATTCTTCAACAACTGAAATAATATTTGGTATTTGTGTGGAAGTAGGCACATTTATGGGTAATAGAATATTGACCCTCACCTCTTTAATTTCCACACTTTTCTTTTCAACACTCCCACTAACTTCACCATTCTCAATGAATCTTGCATTACCGGTTTCAACAATTTTCGAACTATGGTTTGGACAGTAAAACATATACCCTTTAGATTTCTCTGGGTAACCAATAAAGTAACCACTTACTGTTCGATAATCTAGTTTCTTTTCTTGTGGATTATAAATTCTAGCTTCTTAAACTAGGTTTCCTTCCTTTCTGGGCAACCCCAAATATGCATGTGTCTTAAACTAGGTTTCCTTCCTGTCCACAGTTCAAAAGGGGTCTTTGGAACTGCCTTACTAGGAACTCTGTTTAACAAATATACATCAGTTTTAAGAGCATACATCCACAATGATTTGGGTAATGAGGAATTACTTATCATGCTCCTAACCATATCCATAAGTATTGGATTATGCCTTTCTGCAACACCATTTTGTTGAGGTGTTCCTGGCATAGTATATTGTGCACATATGCCACGTTCCTTGAGGAACTTTGCAAATGGACCTGAACATTGTCCTGATTCATTATATTTTCCATAATATTCACCACCTCTATCTGACCTAATAATTTTTACCTTTTTATCTAATTGCCTTTCAACCTCATTAACAAATACTTTGAGAGCATCTGTTGCTTGAGATTTTTCTTTTAGCAAATAGATGTATCCATAACGTAAAAAATCATCGATAAAAGTGATAAATAATTTTTCTCCACCAAAATATGGAACATCAAAGGGTCCACAAATATCGGTGTGTATAATTTCAAGAAGCTTGGTGCTTCTTGTGGAAACTTTCTTACTATGCTTGGTTTGCTTTCCCTTAATGCAATCCAAATATATAGTAAGATCGAGAAAATTTGGATTCGGAAGAATCTCATTCTTTACTAATCTCTCTAACCTTTCTTTGGATATATGACCCAAACGTCTATGCCACAAGTAAGTAGAACTTTCATCTAGTGAACTACGTTTAATTCCAACATTATGTTGAATAGTAAGAAATAATTCAGAAAAGACAATATCGAGTTTCAATTTATATAAACCACCACTAAGAAAACCAGAACCATAAAAAATAGCATTCTTATATAAATTGAGACATCCATTTCCAAACTTTAAATCAAATCCAAAAATATCAAGTCTTGAAAGAGAAATCAAATTCCTAGAAACTGAAGGTACATAAAGAGTTTGTAATAGATCAAGGTGACGTCCAGTCTCCATGATCAAACGATAAGTCCCTATGCCTTCAATTGGAGCCTTCATACGATTTCCCATGAACAAGAAATCTTTATTTAAATTTGTAGTTTGGATCGTAGGAAATCCCTGCAACATAGTAGATACATGAGCAGTTGCACCAGAATCAAGCCACCAAGTATTATTAGGAACTTCTACTAAATTAGATTCGAAACATACAAAAGCACTAATTGTACCTTTCTTTTCAAACCAAGCTTTACGTTTCAGACAATCTTTCTGATAGTGTCCTTCCTTGTTACAGAAGCGATACGTATCTGCATTATGTTCCTTGTTAGCATCCTATTGAGCTTTAGCAGGTGCTTTCTTCTTCTTGAACTTGTTGGCCTTCACTTTAAGTCCTTTACCAGCTCTTTGACCCATGAGGTTAATTGAATGACCCCCTTGTTTCTTAAGTCTTGACTCCTCCTGAGTAAGCATACTGGACAATTCACTAACATTCCACTTATCCTTAATAGTGTTATAGTTAATTTGGAAAGGTTCATACTCAGGAGGCAACAAGTTCAGAATAAACTGAACCAAGAAGGAATCATCCACTTTCATCCCCAAGGTCTGAAGTCTTGCTGCAATGTTAGTCATATCGATGATATGATTTTGCATACTACGCGACCCATCAAACATCATGGTCGTGAGTTCAACCATTAGTGTACCAGTGAGAGACTTATCTGTAGAACGAAAGCGTTCTTCCACAAACTTCAGGTATTCCGTAGCACTTTCTGTTTGTGGAATAGTACTCTTAATGTTGTTGGCAATATTCATTCGCATAAACATAAGGCTTAGCCTCTTCGAGCTTTCCCATGCTTTATAGAAAGACTTCTCATCCACACTGCTCGAATCAGTAATAGCAGCGGGCTTATCATTCAGCAGAGCCAAGTCAAGATCCATCACACCTAAGAGGAACTGGACTTGCTCACGCCATTCGGAGAAGTTCAATCCATTGAACATAGTAACAGACGAAGCAAGCGAATGAAAAGGAATAACTGCAAAATAGATAATACATGCTCACAAATCAATATGGATTTAACAAAACAGTTAAAGCATATCGTAGTTCTCCTTTGGGTAAATATTACGACACACTATCATAATTTAAATGCCATTTAGTCTTAATTGGTAATTAAATATTTTTAACGAAATATATATGCCATCTTTGGACAGACAATATATATTTGACTAAAAATATTAATTTACCTCATCATATTCACTATTCATAGAATAATTGATGCACCTTTGGGTAAATCCTTAAGTTCTAGCAACAGTGAAATTAATTTATCCACTAATTTTTAATTATAGGTATTTTATTAATTTCATGGATAAACAATAATTTTATGTATGCATATTTTTCATAAACATACTAGTTTGGCCACTTTGGTGACTAACATATTATATAACATAAGTGCACACATAAAATAAATATAAGAAATTTTTATGCATGTGAATATTTTAAAACATTCTAGTTTGATCACTGTGGTGACTAACAAACTATATAAACATCAATACGTGTGTAAAACAAACATGAATTTAATGTATGTGTAAATTTAAATATCCTATATAGCTTTAAAAACACATACATCAGTTAGTATCTTTCGTTATTGGTTGGTATCTTTCGGTATTGCACAGTGTGGGAAGTAAGGGCAATCATTACATAATATCCAAAATTATGGTCGGAAACTTTGAGATAAAACTTTACTACCTTAGTGATTGAAAATTTCTTAAAGGACTAATTACTTAAGAGAATAGCTTTATCACCTTAACTATTCAATGTAATGGATTAAGTTCCCGTAACTAAGGTATTCCACGATTCCCGTAATTAAGGTATGCACAAACTCAAAGGCAGTCGTTCTCTTTGTCGGTGTACAAAACCAGAACCCATCTTTCTATTCATTCTATTGAGGATTGAGATATACAAAATTATTTTATGAAGATTAACTGTTCAAATATCCATGCTCTGATACCACATGTTAGCATAAATTTAATTTACACCAGGATCTTGAACATGATAATCTTACACAAAATCGTGAAAAAACATACCTGAATCATAAGCCATCATCGTGAAGCGGAAGCATTAATTGAAATTGGTTTCTCGCCCCTTGCCCTAGCTTTCGTTACCGCCGACTTTAGTGATGGAAGAGAGAGTAGAAAATACGGTAACCCTAATAGGTGGGGAGAAGACCAATTTATAGAGGTTCTCACTTAATCTGGTACGTCCATCAAGTAACCGATCGGACGAAAGAGATTTGTTCATTAATTAAATATTAATTATGGGCCTAATTTTATTGGGCCATATATACACATAGTAAATAACTTACAGAACTGTCACAGGGGATCTCCTGTTGTAGCTCTGTTGGTTTACGACGTAACAAAACGCCAAACTTTTGATCACATACCCCGCTGGCTTGAAGAGTTACGTGCACATGCTGATAAAAACATTGTGATTATGCTGATCGGAAACAAAACCAACATATAGCCAAGGGCGGACCTAGTGCATGGATTACGGGTTCCCAGGAATCCAGCAACTCTTGCGTAGACTCTATATTTATATTAATAAATTCATTAAATATTGGTAAATATCTAACTGTGAACCAAGTTATTATTGCATATTAATTTAAAATTACGGTAGGAACCCATAAGCCTCAAATCCTAGATCCGCCTCTGATTAGCACTATCATAATAAATTAAATCTCTATGACAATGTTGTCATAAAGTCTGAGTTCACGTGGACTGGAGATCTAAGGTTATCAAACTAAAGGTCGGAACAAAACAGTGCATCTAAAGAAAAAGTCTGTTCTTTTATGGCTTAGTACTCTTACTGAAGTCATGCTGCAGTAAAGATGCTCTTGAACCTTTTTTGTTTTTGATAAATTATTACTTACTTTTTGTCTCAGCCAATGATTCACGGATAAATTCCAGAAATCCTTATTGATTTTATTAATTGGACTTCTTTCATGGAGTCCCTTCCGTTTCACAAATGTCCTTTAATTTCTTTTAACTTAAATAAAACTTGAACTATACTTATATGTATCTCTCTATTTCTCCATATATGTAACAAATAATTCCGTGCCTAGTTTCACCATTTCTATAATATCTCTGAATCTACCCTAACTTTAAATATTGTCTCCGCAAAGAATCTCATCTAAAATCTTCTAGAAATTTGAAAAGCCACTCTTGAATTCTGAAACTGCAAAAAAATAACTTTACACTCTGCTTGGATCATTGTTCTCTATCGTTTTATAATGTATTGTATTGTATTGTATTAACTTGGACCCTAAACCTAGACCCGGTCGTGATGACGCCTCCCGTGAAGACAAGGCCAGCCGACATAAACCCCCAATAAAATTAACAAATAACAATTCATAATTAATTAATTAATAATGATAAATCCCATAATAGAGTGAAATATATCAACTGCGGAAAACCAATCACAGTCCGACATCGGAGTGTCACCAGTCATGAACATCTAACATAGTCTAAGAGTATGAAAGAGTTTATACAATCTATTACATAACTAGGACAAGGGAAATAAAATAGGAGGGAGAAACACTGGGCTACGAATGCCGAGCAGCCACCTAGTGGACTCCGAATAGCCTGCTGAGCAATCAACCCTCACTGGCGGGACCTGAAGCTCCTGAATCTGCACACAGGGTGCATGGAGTAAAGTGAGTACTCCAACTCAGTGAGTAATAACAATAAATAAAGACTGAGCGATAAGAAATCACGTAAAAACATAACAACATGCTATAAAGAAGCAGAGTAAAACCAAATAAACACAATAAAACAGTGAAATCTTATAAAACACCTTGGTTCAGAATAAGCTTCTTTAAAACACCTTTTCAATAGTTAAACAAGTAAATGAAAAATACCTAGAAAAGATAAACACATAAAATCCGCCCCTCGGGTACAATGTCAACATAATCAGCCCCTCGAGCAATAATATGGAACAACACCAGCCCCTCGGGCTATATCTCATATCACAATGGGTACCCATGCTCACTAGGGGTGTACAGACTCCGGGAGGGGACCCTTACGGCCAAAGCGCAATGTCAAGTCATCTCGTGGCATAATCAATAGGCTTTCAGCCTCATATCAAGCCACCTTGTGGTGTACAATTCAGGCCCTCGGCCTCATAATCATAATTAGTACAACACTGTTGCGGCGTGCAGCCCGATCCCATAATAATCCTCACAATACAGGCCCTCAGCCCTACTCAGTCAGAAATCTCTGAAAGCCACTCGGGCACAATAAAATATGATGCTCAACCTAAAATATCATTTAAAGTGTTAAAAACAGAGTAAACATGGCTGAGTTATGAAAACAGTATAATATAGCATGACTGAGTATAGATATAAAATCAAAACAGTGAGGAAATAGCAGTAAAAATTCCTTAAGGGTCCAAATAGTTGGCACGAGGCCCAATATGGCATGCAGCCCAAAACATGACGATAGCAAATAGTTTTCAATCAAACACGCAGTAAAACAATCATTCGGGATGGACTAAGTCACAATCCCAACGGTGCACGACCCCATGCTCGTCATCTAGCGTGTGTGTCACCTCAATATAACACAACGATGTGAAATTCGTGGTTTCATACCCTCAAGATAACATTTACAATCATTACTCACCTCTATCCAATTCAAACTCCAGCCCGCGATGCCTTTGCCTCTCGAATCGGCCTCCGGATGCTTTAAATCTAGCCAAAACCAATTGATGTTTTAAGCGTCAATACCACACAAGGGGGGGGGGGGGTGATTTGTGTGGTACCCAATTTTCGCTATAGAAGAACCTGGTTCTTCTAGGTGTTCTAACTACTACTGTTTACGGAATAATAAGTACATAAAATAAAAAACACAGAGATTTTTACGTGGAAAACACCTGACTCAAAAGATGAAAAAACCACGACCTACTACTCAGTAGGATTTTCCCAAAATTCCACTAAAATCACTGATCCAAAACAACATTTACAAAAACTATTTGTAAACCTAAGGATTAACTCTAATCCCGTTGTGGCACACAACATCCACTGTTGCGACAACTTCAAGTTAGCTATAACTTGAACACTCTAGGTACCTAATATAATTGCTTCTATGAAAGCTGAAAGGTACAACTTTAAACCACCTACTACAACTGAACTAGAATAAAATATAGACACAATGGAACTGATTCTTCTATCTCGTTTAAGTAGCTTCAGGAGTGCACACTCAAATCACACATAAATTGCTTACAAAATCGCCTTGCTCTTTTGCTCTCAATTTAGTTTAACTTCTGCGTATGTGCATTACCTGTAAAAGAGAACAATCACTGTCATTTAATAGGTTAGTAATCAGAGTTTGATTGAGACTCAATTGCTGATCTTCTATCGTAGAAGAGTTCATGAAGATCTTAAACTCTAACACTATCTTTTATCCGAATTCTGTTCGCTTTATATAAGGAGACTTTCTCCCCTTATCTAATATGCAACCTTTTCAATCAGATAAGGAGATATTGCTACTTGATCAGTAGGACTTATCTCATTCACGTGCATCTCACATGTATAGGTTGATCATGACTGTACTTCACAAGATGGACCTGGTCCATAAGTGAGTTCATTTGTCATTCTTCAAAACTTCACCTGTTCTTGGGAAATTCCCCCTTTTTGATGCTGACAAACTCTGTGTTTTTTACTTATTTGGAACCTATAGGAACTCAGCATAACCATCAACACTGAACTTAGAAAATTCACTTATCATCAAGGACCAGGTTAATTAGGTTATCAATATCACATATTTTCAGAATATGTAAAGCACAATATCTCTTCCCCCCTTTTGGCATCATCGAAAAGTTACATAAGATGTGCGATACCCAGATTTTAATAAATACTCATGGCCATTGGGGCAACTGCAAGTGCAATCATGGTGCAATCATCAGTAATCAACAAACATATTTAAACTATCAATGACAGATTAATCATTGAACAAGAGAGAAATAACAGTTATCATTGATAGATATATGTTGCCACCTACAATCTACAAAAAGAAAGAAAAACATTCAAACCATGAGCAAAAATAGAAAAATCCCTAATCTGGGTCACTGGGGGTACTGAACAAGTTCAGGAGACGGAAGCTATGAGTCCTAAGGCTTGGTGGAACTGGAGGGTTGGGTTTGAGTTTGGAGAAGATTCAGCATGTTCTGAAGAATTCCATCATTCTTCTCCTTTTCTTTGGCAAGCTCAGTTTTGAGACCATCCCTCTCAGTTTCCACTTTCACCACATGAGCCTTGAGCCTAGCAATTTCAGTATCCTTGGTTGTATATTCCTGAACCAGAGTCCTAACTTTGCTGTTGATGGGTGTCTTCTAGGATGAACCAGGTTCAATTGGGATGACATTGACTGGATAATCACAGGTAAGAAGTGTTTTGATGCCAAAGTGTTCCTTGCTAGAGGCCATTTCCCATTTCTTCAGAGGCACATTTAGCCTGTCCAGAACTGCGGTTAGTATAAAGCCATATGGAGTAGCATGAGCATTGGAGCCATTTATGACCCTGTCTAGCAGTTTGATAATGAATGCATGCCAGTTGATTTGCTTTCCTCTCTCCAGGCATCCATAAGAACCAGATCCATGTAGTTAGCAGTGTGCCTTCTCTCCTGTCTGGGCAATAAGCACTTGTTGACAAATTCAAACACAACCTTATGCTCAGGCCTCATCTCACTTTTCTGCACAGCCCTGGCTTCATTCACCTTTTCTGAATCACAATAACTCTTGGTGATTGCAAGGGCAGTAGGGAGTGAGTCTAGTCATGTCCACCTTTTCCTTGTATAGTCATCAAACCCTTCAGAGGGTATGTCCAGGATCTCTCCCAGTTCTTTTGCATCAAACTGCACTTGGACTCCTTTCACCAGGCTACTAACAACTCCATCCTTAACAACAACATTGGCCATAAATTCTATCAGCTCATTTCTGGCTAGCCTACCATCCATTTGAAGGACCATGTCCTTCCATCCCTGAGCAGCTAAGGCATCCACCAATCTCATCATTCCTGGTTCCACCAGGTCCTTCAATAGTCTACCCTTTAAAATCTTTCTTCTGCCAAAAATGGCAAGCTTGTCCTGTTCCTTCTCAGAATTGTTTTCTTCTTCTTCTTCTCCACTCCAGTCATCATCATCAGATACGTTTGATTGTTTGGTTTTCACTGCAGATCTTGTCCTCTTGGCTAGTGTGGGTTCATCAGTCACAGGCACAGAGGAAGACTTTTTGGAAGAGGTCTTGGGCTTTTTAGGCTTGGGTGTAGGAACCTCCAATGTTGTACCCCTTTCTTGATGGACCAGTTCCATCTCTTCTTCCTCAACAGCCTCTGAGGTTTCTGCAATCTTTCCCTTCCCTTTATCCTTTCTCTTTTTCTTACTTTCTTCTAAGGCCCTTTGTAGATCAGCTTCACTTTGTTTTATCTTGCTTCTTGTGGCTCTACCCCTTGGCAATGAGGAGGCAGTAGGTGTTGGGGATGAAGACTTTCTTTTCTTGGAGGGCTTAAGAACATTTGGGGCTTTTGTTGTGGGAGTTTTGCGTTTCTTTGGGTCATAGCTTGCCCCAACCTTTTTCAGTAGATCAGCTAGGGTCTCTTCAGTAGATGGAACAGGTTCATCTCTCTGTGTGCTCAGATGAACCAACCCTTCAACAGCTTCCCAGAACCACTTCCCCCTGACTTCATGCCACTCTCTTCTACCCTTTCATGTTCAACCCCACAGATAGCAGGCACTACACCTTTCCCAATTCCCCTCTCTTCACCACATGAACCCTCTCTCTCTTTTTTTTCAAAATTCTTTTTACCTCCACTCCTACGTATCCCAGGCAATTCAACATCCCTAATTAGTCCAACCAGAACAAACCTAGTCTCTAGATTTTCAATCACATATGAACTTACCTCAGAAGGAGATTCTTGAATCTTTTTAGAGTCAGAAGACCCATGTCCTCCCCCCTCAGTAGCGGATTGATAGGATTCAGACTCAGAGCTGGAGTCAGAATTTGGAGCTTGGCTTTCTTTTACTTGGCTTGCTTTCAACCTTTTATTTAAAGCCTTCCTCAGAGCCCTAGATGCTACAGTCTTTCGAGCAAGCATTTTCACCCTTCGTAGTCTAGGTTTTGGAGATGCACTGGGAGGAGTAGTTGAGGATGAATTGGAAGGAGATGGTGGTGGAGGAGTTCCAAGATTGTTTTATGGGTTAGACATGATTGTAGGTTTCTTGAGAGAATTTGGGAATTTTGGAAAAGAGGGCAAGTGAAATTGAAGAAAAGTTTTTTGACGGTTTAAAATTATGATGAAGGTAGGAAAGTTGATGTGTATTTAAAGACAAATACACATTTAATAAGTAATGACAACCTTTTACAGTGGTCAATTAGAGGTCTAATCAACCTGAAATTCTAATTTTGAATGATTGATTTGGCTTCCCTAGATATTAGGCAAAAACTACGGTTTAGAGTTCTAGGTGGACGGAACTGGTTCAATGCTAACAGATAGAATTTTCTAGGAATTTGACAAGTATAGAACTTCTGCTCATGATTGAATTATTAATCTTTTTAATTGTGCAGAGTATAGAAAATATACCTGAGCTTTCATATGAACCCATACTGATGAACCAGGTATTTCATTTAGAACTCTCTTGAACATGCCTCAAACGCCATAATAGAGAAAATTTTGTAAGAGATCAGTGAGTCATATAAACACATATCACAGGAGTATACTAATTAAAGTATGAAGCTGAGTAAGATTTAATCTAGATATTTATACAAGTTCAGAATTCCTAGCCAATTTTTTTTTCCATTATGCATTCTGAGCTGGACCTAGTAGGTGATCTTAATCATCCCTAATTCCAACATGTTCCTCTCAAAGTTTTCTCTACTCAGTGCTTTAGTGAAGATGTCAGCAATTTGCTTATCAAAAGCACAAAATTCTATGGAGATCAATCCTTTCTCATAGTTATCTCTTAAGAAGTGGTGTCTAACATCTATGTGCTTAGTCCTCTTACGATGAACATGGTTCTTTGTCATACTTATAGCACTAGTGTTATCGCAGAATATAGGAATGCAACCAACTTCAATGCCAAAATCTACCAGCTGCTGTTTGATCCATAACAATTGAGCACAACAAGATGCAGCAACAACATATTCAGCCTCAACAGTGGATAAGGCCACTGAATTTTGCTTTTTAGTGGCCTAGGATAAAAGACATGAACCAAGAAAGTGAGCCATACCTGAGGTGCTTTTCCTATCCACAAGAAAACCTGCATAATCAGCATCAGCATATCCTGCTAGATTAAATTACTACCTTTGGGATACCAAAGACACAGATTAGTGGTGCCTTTCAAGTATCTTAGTATCCTTTTGATAACAATCAAGTGAGACTCTTTTGGATTGGCCTGGAAGCGAGCACAAAGCCCTATACTAAAGACTATGTCAGGTCTGCTAGCAGTAAGATACAAGAGTGAATCAATCATACCCCTATACAACTTTCGATCAACTGATGAACCAGGTTCATCAATGTCTAATTTTGTGGCAGTTGCAATGGGTGTGTCTATTTCCTTTGATTCCTCCATTTTAAACTTTTGATAAGCTCTTTTGCATACTTCTGCTGATGGATCATGGTTCAATTTGGGCTTTGTTTGATCTGTAAGCCTAAGAAGAAGTTAAGCTTACACATCATACTCATTTTAAACTCACTCCCCATTAATTTTGCAAAATCCTTACTTAGCTTATCAGTGGTGGCTCCAAAGATTATGTCATCAACATATATTTGCACCATAAGGAGATCCTTACCTTTTTCCCTTAAGAATAAGGTACTGTCGATTTTACCTCTTTTGTACCCATGTTCAAGCAAAAATTTGGACAGTCGTTCATATCATGCTCTTGGAGCCTGCTTGAGTCCATAGAGAGCCTTGTCTAATTTGTACACATGCTCACGACATTCCTTGCTCTCTGTCACGATCCAAAATCCCAACCCGATCGTGATGGCGCCTCTCGTGAGGACAAGGCCAGCCAATAAACAAAACAATACATCTCTTTATAATTACTTAGCAGGAATAAGTCTAAATCATGTGCAATATAATCTTAAATACGAAATAAACGTGATAGAACAAGGAAAACCCTCCCAACTCAGCCCGAAATCGGGGTGTCACAAGTCATGAGCTACTACAGAGTTTACTAATATCTTACAAAGTCTGGAATTATCATAAACAACAAAGATAAGGGAGAAAACGGGGCTGCAGACGTCAACAGCTACCTCGTTACTCCTAGTCACCGCCTGGTCTGGAAATAATCAGCGCTCAGGAGCGAACTCAGCTCTGCCTGTATCTGCACACATGATGCAGGGAGTAATATGAGTACTCCGACCCAGTGAGTAATAAAAATAAATAACGACTGAAAACATGAAATCTCATAACGGCACAATGTAGCGCTATCCCAAGTAGTAAAATCAGTTATACAGTAAAATAGTGAGTATCGGATAATTCTTCTTTTAAAACAGTAAAGACAAATAATTTCCACAGTAAGGATAAATCAAAAGCTTGCCCCTCGGGCTCAATATGTAAATCTCAGTATAGTATCAGCCCATCGGGCTCACTCCCAACTCACCAGCATATAACATCAGCCCCTCGGGCTCACTACCAACTCACCAACACACAACATCAGCCCCTCGGTCTCACTCCCAACTCACCACACACAAGCAACAACCTCTCGGGCCCACTCCTAACTCACCTGGGTACCCTGCGCTCACTGGGGGTGTGTACAGACTCTGGAGGGGCTCCTACAGCCCAAGCGCAATATCAATAGGCCTGAAAGCCTTCACACATCACACACGAGGCTTGAAAGCCTCCTCATATAACACTCGAGGCCTGAAAGCCTCCTCACATCACTCAACATATCCTCACGTATGGCCCTCGGCCTCAATCAGTCCAGAAAATAATCATAAGCCTCTTGGGCATCAGTAAAACAATAGTGCTCAGCTCAACAACATTATAAATATCATTAAATCTCGAGTTGAGTATAAATGTAGCTGAGTTCACAAAATAATATAATTCAATTGGACTGAGTTCAAATAATATTTCAATTCGTGAGGAAAATAGTGATGTAAATTCACAAAAGATTTTAGATAATTGGCACGAAGCCCAAATATGGCAATAAGCCCAATCATAGTGAAAAACAATATATCTTTATCAATTACGCGGTAAAAATATCAACTGGGATGGACCAAGTCACAATCCCCAATAGTAAATGACCCCGCGCTCGTCATACAACGCGTGTCTCATCTCAACATAGTAGTATGTTGTGCAATCCGGGGTTTCAAACCCTCAATGCATCATTTAAAATCATTACTCACCTCTAGCTCGCTATGCTCTTGCCTCTCCGGTTGGCCTCCTCGTACGACGAATCTGCCAAAAAAATCACACAAACATCGATGAAGTTCGATTTCTAAAAGACGGGGTTGTAACCATACATATATGGGACTTGCCCCTTAATGGTACTACAATGATCCACTACTCTTAGGTAAACTTCAATCTACAATACGTCATTCAATAGGGCCAATATTAGTACTAAATTCCATAACTTATGCCATTTAGGCATATTATCAAACACCTTGTAGGCATAGATATTTACACCTCATAACTATAGTATTGGTTCTTCCAACTATTACCATTAACCAACAATTCATCTCACCATCATTCCTAACCAATTTATAACTTCCAACTACACATGTATGACCATCCATTCATACCCAACCAACAAAATTCCATCAATTAAACACCTTTAAATCCCTACCATGTTCATGTATTTAAATTGGGAATTTATGGCTTCCAATCAACATACCATAAGTTGTAATACATGATTCATACTCATAATTCCATATTAACCCCATATGTGTAAGTCTAAGGTGTAGGATTACCTCTTGTAGACCAAATCTTGAAAGTCAACTTTGGGGTGTTCTTGAGATTTTGAAGAAATCCTATGAAATCCAATCAAAATCATATTGTAACTAGTGATTGTGAAGTGAAATCACCATGAAAACACACTTAAAAGCTTGACTTAGGAGTGCAATTGGTGCCTTGGTCGAGTTGGGATGTAGAGGAAGCCCTAAGCTTGAGAAATGACTCAATTCCTCTCATTTCCGGTCTTTAGAGTACTTAAAAACCCTCCAGTCGCGCGAGTTCATGCACTGTTCGCGCGTTGTTCGCGCGTTTTTGCTGAGCATTCTGCCTCAGATGCGCGAAACGTGCGACTTCGCGCGATCTTCGCGCGCTCTGACACCTCACCAGTGAAATTGTCATAACTTCCTGTATACACTTCCAAATGACTAACGGTTTGTTGCGTTGGAAACTAGACTCAAAGGGCTTTAATTTGATAGGTTATATCTCACACAACTCCTTATATAACGAGAGATATTATCGTTCAAAGTGAGGCCTTGTGCGCACTCATTTACAACTTTCGCCTATTATGAAATTTCCAACTTCAAAAGTTCCCGTTAGCCATCCGAAATCATCCCGAGATCCCCGAGACCTCAACCAAAAGCACGAACATATCTTAAAACATTATAGAAACTTATTCCAATCATCAAAACACCTCAACAACATCAAAACCATCAAGTTACATCGAATTAACGCCTAAGTTCTTCCAAAACTTTCAAAATACACATTTGATAAAAAACCCGACCAAATCACCTCCGAATCAACTGAAATTTTGCGCACAAGTCCAAAATCACCTAATAAAGCTACAACAACTCTCGGAATCCCATTCCGACCACCGGATCAAAATCTCACCTACCAACCAAATTTCGCCAAAATCCTAACTTCGCCAAAATAGGCTAACTTCTACACCGAACCTCCAAAATTACTTCCGGTTGCTCTCCTAAGCCTTAAATCATCCCCGAAACTAACCGAATCATCGAAAATAAATTCCGAGCCCTCTAACTCACAAGTCAATGTCCGGTTGACTTTTCCAAACTAATTCTTCCTTAAAGAGACTAATTGTCCCATTTCATACCAAACTCGATCCGAATTGTCTCAAATTCACCAAGTACACATATTGAAACATGAATAAGCATTTAACGGGGAATACGGGACGAAAATACAGGAAATGACGGTTCGGGTCGTTCAAACCCTAGAGGTTGTTTCGCAAACACTTCTTCTTTCAGGTAACCATTCAGGAAGGTACTTTTGACATCCATCTGATGAAGAGTGAATTCCATGTGTGCTGCAAAGGCTATGAGGAGTCTTATTGCCTCTAGTCTTGTAACTGGAGAAAAAGTCTCATCATAATCTATCCCCTTCTCTTGGCTGTAACCTTGGATCACCAATCTTGCCTTGTTTCTTGTAACTGTTCCATCTTCGTCAAGTTTGTTTTTGAAGACCCATTTTGTACCAGTAATTGATCTATCCTTGGGTCTTGGAACTAGATGACAAACTTGACTTCTCTCGAACTAATTGAGTTCATCTTGCATTGCATTCACCCAATCTGCATCCTGCAAAGCCTCAACAACATTTTTAGGTTCAATAAGAGATAAAAAGGCATCATAAGCACACAAATTCTTTAATTGTGATCTAGTTTTGGCTCCAGATGTTGGATGAGTGATAATGTTCTCAGTAGGATGGGAACTTTGATACTTGTGAGGTTTCACAACCAACTGATTTCTGCTAGATGTTTCTCCCATGTTCTGTTGCTGAGGAATAGAGTCATGAACAAGTTTTTTTAGAGGGTTTGTTTCAATTCCTCTTCGATCAGTTCCTCCTGTCAGGTTGCCCTGAATGGAAGAACATGTTCCATTACCTGTTCTTTCTTTTGGTGCCACTTTAACTTGTGCTGAGGCTTCAGTCAAATCCTTTACCAATCCAATGGCTTCATCTTCATGTTCCTGTCTCTCAGAAAGAATGTTAGTTTCATCAAACACTACATGCACACTTTCTTATACACACAAAGTTCTTTTATTGAACACTTTATATGCTTTTGTATGTGAAGAATATCCCAAGAATACTCCCTTATCACTTATGGGATCAAACTTACCTAGGGAGTCTTTTCCATTATTGTGCACAAAGCACTTGCATCCAAATGCCCTAAGATGGGATATATTTGGTTTTCTCCCTTTAAGTAACTCATAGGGAGTCTTCTCTACTAGAGGTCTAGTCATGCATCTATTGATAATGTAACATGCAGTGTTCGCAGCCTCTGCCTAGAAGCTGTGGGGCAGTTTACTAGAAAGAAGCATAGTCCTAGCCATGTTTTCAAGAGTCTTATTCTTTCTTTCAACTACTCCATTTTGTTGAGGAGTCCTAGAGGAAGAGAAGTTATGATCTATACCATTCTCATCACAGAATTCAGAAAACTTAGCATTTTCAAATTCAGTTCCATGATCAGACCTAATAGATGTAAGTTGATTTCCTAACTATTTTTGAGTTTTTCTAACAAAAGCAGTAAACATGACAAATGCTTCATCTTTAGATGTTAGAAATAGTATCCAAGTAAATCTAGAATAGTCGTCAACAAGTACCATTACATATTTCTTTCCACCTCTGGTTCTCATTGGACCATAGAGATCTATATGGACCAGTTCCAACGACTTGGTTGTGCTTACCATTTTCTTACTTTTGAAGGATGATCTACCTGCTTCCCCCTTGCATAGGCCTCACAAACTTTGTCTTCCTTGAATTTGATGTTAGGTAACCCTATCACCAAGTCCTTAAAGACTAATTTGTTTAGATGATTCAGACTAGCATGACCAAGTCTTTTGTGCCACAGGAGGGGATCATTATCCAACATACTTAGACAGGTGAGTTCATTTTCTAAAAGAGTAGACAAATCTATAATGTAAATATTGTTAACTCTTTTTCCCGGCAAAACAATCTTGTCAGTGGTAAGGTTAATCACAAAGCATTTAGAAGAAGTGAATGCTACAAGGTTACCTCTGTCACATAGTTGTGACACACTGATCAGGCTGTATTTCAAGCCATCTATCAAGTAGACATTCTTAATGGAGTGAGAATTTGTCTTACCTACATTTTCAACCCCAATAATCTCACCTTTCTTTCCATTTCCAAAGGAGACATTACCTCCCTTTAGGTCCTCAAGTGAAAGGAACCGGTTCTTTCTTCCAGTCATATGTTTTGAGCAACCACTATCCATGTACCATATTTGGCTATTCTCTTCACTTGGACCAGCAAAAAGAAATCAAGGGTTAGTCTTAGGAACCCAAAATAGTATGGGACCGTTTATATAGGCAAAGAGATACATCAAATTCCTTTTAGGCCACCCAAGTAGCCTATTTTTCTCTTGAACAAAAGCTTTGTTCTTTTGACTGGTCTTTTCTTTTGCATTACATTCATTTTTGTAATGGTCAGTCTTGCCACAGTGTGTGCAGATTTTGTTCTCAGGAAGAGTGAGGTATTTGCTTTTAGGGTCCCACTTATGTGTTTGAGTCCTATAGCCAAGTCCTCTTTTGTTGCTACTATGATGTTCTTGTAGCCAGGAAAGTGCATCAGAAGCCTTGTTACATTTGCAAGTTCTGTCTAGTTCATGTTTTACCTTCCGTAGATCTTCTTTTAAGACTTTTATCTGCTCATCCTTCCTGTACAACTCATCCTTCATTTTTCCTAAGTTTTCTTCTAGAGTGAGATATGTGTGATCAGCTTTATTCTTACCTGTTCCTAGTTTTAGTTTTAAGTTCTCAGACCTAAGTTCTAGGACATTGGTGTCAAGTTCAAGAACCTGGTTCTTCAACTCAGCGTTTTTACTATCATTCTGTCACGACCCCAAACTGGACCGGTCGTGATGGCGCCTCTCATGAAGACAAGGCCAGCCGACACAACACTCACCTTAACCCTTTAAGCGTTAAGAGTCATTAATTTTAAGTCTTTAAATTAAATAATGTTTCATAATAAAATCCTGGAATAACAGTGCGGAATAAAATACCAGCCCGACATCGGGGTGTCACTAGTCATGAGCAACTATCAAGGTCTGAATACAACAAAAGTCTAAAAATGTACTAAATACAATAACAACAATGAGGGGAAGGAAGTGGTGTTGTGAACGTCATGCAGCCACCTTGCTAACTATGATGACTCCGCGACTGAGCTATCAACACCCGCTATCGGGTTCCGATATACCTAAATCTGCACACGAGGTACAGGGAGTAATGTGAGTACTCCAACCTAGTAAGTAATAAGAGTAAATAAAGGCTGAGCAGTAGGAAACAATGAATCCATATTCACGTTAGGCTCAATAAACACAACATGCCTTCAAATCATAATATGAGTCAATTTTCCCTTTTAAAATACAGCTTTTAGTAAAAATCATTTTGAAATACTTTCCAGCAATTTCAATAGGGATTCAATACCATTTAAGATAATAATAGAGATTAAATCCATAATCGGCCCCTCAGACAAAACATAGTTTGTAAAATAGCCCCTCGGGCAAAACAGTAATCATAAACACTTCATAACTTAAAAATCTCAGTGGAAATAACCAATACCAAATCAGTGATTAATTTCTGAACATCTCATAAACACCAGTTTAAATAAAAGTTGTTTTAAAACATTTGTTCAACTTTCCGATAGAGGCTCAATATAAAGATGAGTGAAATCAGTCGATAAATCAACATATTCGATAGAAATTCACTTTAAAGA
The DNA here is from genome assembly GCF_000715075.1 of Nicotiana tabacum. Lineage (NCBI taxonomy): Eukaryota > Viridiplantae > Streptophyta > Magnoliopsida > Solanales > Solanaceae > Nicotiana > Nicotiana tabacum. Next base: position 130,137,888 of record NC_134092.1, on the reverse strand, counting down.
GGAGTGAAATCAATAAGTCCATAAACAGGCCTCTCAGGCAAAAACATCACTCATATGCATGTATATATCTATCGCCCCTCGGGCTAGCCTCTCTGTCACTCGTGACTCAACTCTTACCAATCAGTACTCGCACTCAGCATTCACGCTCAATTGGTACCATATAGTAACCGCTGCGGCGTGCAGCCGATCCGTATATCTCTCACAATAACTGAAATCAAAGTAACCGTTGCGGCGTGCAGCCCGATCCATGCATCACTGTGGCGCACAGTCCGATCCATATAAATAGTCGACTGCGCTCATTGGGGGTGTGCAGACTCTGGAAGGGCTCCTACAGCCCAAGCGCTATATTGCTGCGGCGCGTAGCCCGATCCATATAAGTATCGCTGCAGCGTGCAACCTGATCCATATATATATATACATTGTTGCGGCGTGCAGCCCGATCCATAGATATATAATCCTCACAACTAGGACATCGGCCTCTCTCAGTCATTAACCTCACCATCAGACTCTCAGTCTATCTCAGTCATCAATCTCACAATCAGACCCTCGGTCTATCTCAGTAAAACAGGGAACTCAGCCCAAAACAATTTCCACATTTTAAGAATATAGTGATAAAGCCAGATTTGAGCAATAAATAGGTAAAACATGACTGAGAATATGCTTTCAAACAAATAGAGTGAGGAAAGATAGTAAAAATGCTCCTAAGGGTCTCAACAAGTCGGCACAAGGCCCCAAACATGGCATACATCCCAAAAATATAATAATGTCAAACAATTAACTATCAAATACGCATTAAAATATACGTTCGGGATGGACTAGGTCACAATCCCCAGCGGTGATCTACCCCACGCTCGTCATCCAGCGTGCAAGTCACCTCAAAGTAACACAACGACGTATAATCCGGGGTTTCAAACCCTCAGGACAGTATTTACAATCATTACTTACCTCGAACCGGCGAAATATCTAGCTCGCGACGCCTTTGCCCCTCAAATTGGCCTCCATGCATGTCGAATCTATCCAAAATCAGAACGAATACATCACGATATGCTAAGGGAGCAAAGCCCAAGCGAAAACAATCGAAAAGTATCAAAAATCCCGAAATTAGCAAAACCCGAGCCCTGGGCCCACTTCTCGAAACTCAGAAATTTTTACATCAATGGGTCCCTTATCCTTCCACGAGTTTAACCATACGAATTTTACCGAAATCCGACAACAATTCGGCCTCCAAATTTAGAATTTTCGTTTTTGAAAAGTTTACAAATTTTCTCCAATTTCTTCCATTTGATTCACTAATTCTTGATGAAAATAACCATGGAATCATTAAATATAATTACTTTTGGATATAGAACACTTACCCCAATCCATATGGTGAAAATCGCTTCAATCCGAGCTCCATAGCTCCAAAAATGAGAAAACTCTCGGACTGCCCGAATCATACACTGTCCAGAAATTTTCGCGATTACTGTTCACGCATTTTACTGTTCATTAGTACTGTTCACGGCACTATTCACGGGTACTGTATACGGGATAATGTTCATATGTCCTGTACACGGATACTGTTCATGTTTACTGTACATGGTATTGTACACCGATACTGTTCACGCAGGTGCGGTTACTGTTC